>NW_024426663.1:74131119-74207452 GCF_017311325.1 Ursus maritimus | reverse complement strand
TGGATTTTCTGAGCATCTCATTAAGAACTCCTCGAAAAAAAATTCAGTGAATGTTTTCCTGGCAACTGATCTATTTCCCAGAACTAGTCTTTCACGGAAATGTCAAAACTTTCATATGATAGTATTTTCCAGTTCTTTGTAAAATTATTAACATAAGCACGATTCAGCAAGTGTCTTATTTAGCAACTGTTGAGTGACATTAACGATTTATCAGAAATATTTTTCCTTTTAAATAAGATTTTTAAATTGCTGAATCATTTGGTGTCACTTTATTACTTTGAATCTTTTTGTGTGGTAGCCAATTTCTACTTGTCTAATGATATTAGGCCAATGGCATTAAACACTTGTGTCTGCTTATACACTTTTCGGTAGAGTTTCTTATATAAAATCGAGGGGGAGGGACACCTCTAATACGAATTTGAAGTAACTCTGTTAGGGACTCCTTTTCTTTCTTTAACCTTTCTTTGGGAGTCTGGAATCTTTCAAGAGTTTGACCAGTGGGCGGTAAGGACGATCATTAATTAGCTCTGCATCTGTGAGAACCCCCATCTCACAATAACCTAAACCCAGAGGCCCCTGCTAGCTCAGTAGCTCACAGCGCTGGCAGCCTGACTTGCAGTAGGGGAAACAGAAGGAGCTTTTTCTCCCTCAGCTCTACGCAGGAGCTTCTGGGAGTGATGCAGGTGGCCATAATTATTTTTAAACATGATCGTTCCATTTCTGAAGAAAGCAAATCAAACCTGTAATCAGGAGACTGGTCCACAGATTAAAAACACAGACATCTGCGTGAGCTGGGCGTCAAGTCTCTTTCTTCCTCCCGGTCCTGTTTCGGAGGTTTATTTTTAACGTGATTAATTTCAGCTGAAGGATCAGGGCAGCTCGCATTGCCCAGGAGAATCACCTCGGTTTACTCTGCCTCTGAACTCAGGTGGAAGGGTTTCCTCGTTGAATGGGACCTACAGTTCAAAGCAGGAAAGCGAAGACCGTTCTCTGGCCGAGATGGAAAAATTCTCTTCCTTCTGAAAGTCTAAAGATGGGATACGCTCAAATTAAGTCTTCGACCAGCAAGGGAATCTTGAACCGCTCTCTCCTCTTCCCCAGCGCCTCCTAAGTACTTGCAAGTCCTTTCCCAATGCACGCGAGTGCGCGCGTGCAGACTCGGAGCTCGGCTCGCAGGCCGGGGAACTCTCCCTCGAGCACCCGCTAAATAGCAAACAGATGCCCGGGATGCCAAAGATCTCACGGACTAGGGCACCGCCCGGGACTCCCGGCCCGGCAGTTTCTGAGTGATGGAAAGGCTGGCCGCACGACTGTTGCTTGAAACGAGCCGGCTTGCAAAGCAGAACATCCCCTTCCACCCCGGAGCCTCAGAGGAACCCCCCGCCTTTCTGTCGGCCACTCCTCCAGCCCCACTTGCCAAGCTCATGACCTGGTTTCCATCTTTGCACTCGCTGCCCGGGCTGCGTGAGTCCCGAGCTTACTCAGGTGGCGAATTTAGGGCCAACGATTTGGCACGCGGAGTTAGTTCTGATGGCGCGGATGTCCCCCCAAGGGTAATTTCAGAGTGCGCGTCCGAGAGCCCAGATCCTTAAACCTCACACTCCAGCCCCTAGCACTCGCACCCCCGGGTAGTGGCCAGCAGGTGTGCTCTTCGCAGGCCGTCCTGCAGTCAAGGAAAAGAGCGTACTCTGCGCTTGTCTCTTCCGACAACACTTGAAGCCGCACCGGGGCGCATCCAACGAATCTCATTAATCCAAACATCCACCCGACCAAGGTGTCCCAAGTTCGAGTTTGATCCGACAGTCCCCTTCCCGCGTCGACGCTGGAAGCCTCATCTACCCCGGCTTTCCCTTTCGACCCAAAGGGGCGCGCGCTGCGGTGCGCCGGATCCGCCTCTTCCCCGGGCTCTGGCGGGGCGGGGGTGGGTAGGCAGGGACCTGGATCTGATTAGCTGGGAGGGGGAAGCCGTGGTCCCAATCGCTCGCTCCTGTCTCCCAAGCTTCTAGAGGAGGAGGAAGAGGTGGAGGAGGGACGATATAGAGAGGAAGAGCGGGGGTCCCATCACTGAGCACCCTGGTCAAGGTTGGAGTCGCCGCCGCCGTCTTCCGGCTCTCGAGTCGCCCTCGCCCCGGGCCCAGCCATGGGGCCCCCTTCCAGCTCCGGCTTCTACGTGAGCCGCGCAGTAGCCCTGCTGCTGGCGGTGCTGGCGGCCGCGCTCCTGCTAGCGCTGGCCGTGCTCGCCGCCCTGTACGGCCGCTGCGCGCGCGTCCCGCCGTCGGAGCTTCTCCACCGCGGGGTCCCGGACGCCACACCCTCCCCGCCCGGCGCGCAGGAGGAGCCGCTGCCCACCCGGCTGACCGGCCCCACCCGTGAGCCGGCCGTGACGGCCACCCCGAGCAGCGGGCGCCCCCCAGGACCCTGGGACCAGCTGCGCCTGCCGCCCTGGCTCGTGCCGCTGCACTACGAGCTGGAGCTGTGGCCCCGGCTGCGGCCAAACGAGTCCTGGGCTCCGATGTTGACCTTCAGCGGCCGCGTGAACATCACGGTGCGCTGCACCGTGGCCACCGCGCGGCTGCTGCTGCACAGCCTCTTCCTGGACTGTGAGAGCGCCGAGGTGCGGGGTCCTCTCTCCTCCGGCACCGGAGACGGCGCGGTAGGCCGCGTGCCCGTGGACGGCGTGTGGTTCGCGTTCGACATGCAGTATATGGTGCTGGAGCTCGGCGGCACCCTGCAGCCCGGGAGCCAGTACGAGCTGCAGCTCAGCTTCTCCGGCCTGGTGTACCAGGATCTCAGGGAGGGACTCTTCTTCAACGTCTACACGGACCAGGGGGAGCGCAGGTAAGGGCAGGCCGGCCCTGGTCCCCTCCGTCCCCGCCCCCGCGTCTCCCGGCTTCCGCCGAGAGGCCAGCCGCCTACCTGCGTCCAGGTGCGCGTGTCCTGCCCTTCCCCCAAAGCCCCCATCACTCGCGACGGTTTCTTGGAGAGCCAAAAGGCGAGCGCCTCCTTCCTCCCCTTCTCTTCAGAAACCCTGCTCGTAATAGAGGCTACCAGACCGCGGTCCTAACTCTGGCCAATTTTTAGCACCATCCCCGCCCACCCAGTTTCTATCGTTGCCCTTATTTTAAGGTCGCTGCTATCCCAGTTTACCGTTGTCTTCGGAAAGCCCCCTTTTTGCTCTGATCCAGGATTGCTTCACCACAGTGAGCAAATCCCTTCCTACTCAAAGTTTGGTCCGCGGACCGGCAGCAGCTGTTAATCTGGGAGCTTCTTCGAAATGCAAATACCCCACCCTCGACCAAAGGATCAGAATGTGCGTTTTAAGAGGATCGCCGGGTGATTTCTGGGCATTAACTTTGGAGAAGCTTGAGGCTGTCGTACCCTTGTGTCTCTCGGTTCCCTTCCCAAGCGCGTCTTACCGCTCAGCTCCCTGCTCTCCTTCCGCGCTCTGTAGCTGCGCTCTTGCAACAAATAGACTCACGTCGGTGCTATCCGCATATATATATATATTTTCTTTTTGCTGAGGTTCTCCAAAACTTAAGAATCCCCTTTAATCCATCCTCTCCCGTCCCCTGCCTGGGGACCGAGTCTTGTTTTGTGGGTGAGCCGCAGCTTCCCCGACCCCTTCCAAGCTTTTTGAACAGCTCTGCAGAGTATGGGGAGCCGACGCTTTCGGGATTTCTTCCTTGGGAAGAAAATAATAATAATAATAATAATAATAATAATAATAATAATAATAATAGCGGTAATAATAATAATAATAATAATAATAATAATACCCCGAGTTTGCAAGCTCACGTAGCGTACATGTGTTCTCTTTACACTCATTGGGATAATGCTTTCCACACGGAATGTTTCCAGCTCAAGAATTACCTCTTTCCACGCTCTGCGACCACGTTACTGACCTGGGGCGGGCGCCGGAGAAATTGTGTATGTGGAAGACACGGAAACGGTCTGTCTTCGAACTGGCGCTCTTCTTCGCTCACGCACCGGTGGGCCTTTGCGGTTTAGACAACTGCATGTGCTTTGCCTTTTATTATTAGAGAAAATGTTCTCAGATGTTCTCTGAGGGAAAGGAACCTACTCAATTACCCCCTAAATCGTCTCCTGCATTATTTTCAAAAACTTCAGGACTTTGAAAGTAAGTTTAATAAGCTGCCTTAGTGGGCGTGTAATCTGTGACTTTTTTTTTTTTTAAGGACTATATGCTTGGGGTTTTCTTTTTTCTTTCTTTCTTTCTTTCTTTCTTTCTTTCTTTTTCTTTCTTTCTTTCAAAAATGCATCAAGGCTTGAAAAATAGTTTTGGAAATTTTCTCATTAGGATGATGTGTTACCAGATTTAAGGGCACAGGAGACCTTTTGAAATTACTGTGCGGGTTCAGAGCACAGGATTTTTCAGGGGGGATAAGGACACTGAACACACACTGGACAGTATTTTCTGCTGTCACAGCAGTAAATCATTTGCTAATGCATCTCTTCCTCCTTCTTAATGAGGCCGTGGCCTGGATAGACTGTGCTCGCAAACATGGGAAATGAAATTGCCTTTCCATTTTTCTATTGTGTTGCCAAGTCCAGTGGTAACTAGAAACCGTAGTTCGAGAACATTAAAATTCAAACAAGCAGAAATCCTAATAAAGTCCCCCAGATGTTCACAGACCCATGTAGAGTTACGGGCTTGCGGCATCTTAGAGGAGCGCCTGCTTGGAAATTGCTCCTCTGCGTCTCTGCTTTGGAAATCACAAGGGAGAGAAACCTCCAGTTGTGCTGGAAGCCAAGGTCACCCAAAACTTGGACAACCTGATGAGTGTGGTGAAGCTGATTTTGGAAGCCCACCAGGCCCAAGTTTGAGCTCTGTGACTTGAGTCAGGCTCTCCATGTCTCTGAGCTGGTGGCCTCATTCATGGAATAGACCCAAGTGTCACCCTTTAAGGTGATGTGAGAATTCACAAGAAGGAGGACAGGGTCTGGCACATACGCTGGGCAGTGGTCACATTGTGTAATTGTCAGGAGCAGCCTCTTGCTATCCAAACACGGAACCTGCCACATTCCTGGTCGACGCGAACCTCAGAAGAAGATTCCACCTGGGGAGAAACTGCCTGCCAAGTGTACATTCTTCTTGGAATGTCTCCGATGCTAGCTGCCAGCGGTTGGAACTTGTTTCCTTCTCTTTGGTGACCCCTTATCACAGTCTGGACAGGCTGCAGTTTTTAAATAATTTTACTCAACACTAAGGAAAAAGAAAAAGCAAATCATTCCAGAAAATACAAACAGCGTCCCTATCTTGCACTTCTAAGGCTTAGGTGACTAATATTCTAGCTTCAGACGTTGCTGGACAGGTTTCCGGTCTGTTCTCGGTCTTTCTCCGCTTGGCAGGTGCCATTCCATTTCTGCCACAGAGGAGACATCTACTGGATGCCTTAGACGTGTTCGTCTGTGTGTCAGTGTCTGCTTCTCTCCTTCCACGTGTAGAAAGCCGAGAGCAAAATCCACATGTTAATGCTTCTGGAAGCAGTATTTCTCAGACTTCATTCTCTGGCACATCACTCTTCCAGGTTTTGCCATATTCACATACCTCTAGCCATATTTATTTATTTTTTACTAAAAAAATCACTCAATTTAAACAACGATATTAAGTAGATTTATTAAAAAGCAACTCTGTCATATCAGAACTTACAGTCATGGTGCTGTAGAGTCACTAATACAACGAAAACACGATGTTATTAAGTTCTCCTGTTAGGATCGTCTGCTGAAGGATCCGAAGTCTGAATCTGAGGGCTGCTCTCTCTTTGTTAAAAAGAGAAATTAGAATCCGGTGTTCAAGTTAAACAACACCAAACCAAGATTTTCTCTTGACCTTACCAGGAAGATTCATAAAATTTGAAAAAGACTGACTTTCTCATATGTGAGTCGGATCTTTATAACAGTGTGTCTGCGAGCTACCCCAAGTCCTTCTCCACCCATACTTGGGGAAATCCTGAATTAGAGTAGTGGTTCACAAACCTTTGATGTATAGTAGAATCCCAGAGGAGTTTATCAAACAGGGTCCTGGGGCACACCCTCAAAAATTCCAGATCAATACACTCACGTTCATAGTCATAGCCACAAGGCAGAAGTCACACACGCTCATCAATGGATGAATGGATAAGCAGAAGGTGGCTCATACATATGTGGGAATATTATTTAGCCTTAAAAAGGAAGGACGTTCTGGGGCATCTGGGAGGCTCAGTCAGTTAAGTGACTGGCTCTTGATCTCAGGTCTTGATCTCAGGGTTGTGAGTTCAAGCCCCCAAAAAAAGGACGGACGTTCTGATACATGGTAAAACATAGATGAACTTTGAGGACCTTTTATGTAACTACTACCGAGAGTAGTAAAATTCTGAAATAGAAAGTAGAATGTTCGTTGCTAGAAAGTAGAATGTTCCTTGCTAGGAGCTGGGGGAGTGGGAAGTTGCCGTTTAAATGGGGACATTGGTTGTTTCTGGTTTTTGTCTATTAGACATAAAGCTTCCATGAGCAATTGTGTATGAGTTTTGGGCTGAATATGAGTTTTTGTTTTTCCGGAATAAATGCCCCCGAGTATAATTGGTGGGTCATATGGTTGTTTCTTGTTCAATTGTTAAGAAACTTCTAACTTGTGTCCCAAAGTGTCTGTACCATTTTACATTCCCACCAACAAAGTATGAATGATAGTTTCTCTGCATCTTAGCCACCATTTGCTTTTACCACTGTTTTCTATTTTAGCTGCTTTGATTCAAATATAGTGATATCTCATTGTGGTCTTAATTTGCATTTTTCTGATCCGTAGTCAGACGTGTTATCCATTGCACCACTGGCTTGCACTTAATTTTTATTTTTCTAATGGCTACTCATGCTCATCGTCTTCTCATGCTTGTTTGGCATTTGTATATCTCCTCATGTCTTTTGCCCATTTTCTAATTGAGTTGTTTTTACCGTTGAATCCTGAGAGTTCATTATATATTCTAGGTCGGAGTCTGTTGTGAGACATATGGTCTACAAATAGGTTCTCCTGGTTTGTAGCTTGTTTTTTCACACTCTTAGTAAGGTCTTCCAAGGGGCAAAAGTTTTTAATTTTAATGAGGTCCAATTTATCGATTTTTTATTTATTTTTAATTTTTTCCCAATTTATCAATTTTTAAAACAGACCATGCTTTTGGTATCATGTCTAAGAATGCTTTCTTAAAAGGACTCTTTTAGAGTAGTTTTAGGTTTACAACTAAATTAGAGGGAGGTACAGAGATTTCCCGTTTAGCCCCTGCACCTGCACATGCATGACGTCGCCCATTATCAACTTCACTCACCAGAACGATATATTTTTTTAACCAGAGATGAACCTATATTGATACACCCATGACTACTCAAAGTCCATAGTTTACCCTATGGTTCACTCTTGGTGTTGTACATTCTATATGTTTGGACAAATGTATAATGACATATATCTATCATTATAATATCATACAGAGTATTTTAACTGACCTAAAAATCCTGTTATTTGCCTATCCGTTCCTTGCCCCATCATTGATCTTCTTGTATCCATGGCTTTGCCTTTTCTAGAATGTCTTATATTTGGAATCATACTATATGTACATAACCTTTTCAGATCTGGCTGCTTTAACTTGATAATATGCATTTAAGATTCCTTCATGTCTTTTCATGTCTTGATCATTTCTTTTCAGCACTGAATAATATCCCATTCTCTGGATGCACCATAGTTATCCATTCCCCTACTGAAAAATATCTTAGTTGCTTCCAAGTTTTGACGATTATGAAAAAAGCTGCTCTAAGCTCTTTGTGTAGGCTCTTGTGTAGACATAAACTTCAGCTTCTTTAGGTAAATATCAAAGAGTATAATTTCGGAGTCATATGGTAAGAATATGTTTTGTTTTGTAAGAAACCACAAAACTGACTTTCAAAGTGGCTGTACCATTTTGTATTCCCACCAACACATCCTCACCAGCATTTGGTATTGTCAGTGTTCTGGCGTTTGGCCATTCTAATAGGTGTTCAGTGGTTTCTCACTGTTGTTTTAATTTCCCTGATGACATATGATGTGGAGCATTTTTTAATATGCTCATTTGCCATCTGTGTAACTTTTCTGGTGAGTTGTCTGTTGAGGTTTCTGGCCCGTTTTTTAATTGACTTGTTTGTTTTCTTATTGCTGAGTTTTAAGAGTTCTTTGTATATTTTGGAGAACCGTCCTTTATCAGATATGTCTTTTGCAAGTATTTTCTCCCAGTCTGTGGCTTGTCTTCTCATCCTCTTTATACTGTTTTTTGCAGAGCAGAAGTTTTCAGTTTTAAAGAAGTCCACTTTATCAATTATTTCTGTCATGGATCACGTCTTTGATGTAGTATCTAAAAAGACATCACTATACTCAAGGTCATTTAGGTTTTCTCCTATGTTACCCTTAGGAGTTTTATATTTTTTAATTTTACATTTTAAAGTGACACATTGTGAGTTAATTTGACCCATTAAGAGTTAATTTTTGTGAGGGGTGGAAGGTTTGTGTCTAGATTCAATTTTTTTTTTGCATGTGGATGTCTAGTAGTTCCAGCAATGTTTGTTGAAGAGACTCTCATTACTCCATTGCATTGCCTTTGCTCCTTTGTCAAAGATCAGTTGGCTGTATTTGTATGGGTCTCTTTCTGGACTCTCTATTCTGTTGCATTGATCTATTTGTCTCTTCTTTCACCAATATCACACTCTCTCGACTACCACAGCTTTATAGTAAATCTTGAAGGCAGGTGGTGTCATTCTTCCAAGTTTGTTCTTCTCCTTCAATATCATGTTGGCTATTCTGGGTCTTTTGCCTCTCCATATAAACCTTAGAATTGGTTTGTTGAAATCCACAAACTTAACTTGCTGAGATTTTTATTGGGATTGCATTGAATTTACAGACCAAGTTGGGAAGAACTGACATCTGGATAATATGACTCTTCCTGTCCATGAACATGGAATATCTCTCCATTTATTTAGTTGTTTTAAAAATTTCATTCATCAAAGATTTCTATTTTTCTTCATATAGATCTTATACATATTTTGTTAGATTTATACCTAAGTATTTCATTTTGGGGGGGTGCTAATATAAATGGTATTGTGTTTTTAATTTTAAATTTCATGTGTTAGTGTTGGCATATAGGAAAGCAATTGACTTTTTTTTTGTTGTTGTTGTTAAGATTTTATTTATTTATTTGAGAGAGATAGAGGGAGAGAGAGAGAGCACACAAGCCAGGGGAGTGGCAGGGAGAGAGAAGGAAAAGCAGGCTCCCTGCCAAGTAGGAAGCCCAACATGAGACTTGATCCTGGGACCCTGGGATCATAACCTGGCCAAGGGCAGTTGCTTAACCACCCAGGCACCCCAGCAATTGGCTTTTGTATATTAGTCTTGTATAGTGCAACCTTGCTATAATTGCTTACTAGTTCCAGGAGTTTTTTTTGTCAATTCTTTTGGATTTTCTACGTAGACAATCATGTCATCTGTGACTAAAGAGTGTTTCGTTTTCTTTCTTCACAATCTATATATCTTTTATTTCCTTTTCTTGACTTATTGCATTAGCAAGGACTTTCAGCACCATGTTGACGAGGAATGGTGAGAGGGGACACCCTTGCCTTATACCTGACCTTAGTGGGAAAGCTTTCAGTTCTCACCATTAAGTATGAAGTTAGCTGTAGATTTTTCATAGTCTTTATCAGGATGAGGAAGCTCCCCTCTATTCCTATTTTATTGAGAGTTTTTATCATGAACGAATATTGGATTTTGTCAAATGCTTTTTCTGCATCTTTTGATAAGATCATTTGGTTTTTCTTATTTAGTCTGTTGATGTGATGGATTTCATTAATTAATTTTCAAATGTTGCATCCTCCTTGTATACCTGAGATAAGTCTCACTTGCTTATGGTCTACAATTCTTTTTATACATTGTTGGATTTGATTTGCTAATATTTTGTTGAGATGTTTTGCATCTGTGTTCATGAGAGATATTGGTCTATAGTTTTACTTATTTATTTATTTTTGGTAATGTCTTTGTCTGGTTTTGGTATTGGGGGTATTGTCTTCACAGAATGTGTTAGGAATTATTTCTCTGCTTTTTTTTTGGCAGATTCTGTCTTTTAAGGAATTGGTCCATTTTATCTAGACTCTCATATGTCTGAGCACAGAGTAGTTCATAGTACTCCTTATTATCCTTTTAATGTCCCTGGGATCTGTACTGGTGACTCTCTCATTTCTGATCTTAGTATTGATAGAGCTGAATTAATATTTATCATGTGTATTATTGTTTTCTGTTTATTGCCATTGTTCTTTGTTCCTGTTTTTGTCTTCTACTCCTTTTCTGCTTTTCCTCACTGTGTTCTGCCAATCTGTGAACATAGCTTAGCTAAATTGACAATTCCATAGATATTCTGCATAAGTGATTGTACTGTCTCAAATAAAGACAGTTTTACTTCTTTGTTACTTTTATTTCTTTTCCTTGCCTTACTTCCATGTCTAGAGCCTCTATTAAAATGTTGGTTAAAAGTGGTTAAGTGCACATAACCTTGTTTTGTTCCTTAAGGTGAAAGCATTCAGTCTTGCACTGCTACTTGTGAGTTTTTTCCTGTAGTTTTTCTTCTTCTTCCTCTTCCTCCTGTTGTTTTTCTTCTTCTCTTCCTCATCCTCCTCCCTCTTGCAGATTCCCTATATCAGATTGAAGAAGTTCCCTTCTGGTTTTTAATTTTCTGAGAATTTTTATCAGATTGGATGCCAGATTTTGCCAAATGCTTTTTTTGCATCTATTGAGACGATCATATTTTTTTCTTTTTTAGTCTGTTAATATGGTAAATTACGTTGATTGATTTTCTAATGATAAATTAACATTGTATTTGCTAGATAAATCCCACTTGATTTTGAGGTAGTATCCTTTTTGTTTTGTTGCATTTGATTTGTTAAAATTTTGTTTTTCATTTTTGTATCCATGTTCATGGGTTTTCTTTTTCTTTGTCTTGTTTTGGTATCAGAGTAACACTGGCTTCAAATAATAAATGTAGAAGTTTTTCTTCTTTAATTTTTTGGAAGAATTTATATGGAATTGGCATTAATTCTTCCTTAAATTCTTGGTTGACTTTCACTGATGAAGCCACGTGGGCCTGGAGTTCTTTTGTGGGATGGTTTTTAACTACAAATTAAATCTCTTTAATGACTAAAGGGCTATTTTGGTTATCTATTTCTTTGTGAGCAAGCTTTAGGAGTTTGGGCCTTTCAAGGAATTTGCCCGTTTAATCAAAGTTGCCAAATTTAAGTACAATTAATGTTTTCCAAAATATTCCTTTATTATTATTTTAATATTGATAGAATCTGTAACTACATCACCTCTCTCATTCCTGACATTGGTCATCTGTGTTTTCTCTCTTTTGGGAGCTTAAGCCCTGGTTCTGATATCTCCTCTGCCACTTACTAAGTGTCTAACCAGTTGCATATACTCCAGAGTCCTCAGCTTTTTGTAAGTTAAAAGGGTGCGGTTCTTCAAGGTCTCTTCCACTTCTGATAGATAGTAAGTTTGATAAGTGTGCCTTGAGATTTATATACTTTATTAATCTTCTTGTGGAACCAATTTTTTGTTTCAATGATTTTCTCTATTGTTTTTCACTTCAATGCTTTATATATTATTCTTTATTATTTCCTTTCTTCTTCTTACTTTGGGCTTCCTTTCTTTTCCTTATTCTTTTTTCTTTTTTTAAGATTTACTTATTTTAGAGAGAGAAAGAGCGCTCAAGGGAGGAGGGACAGAGGGACAGGGAGGGAGGCAGAGAATCCACAGGCTGACTCCCTGCTGAGCGCAGAACACCATGCAGGGTTCAGTCTTACAACCTTGAGATCATGACCTGAGCCAAAATCAAGAGTCAGATGCTCAACCGACTGAGCCATCTTGGTGCCCCTTTTTCTTTTTCTATTTTCTTCAAGTGGGTGCAAGGTAATTGATTTAAGATATTTTTCTTCTCTAACATAGGTGTATAGAGATATAAATTTTCCACTAACTACTGCATTAGTGGCATGCACAAATAATGTCATGTTGTTTTTTGAAATTTTCATTCAGTTCAACATACTTTATAGTTTCCCTTTTGATTTCTTCTTTAACTCATGGGTTATTTAGAACTGTACCATTTAGTTTCCAAATATTTGTGCATTTTTTCATTTTTTCATTTTTTTATTGAGTGCCTGACATTTCAAAGTTTATGCTGCTGAATGCATATTTTTATGTTACTTTAATGAATGCTGTCTTTTTTATTTTTTTATTTTTATTTATTTATTTATTTATTTATTTTAAAGATTTTATTTATTTATTTGACAGAGATAGAGACAGCCAGCGAGAGAGGGAACACAAGCAGGGGGAATGGGAGAGGAAGAAGCAGGCTCTTAGAGGAGGAGCCTGATGTGGGGCTCGATCCCACAACGCCGGGATCACGCCCTGAGCCGAAGGCAGACGCTTAACCGCTGTGCCACCCAGGCGCCCCTGAATGCTGTCTTTTTTAGATAGGTACATAAGTTATTTGGTGACCTTCTCAATCCTTGTTTGATCTCCATGCCTTGTGTTAAAGTCCTTTGAGAGTGGATGGAAATTCTCCTTTACTCTAGGGCTACTTTAGTTCATTGCTCAGGCATTACCTACCTGGCCTCTGTTGAAAAATCCATTTATTCTGGAGATTTCCGTACTCTGGCTTGTGGGAATTTGAACAACTCCTAGCACTGTGTGAGCTCTAGGAATTGTTCAGCCTTCCCCTCAGTGGTAGCTGTTCTTTCCCAAGCAGCGTTTCTTTGCTTGACCTCCCAAAGTGCAGATTTCGTATTTGACCAAAGACTCAGCACAGGGGTGGGGAGGGGGAGGCGGATTCGGTGCAGATTTCTGGATTTCTGCCCTGCAGATTTTAGCTATCTAGATCTCTCTGGGCATCAGTCATAGTCTCCTCCACTCAGTGAGACTGCTGAACTCAGTTTCTGTTCCCTTTCCCTGGGCTGCAGTTGAGAAATTGCTTCCAGGTAGACAAAGCGACTGTAGAGGTCACCCCATTAGTTTCTCTTCTCTTGGGAATCACAGTTCTGTGCTTCCTGTTATCTTATGTCTAAAAACAGTTACTCCATAAATTTTATAAGAGTTTTTAGCTGTTTTCAGCAGAGGGCTTATTCTAGCCTGTGTTCTCTGCTAGGGGTGGAAAAGAGAAGTCTGATCCTCTCTGGATTTGGTAATGTTATTAACTATAAAGTTAATCCTCAGTCTTCTTCATAATATCTTAGTTTGCTTGTAGTTTTTATGACATTATGTTTTATGAAACATATAAAAGGACCCCAGGAAAGGGAGCTGGAAAGGACCACAGGCTGGAGAGCCGGAGCCCTGGTTCTGGTACTACTCCGGTCACTTACTCGTTGTCTCCTCAGTTGTGTAAATTCCCAGGGTACCAGCTTTCACATCGATATATTGAGATGGTGGGACTCTCCAAGTTTTCTTCCACTTTTGAAATTCAGTGAAAGAATGTTCACAGCGTCCTTTAGGAATACGTCTTGTTTTTCTGATCATGCCATGTCCTTTATAAAATATAAGACTGCATAGGGAGGTATTCAGAGAAATTAGAATAGGATCATCAAGGCATGAGGGTGGGCTCACTAGTGTGAAATGGCTGGAGGCAATTAGGATCTTTGTCAGGGACAAATCAAGGGGAGAGCCGTATGATCAGCATTAATCAGTGTGTGCAGGTGTAGAAAGAGTGAACAGAGGATTGAAAAAGACTTCCTTCCAGTTGCTGTTTATGCTAGGAAATCTGGCACAGTCCTCGGGGTATGACACACAAGAGAGAAATTTGAGCAATATTAGGAAAGAATTTAGAAGTATCAAAACAAGCCATGAACTCCAATGCCAAGCACACGATGTCGTTGGTGTCACGGAGAAAAGAGGTCATTTCATGATCTTATAGAAGTGCTGAACCCACATGCTTCATGTGGCTGAGCCATGTTCTCTAGGGGTTGGTCGTGCTCATCAAAGATTTAGATCCTGTATCTTTAGAAAGCAAGTGTAGCCAGCATATTGAAAAAGCACACCTCACAGCTGTGTAAAAATGCAACTGTGTTTCTCCCATTGTCCTTTTACAATTTAGTCTCTGAGATCATCTTTCCTGCTCCTGCATAAATACTCTAGCAGCCCATAATTTACCGCTCATTCTTTGGTGACAGATGATCTACGTCCACGAAGTCACAAACACTGTCCAGATGCAAAAATTAGAGAATCCAGTTCTGTGTCACATTAAAAGACTTGAACTTAATTTACTATGAAATCTCCCTTTCTCTCACTCCACACTCACTTCCCCGAGCTGGGGCGGGCTTTGGGGTAGAAGACTGCAGTGAGATAAGGAGTCAGGGGCAGTGATGTTTCCATTTCCCCAACTCGTGGTTCTAGGTGCCCCCCTCCTTCCATCTTGAGAGCTGCTGTTGCACTCCCTCCAGGTCCCATGGGACTGGGGGAGACGGGGAGAGGGGACACGTAGGGCCCTTCTTACCTGAGCCAGTACTCTTGCCATTTGGTCTGACTCTCACCCAGCACATACCTTTTCCCCTAGAGATGTCATTTTCTCGCTGTTTCTCTTTCTCCTACGATTTCCTTGACCTTGCAGGCTGCTTCCTCTATTTCTCTGTTCTGATGGTCATGACTGGACTCCTTGCTCAGCCCCACCCCCGGACGTGCAGGAGTGCGTCTCCAGCTTCCTGCAGGTGGCCCTGTTGGACAGAACCCAAGTCAGTTCCCGTACTGGCTCACTCCATGTCTCAGGGCCCACAATTCTTCCAAGGCACCCTCATCTATCCCTGACCTGGGCCTTACAGGGTCCCAAGACAGTAGCACTCTTCTTCTGTCTCTGCCTCCAAAGCAGTCAGTCCGCCTGCCTTTCAGAGTCCCTCCTGGTAAGAGTTAGACTCTGACCAGTGTCAATTTCGGCTTTCCCACCAGGAAGCTGGGTACCAACCTCTAAGTCTCTCAGCCGCAGGAAGCGCTTCTGCTCTCTGTGGGATCTTCTCTCCTTCTAGCTCACCCTAGTTAGGGGTTCCCAGCATCCTGAGAGCAAGAGGGCTTGGCTAAACTACGCCCCTCCCCTGCTGAGAAATCTCTCCTCTCGTCTCTTGTGTCTACTCCATGACCTTCCTTCCCTATATCTTTTTTTAAAAAGATTTAATCTATTTATTTATTTGAGAGAGAGCGAGAGAGAGCACAAGTAGGGGGAGGGGGAGAGGGAGAGGGAGAAGCAGACTCCCCACTGAGCAGGGAGCCCTATGTGGGGCTCGATCCCAGACAGGGATCATGACCTGAGCTGAAGGCAGATGCTTAACCGATTGAGCCACCCAGGTGCCCCCTTCCATATATCTTTGATGGAGCTGAGAAGCCCGAGAAGGGCCTTCACGTTCTTGAGGCCATCTACTTCGAAAATCTTCATAACATGGCTTGGCACCTTTCTCTGGAATTGTACGTCTATTATGTCTTGTTCTTGGTGGAAACTTCAGTTTTAAGATCCTGTTGCACAAGTAATAAACAAATATGATTCATGGGCCAAGCCTTGAACCACAGACCAGTGGTGTAACATCCGTCTTTACTAAACATTTTGATTTCTGAGTGTGTCATTGTGCAAAACCAGCTCGGGGGTGGGGGACAACTTTCAGGTCTTACTTAACCCTTGGCCAGTTACGTGACTCAGCACTTGTTAGCCAGAGCTGTAGGCATATGGCATCCATACAGTGCTTTGGAACAAAATACCTTAGTGAGTGGATATTTCTTACGTGGCAGGAGCTGGAGCCCCCAAGGACATCATGTGGTCTTGACCCCCCAAGACCTCCTCTGGCACAAAAACGTGGGGAGTCCAGGATTCTCTGGCTGTTCCAGAGGGCAGGAAAGTGGCTTTGAAATACCGAGCCACTACAAGACACACTCTCTCAAATTAGCTCCCTCCCCAGCCCACCGCTGTCAACCCAGACTTCGCAGGCACTGTAATAGCATGTTTCAGTGAGCTTTGAGGGCAGGAGAGGGTGGATGGTTCTATTTTCTGAGGTCAGGCTATCCTTACAGGGTTGCTTGAGTCCAAAGCAGAGAGAGCAGGGAACAAATACCAACCTTCAATTCCCAGATGTGGCATAACCAGACCGTGTGTGTGGCTGGCTGGTCCTGACCTGGGTAGTCAAGAGTACGAGCCAGCAAGGCTGCGTGTTGTAGGGATCTTTCCCGTTTGGTTTGTTTGTATAAAGCCAGGGAGGGAATAGTTGAGTAAAATCCAAGAGTTTCTTTTCTTTCACTCCTCTAGGGGCCTGAATCATGGAATCGGAAGGCACTTGCTGGGTATTTGGTTTGTTAAAGGGGCGACTCTCGGAGCTGGTGTCTCTTAGCTTTTTGAACCTGTAACCACCCCCCCACCTCCTTTTTAAAATTTAAAATCAGTTAATTAGCATATAGTGTATGATTAGCTTCAGAAGTAGAGTAGCCCCTTTTGATGAGCATACAACTTTCCCACTTGCCTGAAGCCTGATTTTCTCTCCTTCTCACCTTGCAACTTCCTTGAGATTCATATGCTTTGTGAAATCGTGGCAGCGGAGATGTTCCCAAGCTTTACTTTCTTTTTTTTTTTTAATTTTATTGATTTATTTGTCAGAGGGAGGGAGAGAGCACAAGCAGGGGGAGAGAAGCAGAGAGAGGGAAAAGCAGACTCCCCGCTGAGCAGGGAGCCCGATGCAGAACTCGATCTCAGGACCCTGGGATCATGACCTGAGCCGAAGGCAGATGCTTCACCGACTGAGCCACCCAGGCGCCCCCCAAGCTTTACTTTCTGTGGTTTCTGTTACAAAAGCAATAGGCACAGGATGGCTTTCCGAATGTATAAGCACGTTTCATAAAACTCGATGTGCTTTTTCACTCTCCATTATCCTTTTTCATGCTAATATAGTACCGTTTGTACAAAATGTCCTACCATTTCAGAGGGCTCAGCAACCTCGTGGAGGCCAAGCATGAACTTCCAAGGGGGCTGTTTCTCCCAACCCTAAATGATTCAGAGGGAGAAGCAGGTTTCCCGCTGAGCAGGGAGCCCAATGCAGGACTCGATCCCAGGACCCTGGGATTATGACCTGAGCTGAAGGCAGATGCTTAACCGACTGAGCCACCCAGGTGCCCCTCCCTGCTCAACATTCTTTCCACTGTATTGTCCATTGTTTGACTCTTCTCTCCTTCATCACCTATCTTTTAAAGATAGCAACCAATACTACAAATACCAGGGCAACAGACGCTGTAAAAATACTTCATATTCTTTTATCTACATTAGATCAAGCTACCTTTATTTTACAGTACTTCCAAAGCTGAGAAAATACTTATTCAATTGCTACGAACCCATGTTTTCGCCAAATATTATAAATGGTACCGAAGAGAAGCTACGTGACCCCTAACTTCCGGTAGTTTGAACTTTATTAGAAATACAATAATGGTTTGTAATCAGCTTGTGGTCACCTGTGACCTCTGAGACATGTCTGAATGCAGCTGTAATTGGTGACGTTCCATCCTGGCACCCCCTACCCTGTGACTTATCCCTCCCGGAATTCTTTTACGGTTCCTCTTTATGGAGCGCAATCTGGGAGATGGAAAGGAATATAGGAGAATTCGTAGGTTGTTTGTTGATAAATTCAGTTACTGATAAGGTAAAAGTTCAAACAGCAATTAAAGGTTGACAGTGCCATTACTTTCCAGGTGGGGAATAGGAAGCTCAGCAGAAATGTGTGGCCTGCCGTGCAGGATTGCTCAGCTAGCAGGAGATGGAGTGGGTCTTGCAGCCACAATGGCTGAGGTCAGAGGTCACAGATGTCGGAGTTCACGGGCCGCCTTCCAGTCCGTGCAAGCAAGGGCAAAGTGAAGTGGGAGGGAGCATATAGGGCAAAACAGGCTTGTTGAAAATTACGGTTTTGTCACATCCAGGTTATGAACACATCTAGTTGGCTGACCTTGAGAGGCTTTTGAGCGTGCTGACTGTTGCGTGTGAATTTTCCCATGAGGGGCGGCCTTATCCTGGTGGACGTGGGTGGTGATAGTGGAGGGGCCATTCTCTCTCACACCCTGTTGAATTCCCCCATTACTTACCTAAGAGCTGGGCCTGAAACAAAGGTAAATGCACCGGGGACACTAAGTCTCAGGACCTTAGGGGGAAAAAAAATTAGCATCCACACCCGTCATCCCAAATCCGGGTCCCAGGTCACTGAGTCTGAATGAGAAGCACAGGTTTATTTTGAGAACAAAGTTGTTAGCGAGGACCCATCTCTTGTCAGATGCCCCGTGTTTACAGAGGATGAACCTGACAAATTGTTTGCCCAGGGCACTCTTGTCCCTAAACTTTTACCCGTAAATCACCAGTGCACTGTGGGTAATGTCGGTTTTTGTATTTTTCCATGGAGATGGGGGAAGGAGCAGTAGGGATTTGCTAAATCTACCCGCGTATAAGTGAATGTTGTTTTTTTTTTCGTTTGGCACGTACTTAGATAAAACCTTTTCTAAGTGTTCAACCAGGAAGAAGAGGGACCATGTGAGAAAAACATAAAAATGTAGACATTCTCCAGCAGACATTGCCTGCACTTTGATGGCGAATGAGAGCAATAGTTCATTCCCCAAAAAGTAAACCTAGTTTAAAAAATAACTTGGTTCTCAAAAGCCTGTCATTGCATATTTGCTATATTTGTTCCTATTTTGTTTGCAGAGGGTTGGAAAGGCATATGATGTCATGAAGTAAATAGTATTTTGTGGTCAAAAATTAAATAGGTCTTTTGTATTTTAGGTCTTACAAGAATCCCAAGGTGTGGTGAGAACTAAAATGTGTGTGTGTGTTAACCTGAAGGGCTGCAAGGAAGATGAGGGGAAATATTCTCACTCCTTCCTGAATATAATTATAAGCCATCATCCCTCAATATTTTTTTTTTGTCTCCCCTAATTTGGAATAAAAATAAATAGATGTTTCCCAAAAATGTATTGCAGGGCCCTGGTAGCGTCTCAGATGGAACCCACATTTGCTAGGAGTGTGTTTCCTTGTTTCGATGAGCCGGCTCTAAAGGCAACATTTAATATTACAATTATTCATCACCCAAGCTATGTGGCCCTTTCCAATATGCCCAAACTAGGTAAGTAATGTTTCCTGTCCTCATATACGTATCTATTAATGATACATATGTGTATGTATATATATTTAACTCTGTAATAGCTTTGATGTCAATAGCCTTTCTAGGCCATGTATTGGCCTAGAATTATAATTAGGGAGAGCAGTCCCATGGGGTCTTTCCCAGCACCAGCATCTCAGAAGTGGTAAATCCCGATTCTTTTTGCATTGGAAGCAGGGGACACCACGTCGTCCTTATTCCTTGGCAGCCTATCCCCTCGCTAGTTTGGCCTTCACTATTGATCATTAGTGATAACAAGCCAGCAGACTTGGTCTGAATCTGGTGCACAGATGTGTTTCATTTGGCTCACATGATTTTTTTTTTCTTCTGATTGAACTTTTAAAAATCCAGAGATTTCTCATAAAAATCAAGATTTTTACTTCCTTGTAAACTTAGAAGATCTAAGGACACCAGGCATGCTGCTCCTTCGTGACAACAATAGTTACAGCTCGTGAGAGGCTGTCCCTGCAGATGCCTCCCGACCCCCCAGCCTGCTGGGGTCCCCACCATTCCCTGTTTATGTGTGCCAGCCCAATTCATACCAGATACCCAGCCCTCGGCATTAAAGACCCAGCCTGCCTCCACTGAAGACTGTCGATACCTAACAGTGGCCACATTGCCCTTCCTTGACCTCCTGTGGGCCTGGGAGGGTCTAGATGAAGTGTTGTGAGAGCTGGACGGTCTAGAAAACAGAAGTGACAGAAAAGAGAAGAGGTGGGTCGTGGACCTCACCGTGCGCGTGGATTTGGTCCTCCGTCAATATTATTCAGGATACTGATTCAGAGCAAAGATGCTGTCCTTAGATCTTCCTAATGTCGGTTAGTTGTTTTTAATTGAAGGATAGCGGACATACAAGAGGTATGTCATAGTGATTTGACAATTATGTAACATTATGCACTGTTTGCCGTGATACCTGTAGTCACCGTCTGCCACCAAAGTTAGGACTCTTAATGACAGTCTTCTCTATGCTGTACGTTGTATCCCCGTGGCATTGATTTTTTTTTTTAAGATTATTTATTTTGAGAGAGAGAGAGAAGAGAGCATGGTAGCAGGGGGAGGGGCAGAGGCAGAGGGAGAGGGAGAATCTTAAGCAGGCTCCACGCTGAGCACGGACCCTGAGGCAGGGTTCGATCTCACAACCCTGAGATCCTGACCTGAGCCGAAACCAAGAGTCAGAGAGGCTCAATCGACTGAGCCACCCCGGCGCCCCTCCGTGGCATTGATTTTATCACTGGAAGTTCGTAGCTGTTAATCTCCTTCACCCCTTCCGCCCACCTCCCCAGCCCCGTCCCCACTGGCAACCGCCATTTTATTCTCTGTATTTATGAGTCTGTTTCCAGTTTTTTTGTTTGTTGGTTAGCTGGCTCATGTGTTTTGCCTTTTAAATTTCACACATCAGTGAAATCATATGGTATTCGTCTTTTTCTGACTTACTTCACTTCATATGGTTTTGATGAGCCTGGGGTGGAGGAATCCAAACGGCTGGCTAGACTCTGGGGACTGGCTGGGAGGAAGTTGTGGGGTGACAAGGGCCTGACACATCGTTTCAGAGGTGGCTGTTACTGCTTCGCTTTACAGTGACTTGGCCTGAAATCGATTTCTGCAGGTCAGTCTGCAAGGAGAGACGCGAATGGAAGCATATGGACCGTCACCACCTTTTCCACGACGCCCCACATGCCGACTTACTTGGTGGCCTTGGCCGTATGTGACTATGCCCATGTGGACCGAACCGAAAGGGGCAAGGAGGTGAGTGAGGAAGACGGTTGAGGTAAGGGTGCCTTCGTACTGGCCGTGGGTGGTTCATCCGTTCTTTCCGCATCTGGGGGCTACGCCTCCATCTCCCATGTCACCTCCTGGTGGCCCCCTGACTGTTTCTAAGCCCTGTTGAAACTCTTAGTGTGGGGGGCACGTGAGGGGCTCAGTCAGTTAAGCATCTGCCTTCGTCTCAGGTCATGATCCCAGGGTCCTGGAATAGAGTCCCGCATTGGGCTCCCTACTCAGCAGGGAGTCGGCTTCTCCCTCTCCCTCTGCCCCTCCCCCCTGCTTGTGCTGTCGTTCTCTCTCTCTCTCCCAAATATATAAATAAAGTCCCCCCCCAAAAAAAAGGATCACCCCATCCAGAAGCGGGGCGGCTAGCTTGCTTCACTCGGAGACACACAGCGCTCCCCCAGAGTTTGGGTGAAGGAGGGGCTCTGTCCTCAAACACCTGGTTTTCACCCAGTTGTGCCCTCCGTCCATAGTCACCGTCGCGGAAAGTATCCAGGTGACTGCGGCAGCCCTTTACCCCTGGCCCACACCCCACACTGGAGCATGGAGGGGAGTTAGGCCCATTCTGCCGGCCGCAGCCTTTCTCACCACATCGACCTCCCAGAGCTGAGGAAAATCAGGCCCCCGCAGCCGACAGAGATGCTCTCCTGGGGCCCCAGTGTCCTCCAGGCTTGGACCATGGACTTGTGCAGATCAGGAGGCCGTGGAGGGGACAAGCCTATCGCCAGGGGGAGAATCACTCAGAGCTACTCTTCTGAAGCCTGAATGAACCTTTCAGTGTCCACGCAAACCTCAGCTTCTCGTCCTCAGCTCTTGGCAGCAACCTTGCTTCACTTCCCAGAGAGTCGCTGGTGGGTCCTTGAGAGTCACAGATGGATCACAGGCCAAGTGAAACATTCACGACACCTCCTGAGAAATCTCCTCGGGCAGGACGTGGAAGCACGGGCTTGGGGCCTGGCATGAAGGAGCGACCCAAGGTGGCGCGTCAGCTCCCACAGCTCCAGGGACTTGTTGCTCTCGGGGCTGCTCTTCAGCAACGTCTGAGAAAAGGGGGCCAGTCTCTTTCTTGGTGAAGGATAGCCCCGAAAAGAAAACCAGCTGCCATTGAAGCAAAGAGGAAACGGAAGAAGCCTAAGAAAGGCACGTTCTTCGCCAGGAACTTGAAATTTGGGATGAGTTTATCAGTGGAATGCTGCCTTTGGCTCTGGCTCAGTTCTCTCCAAAGGGAAGGAGTCCACCATCTATCCTACAGGGGAACCAGAATGTATTCTTGGAAGAGGGTCCAGATTATACAAACAATGGCTTGTCAAGGAAGAGATAAAAATTGAGTGAGATTGAAAAGGCAGTTGGTTGTTCTTTGACGTGAGGATAAATATGGAGACACGGACCTAAGGTTGGACATAACAGCTTTTGAGTAGAACTTAGTGCACACTGGCACGTGTAAAGACTTTCCTCTTTTAGATGTTGAGGTCTACTGGGTGCAGGGAGGACCCCAAGATCACACTGAGGGGCTAGGTGTGGTTTTGAAGGAATTTTATGGCTACGTTTCCCACGTATTCCTCACTGTGTGGTGTTGGCCCCCCTCCCACACAGCTAGAAGTCTCCATCACTTGCCTCCCCCTTGGCTTATAGGATGGTAGTTTAGGGGAGGAGATTTGACACTGGAAGTCGAACCTACAAAGGTTCAGTTATTTCCCCAGATGTTCCAGTGAAAATGCATCCATCTTGAATGTGAGAATGTTCTTTCCACTGAGCGGTGTGGGCTTGGGCGCAACAATCTGCGTTGCCTGGAGCTGGAGGTGGGGGGTGGGGAGAGTGCGGTGTGGGGGAGGCCGAAAAGCATGAGGTGGGAGGCCCCAGAAGCAGGTGGTTGCATTCTGTGCGAGGGGAACATTCCTGAAGACCTCACGTAATTCCAAGTTCACATAATTCAAGACAAATTTTCCAGCAGAAATACAAGCAGAGCAAGGTGAACGTGTTGCTGGAGTGCAGCAGTCTGCAAATATCATTGTCCTGATTTCCCTTTTCCTAGCATTTGCTCCAGTGTTCTGCAGAGAATGCGACCTCAAATCGCCGGTGTTCACATCAGGACAATTATCTTAATTCCCTCATTTCTAACTTTCCTTCCAGGGTTACTGGGGTTCATGCACATTCTTCGGCATTAATGCTAGGCACCCCAGTAAAAACGTGCTCTGATGCTATTGCTGTGGGATATAAAGTGATTCTATATTAAAATAATAATGAATTGTCAAACAGGAGCAAAGTTACCATGAAGGTCGCCCAAATCAACTCCCAAGGGCCCATACAATAGCTCGGTCACATTAAACTAAGAAAGCATGGCAGGGATTTCTTTTTCCCTGCTAAAGAGGAAGTGTCATAAACAGAGACGGAATTCATTTGTTCAACAACTGTAAAATCACAACTGTTGATGAACTTTTTTTAATGAAGGGAATTAACCTTATTTAAAATTTTGAAAACAAGATGGCACCGTTAATAACCTTAGCATTAATAAAGATGAAGAAACTGTTTTAAATTTGCACGCTGCGAACGTGGCTAATCCGTACTACACTGTGTCACCCTGCTAATCGCACAATGTTTGGGAACATTGGAAATATGTCCTAAAAAGGGGGCAAGCAAGGGTCCGAGGTGCCCTTTTCCTTGAAGGCAGAGTCTACATTTTCTGTGGGGGTAGATACTAGTCCAAGGATTATTTCCAAATTCCAAAAGTTGCACGTGTTACTGTACAACATTGAAATAACGCCCTTTCCAGAGAATCACTGCTCACATCTTAGCAAACAGCCTCCTGGATTTTCTCCAGGACACGTACACATTTCCAGTTGACCCTTGAACAATGCAGATGTGAACCCAGCGGGTCCACTAACACACGGATTTTCTGTATAGTTCGACACTGTAAATGTATTTTCCCTTCCTTATGATTTCCTTAATAGTATCTTCTTTTTTCTAGCTTACTTTATTATAAGAAATAGTATATAATAGACAAAATATGTATTAAGTGACTGTTCACATGATCGGGAAGGCTTCTGGTCAATAACAGCCTATGAGCAGTGAAGATTTTGGGGACCCAAAAGTGATCTGTGGATTTTTGACTGCACAGAGTCGGCACCCCTATAGCCCCATGTTGTTCAAGGGGTCACCTGCCAACATTCTATTCCATAGCTTCTTCTGAAAAGGTCAGGCTTGGACTCTAGAGCATCAGGGAATTGGAGGACGCAGGCTGCCCTTCGCCAAAGTCACTACTGCTTTTCCTAATCGCCACTTCATTGTTTTGATTTAGATACGCATCTGGGCCCGGAAAGACGCCATCGCCAACGGAAACGCAGACTTTGCTTTGAACATCACAGGTCCCATCTTCTCTTTCCTGGAAGATTTATTTAATATTAGTTACCCTCTTCCCAAAACAGGTGAGCCGTCTTCCTTTCCAATGCAATGGGCTTCCTATTATGGGGGCCCTGGGTTAAGGTCAAAGGGTACACAGAGGAGCTGCCAAGGACCCACTGTCAGCACTGAGCTGCTATTTTGAGGGCAGCGCTGCTGGCCTCCCAGCCTTGCGTCCTACACCTTCCTGAACACAGGCCTGTCTGCTATTGCTCTGTACAACGCCGTGTGCCCAGTGTTCGGGATTTAGAACCCTCCTGGGTATTCATTGCCAGCCTCCCAGCCTGCAGCCCCTGCTCTCTCTCTTGCATTCTGTCCTTTCCTCTCCCATTGCATGTGGATGATGCAACATTCTGGATGTTTTAGCAGGCCTATGTGAATTACCCCAGTTCCCGCGAATGAGGGTTTTGGGTTGGTGGTGGTTTTCTGTGGGGTGGTTTGTGTGCGTTTTGTGTGTTTGTTTTTTTCCTATTCTTTAGCTGCGAGTCATTGGATGAGGACGTGGAGTCCCGTCTGTCAACATCTGCTGTATAAAACTGGACTCACGTGTGAACACTAGGACCCTCGAGGAAATATGTAAATGCCTTACTGCTTATAGGTCCGTAGAGTGTGTCCTTCAAATCGTGTGAGTCACTCAGCTTAGAAAGTTGTCCAGTGTTTTCTCTGCCTGCAGTGAGGGTTTACCATGTCAACGTATTTTATTCCGCTGACATGTTATGTGAAGTCTTGGAAAAAGTATGCTCGGTCTGCACTGGCAGATGGCGGAAGAAGGTAGGAAGTCCGTATCTGGGAACTCCAGCCTCCCGAACTCAGCCTGGCGAGCCGGGGGCTCTGTAGCTTAAGCTTGGTGGCTCAGGAGGAACCGGGCTTGAGACAGCCTTGGCCCATGCAGGGATCCCCGAAATGATGCCTGTCTTTTTGGGAGTTGGAGGCCTCAGAAGCCTGGGCTTGGAGGCTTTGGCTGGAGGATCTCAAGATGGCACTTGTCTAGGCAAGAAAAGTTCCATTTGTCTTTCTTTAGATAAGGAACAGTCCAGAGTGACCCTCCATGCCCTGTTCCATAAAGCACCTCCTCCATCCAGTTAGCCTCCTCTTTATTATCTCCGTCCCCTCCTCCCCGTGCCCCCAGCCCTGTCTAGCTCACACCACCATCAGCCCCACCTCAGCCTCCCTCACTTGGTTATGCCCCCTTCCCTCTTGCCCCCTCAGTTCCACCTCCCACACTGAGGCACAGGAAATCTTTCTGTAGCAAAATCCAATGGCCATATCCCTGTCCTCTCTAAAACCTCTCCGTGGCTTCCCGTAACCCTGAGGACCAAGTCCGAACTCTGTACTCTGTCTCTACAACAGTGCATCTCCTGCCAAACTCTTGGGGCTTTCGGCAGTTCTTCAGAGTTGGAAGGAGGCTTTGGCATCCCCTCTGTCCCTTCCTCCACCTTCCTCTTCTCCTCTCCCCCAGGCTCTTGCACGTGCACTTTGCACATCCTGCGATGAGGTCTACCCGATCGGTTAATTCCTATATTTCTCCACTCACTGCCCCCTCCTCCAGGAAGCTTCCCCTGATTCCCTTTTCCTCATGCTTCCACCGCATCCCGGGCACCCCTCCATTCAAGCTCTTGACTTAACTACATCCTAATCATGCCCCCCCATTAGATCAAGAGTAATGTGGGTCAGGATCTGGCTTGTCTTTTTCTTTGTACCCTCAGAGCGTATGGATAATGCTTCTTTCAGAATGCTAAGCAGTAAACTTGTGTGTGTGTATGTGTGTGTGTGTGTGAAGGGAATAAATACATGCAGTTAGTTCAGTAATTCCATGCAAATCCTGACTAGATTGTCAGCTTCTGGAAATCAGGGTTATATTTGACACATTTTTGTATCTCGCACAGGCTCTCAACCAATGTGACACGCAGGTGGCATTCATCACAACTGCATTTTGACAGATGATTAAAATAAGGAGATTTTTAATTACTGGATCTTTAAGAGAAAGAGAAACGAATGTTTCCTGGTTATTATAACTCTTGGTTGAGCCATTTAAAAAATACAGAACAAAACAAGACACAAACCCCTTCCCTTCCAGCCTTTCCCACCTAAGCCACGCTCTTACTCTCAGAGGTCAGGTGACAAGCTCTTTTGCTTCTTTATCCCATGTGCTTTTCTTTCCATTTCTCTCTTCTGGCTTGCTCAATGAATTCTAAGCCCGAGAATCTAAACCATGTTCATGTAACAGCATTTTTTTTTTTCTGGTGTTGCTGTCGTTTTAATTGTTTAAAGTCAAAAGTGGACTGAAAGGTCAAAATACTAGAGCCTTGTAGAGCTGGGTGTTGAGGTTGTTATAAGTTTTGGAAGAAGAAGTGGCATGATGCTTTAAAGAATGAATATCGTCTGGGGCACCTGGGTGACTCAGTTGGTTAAGAGTCTGCCGTCGGCTCATGTCATGATCCCAGGGTCCTAGGATCCAGTCCCACATTGGGCTCCCTGCTCAGCGGGGAGTCTGCTTCTCCCTCTGCCTCTGCACCTCCCCCCACTTGCGATCTCTCTTGCTCTCACTCTCTCTCTCAAATAAGTAAAATCTTAAGAGAGTAAATAATGGGCTTTTAAGATTTGCAGACTTTTATTATTTTTTTAAAGATTTATTTGTTTGAGAGAGAGCATGTGCATGGGAGCCAGGGGGAGGAGCAGAGGGAGGGAATATCAAGCAGACTCCCTGACAATGCACGGAGCCTGATTCAGGGCTCGATCTCACGACCCTGAGATAATAACCTGAGCTGAAATCAAGAGTTGATGCTTAACTAACTGAGCCACCCAGGTGCCCCTGCAGACTTTTAAAAAATGGCAACTTCTCTTTTAAGTATTAATTTTGCTCTTAACTTTAAAGCAATAGTGTCCTAACTATATATATTACACATCCTTGCATGATTTGAACTTTTGTAGAAACGAAACACAAATACAATATAAATCATAAAGCAGTGAAATAATGACCATAATCAATGAGAATCTCCTGAGCAAATACTGGTTACCTATTACTTTTCTTGGTGTCCCCCCCCCTTTTTTTTGAGAGAGAGGGTGTGTGTGCAAGCAGTTGGGAGGGGCAGAAGGAGAGGGAGAGAATCTTAAGCAGACTTCCCACTGAGCACGGAGCCTGACACGGGGCTCAATCTCAGAACCCTGAGATCATGACCTGAGCCGAAATCAAGAGTCCGGTGCTTAACTGACTGAGCCAGCTAGGTACCCATCTTGGTGCTTTTTGAATGCAAGAGAAGTAGGTGGCTGGGGCCCTTTTCAAGTAGCTGAGTTGGGGTGGTAGCTTCAGTACGTAGAAACAAAAGCCACAAATCACCAAGCAAGACATAATGGACTGGCTAAGTAAAAGTCTTAAGAGAGAGAAGAATAAGAAGTGGTAATCGGAGTAGCCTAAATATATAAAGAACACCTACAAATAAATAAGAACAATACAGAAGAAAAAACAAGAAAGGATACTTGAATGGATGCTTTATAGACAAGGGAACACATGTGGCCAATGAACTTATACAGAGATATTTAACCTCATTAATAATCTAAGAAATGAATGTCCAAGGCCAGGGTGAGGCACCACTTTATACCTATCCACTTGTTAAAAAGTAGGCATCTAACAAATGCCAAATGTTAGAAAATGGCCTTGTTGAAGGGAGTATCGATCATCACAACAACTTTGAAATATATTTATTATCTTGCAATGTTGATCATTAGAATACCTTAAAACCCAATAATTCTGCTTCTAAATATATCTCCAAGAGGAATTTGAGCACATATGCAGCAAAAGATGTGTGCAAGAACATTCATAGCTATGCTTTTTATAGTATAGCCCCAGATCAAAAGCAACCAAAATAGTCATTGTTAGGAGAATGGATAGATAAATTATGGCTCATTCATACAGCAAAAAACTCTATAGCAATGAAAATGAAACACTTTTTTCTAAAGTTTAAAAACTAAAACCCCTAAACTTGAGGATAGTGATTTAGCTGCTGGAAAAGACACTGAAGTATGAGTTGAGAAGGAACACAGAGAGAGATGTAAATCAGCTGTCCTCAAACTTCAGCATGCATTGGAATCATCCAGAAGACTTGTTAAAACACAGATGTTGACCCGAGAATTTTTGTTTCGGTAGGTCTGTGGTTGGTCCCAGAATTTCCATCTCTAATAAGTTCCCAGATGGTGTTAATGCTGCTGGTCTGGGAATCACAGTATGAGTTATTAGCAATATTCTCAATTAGGGGTTGGCAAGCTGTCAAATCTGGCCCACTGCCCTTTTCTGAATGGCCCACGAACTCAGAGTGGTTTTTACATTTTTAAATGGTTGAAAAAAAGAATCAAAAGAAGAATATGTTGTGACACATGGCAATTGCATGAAATCCAAATCTCAAGGTCCATAAATAAAGTTTTATTGGAACACAGCATGCTCATTTGCCTACATAGTGTCTATGGATGCTTTTTCTCTGTGATGCCAGAGTTAAAGACGTGACAGAAAACATACAGCCCACAAAGCTGAAAATATTTCCGACCTGGCTCTTTAAAGAGAGGGCTTGCCAACCCTTGTTCTAAAGGGAGAGGGGCTGATTCATGGGTATTTATACCATTATTTTATTTTTAAGATTTGATTTGTTTATTTGAGAGAGAGAGAGATAGCATGAGAGAGCATGAGCAGGGAGGAGAGGGAGAAGCAGGCTCCCTGCTGAGCAGGGGTGACATGGGGCTCAATCCCAGGACCCCAGGATCATGACCTGAGCCGAAGGGAGATGCTTAACCAACTGAGCCATCCAGGTGCCCCTATGGCATTATTTTAAAATATGAGGTAATCATTAAAATAAAAACAGGGTCCTGTGTGAGCCAGGGATGATAGTTGATTAAGAAACAAGAATGTGCTTACTCCCAATTCTGTGCATCTGAAGGTAAAAAAAAAAAAAACCAAAAAACCAAAAAAAAAAAAAAACCAACACTTTTTTTTTTTAATCATTATCAGGAGTTAGTAAGGAATGGCTTCTTAGAGTTGGTTAAGATTGGACTGCAAGGATGGGTCATTCATAGTTTGAACAGAGGGTTGCCTGGGGCACCAAAGGGCTCTAGCAGGGAATGGCTCAGCAGGAGTAGAGAGCGAAGGGATTGGCTTGAGTGGAGCGGAGCAATCTTTGCTAGGGAAGTGGGTAGGTCAGTGGGGGATGGGTGCAGGTGGAGGAAAAGGGAGGTAGAAGAGTGCCAACCTAGGCTGAGCAATTAAGTACGCACAAAGATAATAGAGCATTAACTAGCAGAGGCTATGTGATGACCTGGATACATTTTACTGCACACACCAACTTCGATAAGTCAACATAATCTATCGAACACAGCATAGCACAGAACATTCCCTAGGCAAACACAGCGTGCATTATAAAAATGGCATTTCTTCTATTAGCAAAAGAAGGTAAAAATGTTTTCTTGTTCTTCTAGGTTTATTTTGGGTGGGCGAGGGGCAGAGGGAGAGGGGCACAGGGAGAGAATCTTAACCAGGTGCCATAGCCAGCTTGGAGCCCATCACTGGGATAGATCTCACGACCCTGAGATCACAACGCAAGCCAAAATCAAGAATCGGATGTTTAACTGACTGAGCCACCCAGGTGCCCCTGTTCTTCTAGTTTTAAAACTAGTAAATGATCATACCATAGAAAATTTGGAAAAAATCGGGAAAAGCACAAAAAGAATAAAAATTTCCCATAATGCTACCACTCAGAGATAACCAAGCTAACATTTTGGTGTCTGTTTTCCTGCTGTCTGTAGCAGTCTCAATCTCTGTATTTGATTCTTTGTTTCTAACAAAAATGGAACCACAGTGTTGAGACTGTTCTTTGGCCTCTTGTTCTGTTTTCTTTTAAAGGTAACTGTATGTGGCAACATGATTCCTTTTGTATTGTCATTTTTATTTATTTTTTACTTTTTTAAAAGATGTATTCATTTATCCCAGAGAGAGTCTGTGTGAGTGGGGGGAGGGGCAGAGGGAGAGAGAATCTCGAGCAGACTCCATGCTGAGCTCCGAGCCTGACACGGGGCTCAATCGCAGGATCTCAAGATCCTGACCTGAGCCAAAACCAAGAGTCCAGACACTCAACCGACTGGGCCACCCAGGCGCCCCTGTATTGTCATTTTTAAAACATAGAATGCCGGGGCGCCTGGGTGGCTCAGTCGTTAAGTGTCTGCCTTTAGCTCAGGTCATGATCCTAGAGTTCTGGGATCGAGCCCCGCATCAGGCTACTCCGCTGGGAGCCTGCTTCTTCCTCTCCCACTCCCCCTGCTTGTGTTCCCTCTCTCGCTGGCTGTCTCTCTCTCTGTCAAATAAATAAATAAAATCTTAAAACAAACAAACAAGCAAACATAGAATGCCTGCGTATCAATTTGGCAAAATAATTTATTTTAATCGTCTGGCTGATCATTTGGACTAACTGCATGCCCTCCCCCATTTTTTGGCCACTTTAAGAACATTAAAGAAAACATAGGGTATGTTTACCAATACCCATGCTATTTGCCTTAGTATAAATCCCAAAAGGTGAATGAGTTAGTCAAAGGGTAGGAACATTTTAAAAAATTAGGAAGCATTTTGCTGGATCAATCCAGAAAGACTGTAGTAGTCACACCCTTACCAACAGGCTGTATGCCAATATTTCTGTACCTCATTATTAATACTAATATTAGCAGTACTAATTATTAATCCTCTTACACATTTGAAAGATTAAGTTATATCACTGTTTTAATTTGTGTTTCTTTCTTTCTTTTTTTTTTTTTTTAAAGATTTTATTTATTTAGTTGACAGAGATAGAGACAGCCAGCGAGAGAGGGAACACAAGCAGGGGGAGTGGGAGAGGAAGAAGCAGGCTCATAGCGGAGGAGCCTGATGTGGGGCTCGATCCCATAACGCCAGGATCACGCCCTGAGCCGAAGGCAGACGCTTAACCGCTGTGCCACCCAGGCGCCCCTAATTTGTGTTTCTGATAATGAAGTTGAACATTTTTTTATTTCTTTAGTGAATTGTTCACTTTTTGGTTTTTTTATTTTGATCCATTAGAGTTTTTTTTGAGTTTTTTTGTTTGTTTTTTTAAGATAATGAAAAAAGTTATCTAGTTGCTTGTGATATATGCTGCAGATATTTTTCCCAAATTTCTCCCAAATTTGTTTATGGTCTTTTTTTGTTTATTTGTTTATGTCTTTTGGTTGAACTAAAATATTTCATTTTAACTAGACTACTTCTGAGATGCCTGGGTGGCTCAGTCGGTTAAGTGTCTGCCTTTGGCTCAGGTCATGATCCCAGGGTCCTGGGATCAAGTCCTGCATCGGCTCCCTGCTCAGCGGGGAGTCTGCTTCCCTCTCTGCCCCTCCCCCTGCTCATGCTCTCTCTCACTATCGCTCTCTCTCAAATAAATAAAATCTTTTAAAAAATTAACTAGGCTATTTTTTTAGAGCACTTGCAGGCTTAAGGAAAATTACATAGCAAGTATAGGGAATTCCCATTTACCACCTCTCCGTTCCCCTTCCCCCCACACAGTTTTTGCTACTGTAAATATCTTGCATTAGAGTGTTAACATTTGTTACAATTGATGAATGAATATTGACACAATATTGTTAAATAAAGCCCGTAGTGTATGTTAGGTTTCACTCTTGGTGCTATACATTCCAAGAGTTTTGACAAATGTATAATGACGTGTGTCCAAAATTATAATCATACAGAGTAGTTACACTGTCATAAAAATCCTCTGTGCTCATTGCCCCAGAGTCCTGGTAACCACCAATCTTTCTACTGTTTTTCTGGTTGTACCTTCTTGATCATGTTACATAGCTGGAATCTTACCACGTGTGGCTTGTCCCCACCAGCTTCTCTTCACTTAGCAACCTGCATTTAAAGTTCCTTCTTGTCCTCTCATAGTTAGATAGCTCATTTCTTTTTATTGCTGAATTACACTGTATCGTGTGGATACACTGCAGTTTGTGTATCCATTCACCTGTTGAAAGATATCTTTGTTGCTTCCGATTTTTTGTTTTGCAATTACAAATAAAGCTGCTATTGGGCACCTGGGTGGCTCAGACAGTAAAGCATCTGCCTTTGGCTCAGGTCAAGATCCCAGGGTCCTGCCCAGAGTGGAGTGGAGTCGGGCTCCCAGCTCAGGGGCCAGTCTGCTGCCCCCCTCTCTCTCTGCCCCCCTCCACTCGTGCACGTGCTCTTGCGTTCTCTCCCTCTCGCTCTCAAATAAATAAATATAATCTTTAAAAAAAATAAAGCTGCTATAAATATTCTTGTGCCAGTTTTTGTGTGGACTTAAGTGTTCAACTCATTTGGGCAAATAACCTCAATTGCTCAGTTGCTGGACTCCATGGCTAGACTTTAGTTTTATAAGAAACTGCCAAACTGTCTCCCTTCCAGTGTGGCGATAGCATCTTGCCTTCCTGCCAGCAATAAATGAGGTTTCCTGCCTCTCCATATCTTCTCCAGCATTCGGTAGTGTGTTTTGGATTTAAACCCTCCTAATGGGTGTATAGGGGTATCTCATTGATGTAATTTGCAATTTTCCAATGACATAGGATGTAGAGCGTCTTTTCATATGCGTATTTGCCTGTCTTATGCAATGAGATGTCTCTTTAGATTGATTTTTTGCCAGTTTTGTAAAGTTTATCTTTGTGGTGAAGTTTTAAGATTTCTCTGTACAGGTCCTTTATCAAAAGTATTTGATTTTCAAACCATCAAAACCACTTATTTTCTGGCTTCTGTCTTTGGTATTCGCCTTCTCTCCCCTCACATTAGAAATATTCACTTGTATTTTCTTTTAGTAATTTTATGATTTCATTTTGAGATCGTTGTATCTAGAAATCTCAAACTTTTTGGAAGAGATGATTTCATTTTTCCCTCCATTTAAATCCACTTAGATATAATTGCCTTGCCTACTTTTGACAACAGTGCAATGGAAAATTGGGGACTATTGATATTCGATGAGTCATTATTGTTGATGCAACCAAATGATCGAGTAACAGACAAAAAGGCTGTGATCTCCTTCATTCTCTCCCACGAGATTGGACATCAGGCATGTGGTAAAATGTTCTTTCTTATTTCACATGAAGATATTCTCCAGCTGCTCTACCAAGGATAGCAGAAAACAAAACCTCTATGGTACCCCAAATGTTTAAAAACTTATTCAAGAAGTGGGGCAGTGAAGGAAAGATCTCTGTAATCAGATCTTGCATGAATTGGAACTACTGGTGATAGATCATAGCAATGAGACCTTCCAGGCCATTCGGAGGTCAAGTATTTACATCCAAAAGTAAACTTCACAGAGCCCTCTTCAGGGGAAGTAGGCCAACCAGAACTATGATTATTTATTTTCATTCCATCTTAAAACAAGGGATATTCAAAAGAGTCACTAAAAGATATCCACATTTCACAGTCGATTGTTAGGAACTTGGTTTTTGCTTTGTTTGAAGAGGGGTTCAAGGGATATAGGCAATTGGTTTAGCGCGTCAGTGAGATGAGCAATAATTAATCCTCAAGCCGCATACCCAAAAGCAGTGTAAGCAAGGATTTATTTCATCAGATCTGCGCTTTCACGATGTGATTTTAGGAGCTTAGTTATGTGTTTGATGGAGGTTCTTGCATCTGCTTTTTGACCTTGACTCCATTAATACACATTTGTCCAGAAAGAAATGATCTAAACTATGAAATTATTATCTTCTTGATATGTAGATCCGCAAGAAGTTTGGGGAAAGAATGATTTACTAGGAGAGAATAACACCTTGTTGCGTAGTCACCACGAATCTTGACAAGTTCCGATTAGTCACCCGAAGCGCCATTTTTGGGGCTTGCTCAAGCAGCACATTGTTCTGGAAGACGGGCTGCTGGCGATTAATGCATGGCAGCTGTTGCAAGAATTTGATTAAATACTAGGGTACAGATTCGTTGGTGTTAGAAATTATTGTGTTTTTCTTTCCTGATTCCATTCATCGTCCATTTGACACTTTGTTTCTGTTAAGCTCAAACAGAAAATAATTATAGCAGAACACATGAGTGACTTGGACATGGCTCAGATCAAAACATGTTCTTAACACAACACAACTGCTTGCTGAAAAATTCTGATGTAGTCACTTTAGAGTCTAAGATGCTGTAATTAGTAGGTGTTGAGTGAACATTCCGGACTTCCGCTTTATTTAAATTAACGTAACTCTTGGGGAAGTGGATGGTTTCAGCCACGCTACTCTAGCTTACCTTTATCTTTGAACATGACAGTTTAAAAAAAAAATTGCTTTCAGTCATTGGATGTGAAATACTTATTTCAAAGAAATGCATGACTGATATCTCTTCATGTTAAAGCCACAACATAGTTTTTGGAGTTCTATTTTCCAGTTCTGTTATTGAGGGAAATACAGTTTCATTATGTCTTTGACCTTATATGTATTTAACATGCAATTACAATAAATATTCCTCAAATTAAATTTAAGAAAGCTCTTTTTTCTCCCATCTTCAAAAGTGGTTTGGAAATTTGGTTACCATGAACTGGTGGAACGACATCTGGCTCAAAGAGGGTTTTGCATCTTATTTTGAATTTGGAGTCATTAACAACTTCAATCCTAAATTCCCAAGAGTAAGTATGTCTGTTAAGTTTATTTATAATTGTTTCTGCTAATTATGGAAAAATGTATTTTGTTGTTTCAATGTGTAAAATACGGAAAAACAGAAGGAATATTAAATCACCTGTAATACGAGAGATGATCAGTGTTATCTTTTTTATGTGTTTTCTTTTTCCAGGCTTTAACTCATTGTAAATAATCGTAAAAGTGGGAATTACTTTTTTACACAGAAACGTGTAATGCCTTCTGTCCTTCATATTATATCAAGAGCATTTCTGCAAATCATTAAATCATTTTTGAAAACAAGATTTTTAAGGGTTGCCTAATATTTTATTATATCACCTTATAAGGTATATGCCTATTATCTTTCCCTACTGTTAGATTTAAGGTCATTTTCACCTATTCCTAACTGGACTCAATTTTACAGCCACTGTAATCAGTAGCCTATGACTTTAATGATAAGTTATATGCTATATATTATAAAATATTGTAGAGATCAGCTGTGTAACTGATATCATATATATTATAGCCGATACCATTTTGCTGTTTTGAATAAATAGAAATATGAAAATACAAATTCATGAATATGCAAATCTGATTGTTTCAACTGTACGTTCCATTTCTGGTCATTTATGTAGATTAATTAGATAGTGCTTTCAGGATGGCATGATAAAACGGAATTGCTTTTATTGGACTCAGATATTTAAATGCTTAGATGTAATATCATCCCTTGACACGTACCTCACTTCTTGACAGCAAGCCCGAGGTCCTTGCTTTCGCTCTGTCCCTGCTTCTCTCCACCTTTCTGATACTCAAGGCTGCTCGTCCTGCTGCTCCTGGCTGGCCAGTCCCTTCTCCCACCTCCCCGTATTTCCAAGCTTGGTTCTTGGCCTCTTTTCTCCTTTCCCCGTCCTCACTCAGTGTATTGATATTTGAAAGACTGATTGAGCTCCATTGGCCAGATCTTTATTACAGGCGAAATGTAATACCACCCACTTTGAAGGAGATTCTAAGATGATGTGTTTCCTATTACATTGGCAATAAAATTTCCCCTTTTTAGGAAAGGAGGGAGATGGTAGATAGATGATATTTGGTTTTTGTTGACTATTTGGTGGAATTATACGGTTGGCACACCTAACTTGGTTCCTCAGAAACGTTCTCAAAAAAATCCTCTTTTTTTAATGTGTTGGTGAAATCGCAGTTTGTGGGAAACACTGATGTGGCAGCCTCTTCATACCCCGGTTCCATGCCACCCACCCTACGCTTTGCAGAGTCGCCCATAGTCCAGCTACTCTGCCTCCCCTGGGTTGTACATCGTTACATAGATAAGGAGACTGAAGTCCTGGATGGTTAGGTGACTCGCCGAAGTCATCTGTGTGATGGGGACAGAACTGTGATAATAACCCAGTTGTCCGGGCCTAGTCTGATGACGAAGGTAATGACCTTAATAACAACAATAATACTGTGTCTCCTATTCTCTGAGCACTTAGGACGTAGGTCCCAGGTAGTGTGAGTTTTGTACATACATCATCTTACTTACTTCTCAAAACAATCATCTGAGTGTAGTTGTCACTCTATTTTCTAGTTGAGGAAACAGGCGTAGGAGCATTAAGTAAGTTGTTTAAGGTCTCATGGCTACTGTAGGTCAGAGATGAGATTCAATTCCAGGTGTCTCTGACTGACTCCATGGTTATGCTTTCGCCCAACTGTGCTTTGCGGAGAAAATATATAAAAGCGTTCTTGTCCCCTGAGAGCTAATGGGTGGTGTGTTGAGTTCATTTTATGACTCTTTTCATTTATATAAACTTTATATATGTAGAGTAAACCTTAGTTGTCTTCAAAAGTCCTTTCCATATACTCTGTAGCTACAAAATTGTTTATATCTCTCTTTTATGAGACAGAACCTATGCATGGTTCATGTCATCTAAAACTGTGAAAGCATTTGGTTGTATCCCAAATTAACTCTGCTTGGATTCAATAAGAAAAGCAGTTCCATTCCCATGAAACAATTAGATTCACCCTTTATTTTCTTAATTGACTGGAATATATCATTAATATCAGTTACCTCTTAATGCAACTGAAATTGGCTAAGATATTATCATAATCTGGGAAAATTTGATGAAGACATATTACTAGTGTTTTTGAAGCAAAGATGATAAGATTCACCTCTTTTTGTACCATTTAGTTATTTCTTTTAATCACTGGTTTCTTAATTGCTCTTTTCTTTTTTTTTTTTAAGATTTTATTTATTTGAGAGAGAATGAGAGCTAGAGAGAGAGAGCACACACGGAGGGAGAGGGAGAGAGAGAAGCAGACTCTTGGCTGAGCAGGGAGGCCAACTCAGGGCTCGACCCCAAGACCCTGGGATCATGACCTGAGCCGAAAGCAGATGCTTAACCAAATGAGTCACCCAGATGCCCCCTTAATTACTCTTTTCTTTTCTTTTTCTTTTCTTTTTCTTTTTCTTTTTTCTTTCTTTCTTTCTTTCTTTCTTTCTTTCTTTCTTTCTTTCTTTCTTATCTTTGACAGAGAGAGAGAGAGCAGGGGGAGCAGCAGAGGGAGAGGGAGAAGCAGGCTCTCTACTGAGCTGGGAGCCCAATGCGGACTTGATCACTCTTTTCTGAGTCTACATTTCTCAGTGTCCGTGGAGCTGAGTGAATATAACCCTTGGCAAAAGAGCATCAGATCCTGGCACTTGAAACAATTGGCATGAGCTTTGTTTTTTAAAAGCTGAAAGCCTTAGTTCAATGAACTTTGAGAGATCAAGAACTTTGGCTTCCTTTTAACCTGGTCATTACATTGACATTGGGGAAGAGAACCACAAAGCCATATGTAGCAATAGATTTCCAGCTTTTCTTTCTTGGTCTGATTTCAGCTGAAAGTCATTAAAACGTGTTATGAATGGGTCATGGTCACAGATTCTGAAAACGTCGGGGACCAGTGGTTTGACTCAGCTCTGATGCTGCTCCCCCCGCCCCCGACTTTTCTGGCTCTCTTCCTCTGCCTGGGCTAAGGAAGCAGCAGACTTGGTGCAGGGAAAGGCACATGGGAGCCCTGCAACCAGTCAGATCTTACTCTGGTTTTAGAATCATTGTAAGTGGGGCGCCTGGGTGGCTCAGTCAGTTAAGCATCTGCCTTTGGCTCAGGTCGTGATCCTGGGGTCCTGGGATCAAGTCACATATCGAGCTCCCTGCTCAGCAGGGAGTCTGCTTCTCCTTCTCCCTGTCTGCCTACTTGCGCTCTCTCTCTCTCTCTCAAATAAATAATAAAATCTTAAAAAAAATCATTATGGGTTGAACACCTCTGAGTTTTAGTTTCTCATTTATAAAGTAAGTTTCATGCAGTCATTCAACGCATTATTATCTACTTTGTGACTACTATTTACCAAGCGCTCATCTGTTTATAGAGTATTGTATACATTATCTGATTCAATACTCAGCTCTAAAGAAATGATGATGATGATGATGATGGTAAGTTATTGCAAGTGACTAACCCTTCTTGAACAGGTCCTATTTGCCAGGCACTGTGTTAAGACCTTTATGTAAAATAATTTAGTCCTAAAAATAATCCAAGGAGGACAACGTTGTTTCCTCCATTTCTAGATGGAGAAACCAAGTTTCAGAGAGCTAAAGTTGGTTGCCTTTTATGAGTAACACAAGTCCTAAGAGGGTAAGGTAGGATTCACACCCAGGCAGCTCAACTCTAAAGCCTGTGCTTTTAACCACAGTGATAGTCCGTGTAAATTCATTATAATAAGTAATAATATTTCTTAGGCTAATAATAGAGCTAAAAGGAGTAGGTTTTTTTAATCTAAAATCTTGCAGCTTGCAAGAAGAAAGTAATGGTGGGTATATAGACTCACTTTCTCCATCCAATCACTATATGCAGTGGCCAAATATGATTTTTTAAAAGGCTAACGTCACTTTTTGTGTAAGTGTCTCCCTCCAGCAGAACTGGGACAAGAGTCACCTTATGGGAGGCCCAGAGGAGAGAGACCTTGGAGATGGTGAGGAAGAAGTGTTTGCCCCATTCACCACAGTTAACCTGTGTGATTATAGTGAGACCAAGAAGATGATAGAAGATCTTATACCAGGCAGACAGAAGAGAGACAGTCCATTCTGAGGGGGAGGGAGAGAAATCACAGAACATGGAAAAGGCTATGCATAAAGGTGTTCGTTAAAATATTGTTTAAAATAGTAAAAGGCTGGAAGTAATTTAAATGCCTAGCTAATAGGGAGATGATGAAGTCAGTTACAGTTCATTGACTCAGGGGGCCATTCTGTAACCATGCATTTATTTATTTTAGTGTTTTGCTTTTGCAGAAGTGTTGTCTGCTCTACTTTGAGAAGAAGGAAGTCCTATGTGATTTGACCACACTGTAATCATCACTATTAAGTTTTGGCTTATTTCCTTCCAGTCTATGTATGTTTCATTTGTAATGCAGCAGCCAATTTTAGGGATAGTTATGAAGGTGAGGTAACAGAATTTTTAAATGAATGTCATAATAAGTAAGTAAGCAGGATAAAAGTTTTTACATGTATGTGAATAAATAAATACATAGGGAAAAAGATTGGGAAAGAACAGTACTAACATTCTAATGGTGACTATCTTGGAGTGTAGGATTACGGGTGCTTTTTATTTCCTCTGTTTTCCTCATAGTACTTAAAGAACACATGGGTCAACTGTGAGACACTCTCAAGAACGCTTGAGGGTTAAACTAATAAAACCAATACTTAATGAATAAGATCACACTTACACAAATGTCTTCTCTAACTTCTAGCTACTCAAAGCAGGATTATCACGCTAGCAACATCAGCACCATCAGGTAATTGATTAGAAATACAGACCCCGGCAGAGACGAACTGCATTCACGTATGAATCAATCAAATCCCCAGGGGATCCTTATTCGCATTATAGTTTGAGGTGTATAGCTCTAAATGATAGGCTGTCTCCTTTCTGGAAGAGCTGAGTTTGACAGTAGTCTCATCAATGGTGTTAATAAGTTGAAAAATAATACGTTCACAGGAGAGGGTTGGTTGGAACGCTGGCCAATGGAAGTGGGCAGAATTTGAAGGAGTCAACTCGGGGATCCCAGAGATAGCCACTAGGAGTTGAGGCTGCTTGTGGATTATGAGGAGGCTGGCCCAGCTCTGCAGGGTGGGAGCCAGCTGTCTCTGCTGCTTCTTTGCCACTCTCCTTTCTTTGGTTCTGCCATGCCCCACCCCTCTTTGTATGTTGGTCTTCCTTCTATCTTTCCTTCAAAAAAGAAATGGCTCTTGTCCTATGTCTGAGAGAGGTCTAGTTTTTTGGAGGGTTCTGTACTTACTCGAATATAATAAATTGCCTTCTCATAAATGCATGATCTAGAAACTGTAGTATCCAGCCTGTGGATTTATTTCCAATTACAAATTATGACATCATCCTCGAATTTGTAAATCTGGCACATTTTAGTCTGTAATTGTTCATTGAAGAGAGACTGACCCATTTTAAGGGTTTACTAATAAAATCACCAATACAGTTCTAGAGGATTGAAACCACCTAGAGATGCTACTCCCGGAGGGTCCTGTCTGCGTGATCAGGCACTTCCTTTGGGGAAATGTAGCTAGCTCTCTTGGAAAACGTGTTGACTTCTGTAATAGGTTTTGGTGTTTGTTTGTTTTTTTTAATGGAAATAAAAAGGGTATTGAATGGGGAGGAAAGTATCTTAGAGTTTTGTTATTCAAGGAATCCTGACTTATTTGGCATGTGGCAGCTCACAGAGCACATCTGGATGATTTTCTCCCCTCTTCAGTGTCAGTGTTTGAAAGTATTTTTGAAAGTATTCTGAAAGTATTTGCATTTTTTGCTTCCGTGTCACTGAAGAAGTTAATGTTGCTCAATCTTTTCCTTTTAGAATGAGATCTTTTTTTCTAACATTTTACATAATGTCCTCAGTGAAGATCACGCCCTGGTGTCTAGAGCTGTGTCCTTGAAGGTGGAAAATTTCACAGAAACCAGTGAAATAAATGAACTCTTTGACTTATTTACTTACAACAAGGTAAAGTCGGTTCTATATTTCCTTTTGTTTTGCACTCTCGCAGTCAAGTACATAAAATGGATTCTAAGAATAATAGATTAATATGATACTATACAACCTTTGATACAAGGAATCGTAATTTTGTACAGCAGATTGAATTTCAGAAAATGCGGTTAAATCAGTTCTCATCTAGCAAGTATTACTCAAGCCCATTTTAGGTGCTCAGTACCATCCATCATTATAAAAACACTGAGACAACTTGCTGCTTTTAAGGCGAACCCTTCTGCTTGGTGGAAATTTATTCTTATCATGTAAATATCTCAGCTTAAAGTCTTTCGTGTATCCTGAATTCTTTATATGCAGAACGTGTGTTCACCTTTTACCTATTAGTTAGTGACAGTCTACTATTTTATCAGCGTATTTGGGGATAACCCAAACATTCAACTGAAGTACACAGGACAATCAGGAGAAAAGCCCAGAATATTGCTTACCGAAATGGAATGTGTCAGTATTTATATATTGAATTTGCTCAAACAATGGACCGTTTCTTGTCTTAGGGAGCATCTTTGGCCCGAATGCTTTCTAGCTTCCTGAATGAGAATTTATTTATCAGTGCACTCAAGGTGAGTTTACAAAATTGTTGTTACTTGGAAGTTGGGAAATAGAAATTGTTTTGGGCACGTTATTTATTTTAACCTTAACTTGTCCATTCCTTTTAACTTCTCTATTTTTTACAGTCATATTTGAAGACATTTTCTTACTCAAATGCTGAGCAAGATGATTTATGGAGGCATTTTCAAATGGTAATTGCCCTACTTCCTGACATGCGTGTTCAGTGAGTGAATGAATGAGTGAATGAATGAATGAATGAACTAAGGACTCATTCACATAGAGAGTTGAGTACGGTTCTGAATTTGGTTCAGAACATCATCCATGGAGGATTAGAATATAAATGAAGAGTAGAATAACCCGCCATGTAATTTCTTTTGGGAGAGTCCTACCTGAAACAATTTTGATGGCAAATATCTGCTCTTGTGATGATTTTTTAAAACAGGTCATAGATGACCAGAATAAAATTCTTTTGCCAGCGACAGTGAAAAGCATAATGGACAGTTGGACCCACCAGAGTGGTTTTCCAGTTATCACCTTAAATGTATCCACGGGTGCTGTCAAACAGGAGCCATTTTATCTTGGAAAGGTTAAAAATGAGACTCTTCTAACCCGCAAGTAGGTACATTTGCTCCTCCGTCTTCACCTTCGTTGGGGTTCAGCTCCGACCGGATGGAAGGCAGCCCGTGGGTGAGGAAGCATGACACTGGGCAGGGTACCCACTCTTCTGCAGAGGGGCTACGGGATGGCAACTTTGTGCTCTGTGCGGGATGCTCCCGGGGTGCTGGGATGAGGGGGAGCTCCTGATGTCCTGAGCGAGGCCAGAGACTTGCACTGAGGGATTCCAGGCAGTGCCCCGCCCCCGGCATTTAGCATGACACCGCAACCAAAGCTTCGGGGTTATGTACCCTCTTTGTCCTTCAGACAGAAGCAATGAATTACTCAGGATTCTGGGTGAGAGGCAATGCAATAGAACCATGCATGGCCTCATGTTAGGTAACAGAAAAGGGGATCCTCCTGCAAAGTTGTCCTTTTTTCACTAGAAATGGAACTGAATGGTCACTGTGTCTTTGAGGAATAGTTCCGCGCATGTCCGCAGGTGCATGTATGAGTGTATCAATAGCCATGCCTATAATATTAGAATTATGGCCTTAAATTCCCTTATACCTGGGTTTAAATATCAACTTCACCAAAATTCAAACCTTAGGTAAGTCTGATTTAAAATCTCTGAGTTTTAGTTGCCTTATCTGTAAAATAAATGCGATAACGTCTGTCCCAGGAGGTTGTTGTCCAAACAAAATGAAAAAATGAGTATAAAGCAGCTTAGTGTTCATCATTTCCTCTCTCCTTCCCTTCCCTTTCTTAACTTGTCAGACGATGTTCAAGTGTGTTGGATAATGTTCTGCTGTTCACATATCACTGTGGCTAAGTATCAGCGCAAATGAGGGAGTAGAGTTCAAACACTATCGCCCAAACATGGAGGTCATCCTGTTCTTTCTTTAAAACCCCAGGGGAGAGGAATAGAGCTGAATGTCCCTACTCACGCTGCTATTCCATGACTTTTTTAAAAAGTTTTTATTCTAATTCCAGTTAGTTAACCTCCAGTGTTCTGTTAGTTTCAAGTGTATGATGTAGTGATTCAACACTTGCATACATCACCGTGTGCTCATCGCGATTCCGTGACCTTTGAGAAGATGTGTGCCTTAGCAATTAGGTCAACACAGACCCTCATTCAAAGTCTTTGAGAAACTGGACTTGTGAGCATTTGAGCAAGATTGCAAGTCCTGTCCAAACTCCAAGGAGTGTGACTCTTCAGATGACTAATGTCCTCCTGTGGTCGTCTGCTTCCTCCAGGTCACGTCCACCAATGTGGGAAGAATGTCGGCATTGAGTAAATATGAATAATCTGGCTGATCCGTGCTGAACGCTTCTCAGATGGGGAGAAAGCTTGAGGCAGAAAAGCATTTTGAAATGTTTGTCAAGCTTTTTCTTCTGAAATGACTCTTTGCCTCTCTTGGCACGGATGGGTTTGGGTCTGTCTACAGCATTTGAACAACCCCTGAGTGAGGCCAAGTGGCTATAATTTAATATAAACACGTCTTGAGAGTTTCAGATACAGAAAGGAAAAGAAAGAAAGAAGGGAAAGAAAGAAAGAAAAGAGAAAAGAAAGGGATAGAGAAAGAGAGGAAGGAAGGAAGGAAGGAAGGAAGGAAGGAAGGAAGGAAGGAAGGAAGGAAGAAAAAAGAAAGAAAGAAAGAAAGATTCAGATAAAAGATTGTCTTAGTAGCTACCTTAAGTTATAAGAAAAAGTAAAGAAGAAGATGACAGACTAATAGAGAGTAAACAAATGGCCAAAGAAAAACTGGCTTATGAAAACAACAGTGGGGGCACCTGGGTGGCACAGCGGTTAAGCGTCTGCCTTCGGCTCAGGGCATGATCCCGGCATTATGGGATCGATACCCACGTCAGGCTCCTCTGCTATGAGCCTGCTTCTTCCTCTCCCACTCCCCCTGCTTGTGTTCCCTCTCTTGCTGGCTGTCTCTGTCAAATAAATAAATTAATTAATTAAAAAAAAACAACAGCAACAGTGAAGGGCGCCTGGGTGGCTCAGTTGGTTAATGATCAGGTCATGATCCCAGGGTCCTGGGATCGAGTTCCACATCGGGCTCCCTCCATAGCGGAGAGCCTGTTTCTCCCTCTGCCCCTCACCCCATCTTGTGTGCTCTCTCTCCCTCTTTCTCTCTTTCAAATAAATGAATAAAATCTAAAAAAAAAAAAAAGAAAAAAACAACAGTAATAATCCTAAGCAAACCCTTGTCTAGCCAGAGGAAATGACCAAAGAATTTGAGTCCTGTCATTTTATCATCTCAGTTAATATGGGCTCAGACTTTATATCTTATGTATGAAAATTAACTGAATTTTTGGTTTCTTCCTAATAAGTGACACATGGATTGTACCTATTCTTTGGATAAAAAATGGACTTACACAGTCTCTAGTCTGGCTGGATAAAAGCAGCAGTAAGTAACAGATTTTTAAAATATCTTCACATATATGCATGAATATATTTAACACATATATAAAGGCAGAGAATAAAATGTTGAAGTGTATAGCCTTTGAAAAGCTGTCTTGCTTAAAACTAAAATATTATATCATTCTTGTCTTATCTAACATAGAGCTTTAAAGTTTCAAATCAAAAGCCATTATATGTGAAAAAATACAATTATATGGGAAGATCGGTATATAATTTAGAATTCTTTTACTTTTTGTTGGATGTATTGGGTGTATTGTTGAGGATTAAGAGGATATAATATAAACAGGTACTGGAATACTGTTTTAGCTGTACCATTTCACACTTTGCCCATATCCCTTTGTAGAAATATTCCCTGAAATGCAAGTTTCAGCTTCTGATCATGACTGGGTGATTCTAAATTTGAATATGACTGGATATTACAGAGTTAACTATGATAAATTGGGTTGGAAGAAGCTAAATCAACAGCTTGAAAAAGATCCTAAGGTAAGATTGCTTTTTATACCTATTCTTAAATATCATTACTAGTGCACTCTCGAGCCTTGTGGAGCCAAGCTTTCATAAACCCGTCTGGTGAGAAGAGACTCTGTCCTTACTGCCATCTCTCACCCCAGGCCACGCTGGATTTTGGCCACCATTCTTAGAAAGGGCAGATGAACATTCAATGTATTGTGCTTTTGAACATTCATATCATTTTTTCTTCAATCATTTTACCTTTCTAGGTAAAAATCAGAATACATTTTCCTATTAACCATTAGTTTCGTGATCTCAGACAAGTTACTTGAATGTTGTGTTCCCAAGCCTTCCCTTGAAATGGGAACAATACAACTTTGTTACGTATCATGAGGATTAGAGACAATGTAGGTAAACTGTAGGCTTACAATTTCTAAGTCCTTAGTGGGTACCCGATCTATGCTAGAAAGTGTTAATTTTTTTTAAAAAATTGTATTCTTACTCTCCCTCAGACAGTTTAGTTCACAAGATATCAATGGACTCTGGTACCACTTTATCACCAAACAGAAGTCTTCTGCTGTAGATAAATAGTAAAATGTCGGCTAGCTCTGGTCAATCAGATTTTTTGATTCGTTGAATTAAACCAAATCTCCATTGGTGGAGATCAGTGCTGGCATAGAAGGCTCTAGAATTGGTTCTGCCACGAAACCACGGGCAGTTAGTTCATTGAGACGCCATTCTTTAAGCTAGAGCGTCGAACCAGAAAATGTCTTTGGTGTCTCTGTCTTCGAGAGTTCTCTGAAACACGCAGCAGTTTCTGTACTAGAAGATGACCCACAGCGTATTGGTCCAGAGATTGACTTCTGCGTCTGGTAGACTTGTGTTCATGCCTCGCTTTCCCCATTTGTATAACGATGTTTTAATAGGCCAACCTTAAATAAAGAATTGTGAAGATTAGACAAGGTGATACGTGTATCATGTTTAACGGAGGCCAGACACAATCCAGGCCTATCAGAACATATTCAGTGATTTAAAAAAAAATTATTATGAGGCTTTTCAATAAGGCTCCAAAATCCACACATCATAACATTTTATTTTTGAATCTTTTTCAGAGTAGCTACCCTCTTACTGGTTTCTAAGGGCATTGTAAGGCATGGAAGCAAGGTTATGCCATTCTAGCAATGATTTCTTGAAACCACTGTAAACTTATTGAAAAACTGAGGTCAGTTATTTCTACTACATAATTGGGGAGCAAATAAAACAGTATGTCTGTTATTAATAGTAATTTAGAAAATGGAAGTGTTATTACTGCCAGAAAAGAAATGAGATCAAGGAAAGATTGAAGTGTGGCTTGCTGAGAAGCTCAAAGCGAGTGTAGTGAAGATCGATTTTCTGGGACCAAACCTTTAAAGTTGCGTGAGGTGTTGAAGGAAGGGGATAGGAAGCTCTGGGCCCCCTGAGGCCACTCCTGCGGAGACAGTCCTGTGGCCTGGCCATGCCAAGGGACCCAAGCCCAAGCTGAAGCAATTGGGTTGGCACTGGACCCCTGCCTTTCCGTGATTCTAAGGGCTCTGTTGGTGGCATTGGGTCAAATTAGTAAATCTTGACAAGACAGATACCGTTCAGAGGACTTCGGTATTCCCAAAATAATGCTAAATAATGCGTACTTAAGGCTTCCTGTGCCAAAAATTCTCCTGACAGCCATTTGGACAGTGTAATAATACAATTGAACATATACTCTCTGTTTAGGAGAGCCTTTTAAACGTGGCTTCCCGTTTTCGTTTTCACCATGCCGTTTTTTTTTTTCAGGGAGTATTTTGGCAAAACTCTCTGCCAAATGAAAGCCTTATGATTGATGTCTAGAGGGATCATTTATCAAAAACAGATGTATAATAAATAAATCATGGGGACTATCCTCAGTGATTAACACTTCTCTGTGCACGAGACAATTCATGTGAAAGTGCTTCATAAGCGACCCTGATCTTGAAATGCTGTTATGATTTTGCAAATTATTTTATGGCTAAGAAATGTTCTCATCTCTTCCTGCACAAATTTGGATCTAATTTGCAGGCCATTCCTGTTATCCACAGGCTACAGCTGATTGATGATGCCTTTTCCTTGTCAAAGTGAGTATGTTTTCTTCACTGCTGGCTTTTAAGTGTACCTTGAGAACGTAATAAAACGTTACAGCCTAATCACCGTGAAATGAAATTGCTTCCTCAGTATCTACAGGGCCCAACTTATTCGGATTAGGACCAAGTTCCGTGGGTACGGTGGAATTTTAGGACACAGAAGTTGCTGGGATGGGCATTACCGTGGATGTACTTGGAGGGCATTGTGCTAAGAGAAGAAAGCCGGTGACAGAAAGACAAATATATGATTCCACTTATGTGAATTCCTGGGAGTAGTCAGAACCCTAGAGGCAAAAGGGAAGGGTGGTTGCCGGGGGTGGGAGGTGGGGAGAGCAGAATGGGAGATTTAGTGTTTAATGTGGACAGAGTTTCAGTTTTACAAGATGAAAATGTGAGTCAGCATTTTAAAAGGAACCCCTTTAGAGGAGAAGTTTTAAAAGGATGCAGTAGAGAAGACGTACCTAGGAAAAGGTCGTCGTGTTTAAATATGTATAGGATTATCACAGAAAGTATTAGAATTGTTATTTTTTAAAAATTTCCATCAGGAGTAAAAACTCAGCTGAAAATAGAAGTGATTCATGCTTGCATTTGGAAAGGCTGTTAAATATCAAAAGGGATACCTTTAGGAAGATTGCAGATACATTCGTATTTTTCTGTGATATTGTAAGTTAAGGAAATAGCTGACATATCAAAAAAAAATAGACTATCAATTGAGATTTTGAAGTGATCTTTGTTACCCTAGGGTGATGGCTATAGGTATAATTTTAATGAGATATGGCCTATATTTTTACTACAGAAGTTTAGATTTTATTTCTATTACATTTATTCAATACACTTATTTATCCAGGTAAATTCATATGTGTCCAGAATTTAAATTTTCAGACAATAAAATTAAGGAGTCTACATAATAAATTATCCAGTGTGTTCTCTCTTTCTTTGGCCTGTCCTATTTCTCTAATGAATGTCTGTTTATTTTATCCTTCATTTCTCTACCACTTTTCCCTCTGTGACCTGCAGCACGTTTCCTCGCCCACTGCTTTGCTGAAACCCCTCTCTAGGACCACCATGACTCTGAGACTGTTGACCATATGCTCCAGAAAACTTCTCTTGGCATCTCGAAACTCTGAGATGCAAACCCGGTTCTCCTCTTGCGTCTGACTTTTCTCCCCGCTGCTATGAGCATCCTTCAGACCAATCATGGTTCTGTCATTTTCTTCTCTCTTTCCTTTGGGCGGCTCATGAATTCTTACAGTTTCAGGGATGATTTTATTATGAGCACGTGGAGTGCTCAGCAGATACAAGCTACTCAGTAAAGCTTTGTGAAGGGATATGTTCATGACTTCTAAGTCCACATCTTCACCTGTCCCCTCCTGTCTTCTGCATAACCTGTCGTCATTTAAACTCAGGACCTTACACAATGGACTTTTTCTGTCTCTGAATTGTTCCTGCTATCAATTTCTCTCTGCCCGTCAGAGTGCCACAATTCTTCCCATGACCCAGACTTGAGACATCCTTGACACCTTTATCTCTCACCAACTGCCATCTAGCCAACCTGTCTTATCTCTTCTTTCTTGAGGGTGTCTTCTAGATTCTCACCTTACTTACCACCTTCACTGCTTCCCTGCTAAGCCAAGTGCCCCTCATCTTTTACTTAACCTGTTGTGTTAGCTTCCAGCCTTCAGTTCCTTTAATTTCCATCCTGTCTTCTTTGGCACAGTCGTGATAAAATTTTTCAGCATTGACATCATGATGTCAGCGCCATTGTTTAAACACTTTCCTACTCCATGCAAACTCTTCATCCTGACATTCAAGGCTCTCCACAGTGTTGACCCACCTTATCTCCCAGCCTCCACCTCTCAACTCTGCACTGAAGAAATCCTGTGCCTCGGTTGCTTGGTCTGCTCATCACACAAATTCCTGCTTTATCTTCTTTTTCATAAGCAGCCTCCTCTTTCTCTCTAGCCATTTCCATCTTACCCAGCCTTCATTGCCCTTCTCACATTCCTCCTCCCAGGAGGCCTTCCCTGACTTTTCCATCAGACCCATGGGTTTTCCTTCTTTGCTACTTTTATTGTATTCATTACGTTTTCTCGGACTCATTAACAGCTTGTTATGCATAAATCTCAGCTCCTCCCTGAAAGAATAAGCTCCCCAATGGTAAGCAAGGGTCGTGTCCTACGTTCTAGGTTGTGCTCCTGCGAGCAGCTGGCAGAGCATTAGATAATGACTTCTAGTCAATACTTGTTGAATGGAAAGTGTACTCTCATAAGAGTGAGTACGAAATGCACAAATATTCTTTCGCCCGATGAGCGTCCAGCAATTGGCCTGGATTTTCCGCTAGTCTTCAAAAATGGGGACACTTGAATGTACCAAATTGTAATGGAAGGTCGGTCAGCCTTGCCTGGCTCCCATCTTATCAAGGAGCTGGGACCTCTAGCTTCCTGATTCCACATACTTTATTAAAGTCAGGCATTGAAGCATGGAACAAAATGGAAAGTGTGCAAATTATTTAGCGAGTGGAGGTTTTTTGAGTGTGTATTTTTTTGAACCAAACAGAAACAATTATATTGAGATTGAAACAGCCCTTGATTTAACCAAGTACCTTGCTGAAGAAGATGAGATCATAGTATGGTACGCGGTCTTGGTGAACCTGGTAACCAAGGATCTTGTTTTTGATGTGAACAGCTATGATATGTACCCATTATTAAAGGTAATTTCCTTCTTTGTTATGTGGTTTTAAAAAGTCCTCTCTTCCTCTTTCCATATCTAGACAGCATCTGTGAAACACATCTTTCCCTAAGTCATAGTCTTGTGTTTGAGTAGATACATTCATTTCCTTAGGAATGGCTGGTTACTCTTAGAAGGAAATGCTTTAGTCATAGACCTGGTCTACCAATGAGTATGAGGGAAGTTTGGAAAGGTCTTTAGTTCTTGGTGAAGTGACAGTGCGCCCCAAGAACCCCGAAGTGGATGGAAATGGTATGCCTTTCCTCTGATAGCAGCTACTCTCCTGAAAGATTGTCAGTCAAACAGAAAGACTTTTAACAACCCTATACTCATCATTGAAATATTCTAATCTACAGGCCTAGCACTTCACCAGAGAGGTATGTTCCAGAAAAAGTACGTTTTGAAGCCACTTTTGCTGTTGGCAAGAGAGAGAGGGAAATGGGAATTCATCAAGCAATGGCACACCATCATAATCAAAACAATAGAAAGGGAGAAAACTTCCATTATTAGATCTTAAACAGTGATCATAAGAAAGATAGCTCAGGGCAAACCAAAGCAACCAAAGCCCTTTGGAGAGTTAGGGACCAGAAACAAACCAGAAAGTGTGCCAGATGATAATTCCAGATGAGCTTCTGGGGCTGTTGAAGGGCAAGATCACAAATACCTCACAGGTCTAGACTTTCTTTCCTCTGCTGTCCAAAGTGCTGGTGGAAACGTCCTTGCCTGTGGGGATGGTGACCCAGAAAGGAGACACTTAACTGTGGGATCGAGGCGGCTCATTGATAAACTCTGATGCCTGGTTCTGAGTAAAGAAGTAAAAACTAGGATTTGCTTTTATTTGTTTTTATTTATTTTTTATCTATTTTAGAGAGAGAGAGAGCACACAGGAGAGAGAGTGAGCACACGAGCAGGGGGAGGGGCAGAGGGAGAGGGAGAAGCAGGCTCCCTGCTGAGCAAGGAGCCCAGACAGGAGTCTGGATCCCAGGACACTGAGCCGAAGGCAGAGGCTTAACCAACTGAGCCACCCAGGCATCCTAGGATTTGTTTTTAGTGAATGTCAGTGAATAACATCTACTTTGTTCTTAGGGATGTATTGTAAATGGATAACTTTTATAACCATGCTATTCACCAGCTGAGAGCTCAGTTGAAGAAACTTTATTTCAGACTCAAGGCTTAAAATTGTCCAAAGCATGAATCAGTTGTCCTTAGTTTTCTTGGAGGTGTAGATACGAAGCATAGAAATGTTAAGGTAGAAAGTTTAATAGTTTTAAAATTTTACGTCTCTTTCTCTATTTTGAAGACACCTGAACGTGTTCCAGGTGATGTGAAATGGTAATAAGAGCTAAGAGTTATCGAGTTCCTACGTCCTGCAGAATGTATTCACATACATAATATTGTTTTGTCCTCGCCAAACTGTAATGTTGGTATTCTCGGCAATTGCATCTTAGCAATGAGGATTCTGAAGGTAGAGAGGCTACAAAATTAACCAGTTACACGTTTAGTAACCAAAAAAGACAACTTCTCAGGAGATACCTGTCACTCCTCTCTTCCTGTCTTTTCAGAGAAAGGGAAATACGATGCAAATTCAGTGTTGCGAGCCAAAACTAACAGTCGATTTTCCTTATTGTTTATAGAAGTATCTGTTAAAGAGACTTATCTCAATATGGAACATGTATTCAACTCTCATTCGTGAAAACATGGCAACATTACAAGATGACTATTTAGCCTTGTAAGTATTTTTTGATTTTTCTATATTGAATATGTATAGTCAATGTGTATTCAATTCAGTTTATAATTGAATACAGTGATTCATGTTAAGAGACAGGTCGCTTGCAGATGCATATTAGGAAGATCTCGATACCTGTGATTCAGCTGGGAGATTCTGTGTGCTACTTGAGACTAGTGGCTTGGGGTGGGTGAGCTACATGTTCCCTAGTAGGAAATAATAGTTTGGGATCTTAATTGACCTGCAAAGCACACGCAGGGACACACAGGAATCTATAGCTCTGTACTCTCAAATCTTAGGCGACTGGTTGAGATTGTGAGTGTGTCCTACCATTGGTAAAGGGTTATACTGAGTAAAACCACACTATGCCAATGAATGGAAGGCATGGGAAGGTCACAAGAGAAAAAAAGTCCTTTCTGTATGTTACTGGTGACAGAAATTCTACCATTCGTTACACAAATATGATGAGAGACGTTGCCTGAAATATTTCAGTCATTTGTGTGTGAGCATGAGTAAATATTGCAAATGATGTCCCTATTATTGGTTTGATGAGGGCAGTAAGCATGGTGTCATGACAGTTTGGGAAGGGGGTGAAAGGTAAAATAGGGCTGCGGTACCCCCAGCCTTCCTGTGCCCCAAGGTTTGTAGGATGTGAGGGGACCTTCTAGATTTGGGGAGGGAATTTTGTTATCTACAACGGTACAGGGATTATGTTTACAGATCTAATCAACATCAAGCTGAAATCAATCAGACCAAGCAAGAAATACAAAATAGACAAAACGGGATTATTCTCTCTCAAGAGTATCCTTCCGAGAAGGGAGACATTTCTGTGCTAGGGCAGGCGACCGGAAGGACATAGGGTTGACTAGACGAGTGGATGGGAGACGGTGAGGACTAGCGGGACAGTCAGTGGGCAGACGAGTTGGGTGTGTGAACAGGAAGGCGACAGTGTGCTCACTCAGGAAGATGTTAGCCGGCCATATCCTTGGCTCTCCTACATTGGACTCAAGTGACCTGCTTTTTTGTAGCTTCCCAGGGCCAGTTGTCTTCAGAGTGACCTTGGAGAGTTGTGTACTTGTAGAGAACCCCATCTCGCTGCATCCAACTTGGGATGGGATGAGGGAGAGGGAGGGAGCATGTAAATGAAGGCCCAGAACTGTCTCTCAGAGGCGCTCCACCCTTGGGCCATCTACGTCTCCTTATCGGAAGGTCAGGCCAGGCTGAGGTTGCAGTGGAGGGTGGAGCAACCCCGATTTGGCTTTTGCATTTTCTGGAAACTTAAGGCCAGTTTGAGTTCCTTTACCTCTGAATCCAAGTCAGAGAGAGTCGGGAGTATGGAGAGACACACTTCCAGGCAGACATCTCTTCTCTGGATCGATTACTGTTCTCCACCCTCTTCTTTTGAACTTATTTTGTTCGGAAGGATAATGTGTAACACTGCTTAGCTGTCAAAACAAAACAAAAATCTCCGCTCTTTATCTGGACATGAACATAAATAGCCAAACAGAGCAGAGGAAGAGACAGAAGTTCCAGCAACGGAAAGTGCATTGCGGAAAGAGAGAAAGAAACCCATTCCCTCTCCTTTCCGTGTACAGAGAAAGAACTTCATTTTTAAGGGTATTAGATCAAATACTCTCAAGTCTTCTTTCTTTCTATCCATAAGGCAATTATTGTAAAGAGGGAGGAAGAATAAATTGATAACAGATGTGGAGTGTGTGTACTCCCGCGTGTGTTTGAGGGAGATCAGGGATGGCAGTGATTTATTTCCGACTTTCAAAAAATACCAGTCTTAAGAGTTTATTTGGTGCCTGAGAGCCTCTCAGCAAATATTTCTCTGTGCCTTAAATAAGTTTGCCATCCACAAAAGCTATTTTTTTCCACAAACCCGATGTTATTGGAAGAATATTTTTAAATACCCATCCTTTCACGAAACACATGTACTTGGAGGCAGGAAAAAACAATGTAGTGAATGTAGGAAAACAAAATGTTTCTCTTTGTGCTTTCCTTTAAGAGTAGCCCTGGAAAAACTTTTTGAAACTGCATGCTGGTTGGGCCTTGAAGACTGTCTTCAGCTGTCAAGAGAACTCTTCAAAAACTGGGTGCACCATCCAGAGAATGAGTAAGACTCGGAGCGGATGGCCCTTGGTTCTGTCCTCTTTCAACACCAGTCATTTCTCTACTTTTCAATGTTTTCATTCTGGTAGTGATGATTTTGTTTTCGTGTGGGTACTCTGTCTCTCCTCCTATTTTTTTCGAATACCCATCCCCCCCCTTTTTTTTGCAATGTCTCCTGTAGGTCTGGGCATGACAGTAGATTCGAATTTATGCAGTGAGTTGTCTCCCTGGGCTGCTCTTTGTCAGCGTGTTCCCCTGATAAACACTTGTGCGTATCTTGAGTCTTATTTTGGTTGTTCTTTGAGGGTTTATTATTGTGATTTCTATGTAAGTATGTCCACGGAGCTCATTCGCTATGGGTTTGCATTCCCACTGAGAGCTGAGACGAAGACTGGCTTTCTGGGTTTACTGTGTTACCTCTAACGCATCGCATCAGGTGGACTCTTAGGAAGTACAATCATAAGACATGAGACAAGGGGCACCGGGCTGGCTCGCTTGGGAGAACATCTGACTCTAGATCTCAGGGTCGCGAGTTCGAGCTCCACATTGGGTGTGGAGATTACTTAAAAAAAAAGAAAAAAAAGATATGAGCCCAAGCTGAATTATCAGGGTACATTAATTGAACTATTATAATTTCCTTCTTTCTTTAAACTCCTTAGTTTCTAAACACATCTGATGTTCTTGTCTCACAATATTAACCCTGATGACAGTTTCCACAGTTGACTTTCTCGATCCCTACTTTTGATCTTTACATATGAGCCCTCAACGTTTTTTTTCTAGATACGTCCTTCTAAAAATATAACAACCTAAATGAACTTAAAACTACTATGAGAAATACCATTGCGTGTTCTACCTTACAGAATACCTTCTCCGATTAAAAGTGTAATTCTGTGTTACGGCATTGCCTTGGGAAGTGAGGAAGAATGGGACTTTCTGTTAAATATGTATGCTAATAAAACAAAGGAAGAAGAAAAGATTCAACTCGCTTATGCGATGAGCTGCAGTAAAGACCCATGGATACTTAACAGGTGATTACGGTCAACTGATCTTCGAAGTTCCTGGTTGAGGAATGCAATTAATAAACCAAAGGGAGAAAAATAGAACAGGAACTCAAATAATACCTGTTTGTGCACAGCTGACTTAGCACCATATGGGATTTTAAGTCTGCTTGTTGACATTCGCTCTCTCTATTGGATAACGTTTGCGTATTTATTTTCTGCAAATGCGTTTTTGCAGATACCTGGAGTACGCCATTACTGCATCACCTTTCACTTTTAATGAAACAAATGTCATTGAAGTTGTGGCAGCATCTGAAGTGGGCCGGTACATTGCAAAGGACTTTCTGGTCAACAATTGGCAAGCTGTGGCGGAAAGGTAAGCAGGAAATGCGAGACCTCTCTTTCATACAGGTCATTGGTTTGGTGCTAGACGTTCGACCTTAGTCTGGCTAAGTCCCAAAAGTCCTTTGCATTGAGCAGAGAAGTGATGATTTTTATTTTTTTATTTTTATTTTTTTTACATTTAGTGTCATTTGTGGAAGAAGGTCCCTCATCCTCAGTTTCGGCTTTCTGTATGAAAATGGATTTGCTTGGGATTATACATACCTCAGTTTCCCCACTGTGCCCACTAAGAAGTTTGTCATCAGAGACATAGAGTAGAACAAGTCATGTTTTTTTGGCATGAGTGCACATCCACCATTCACTTATTTTGTGAGGGGGACCACTATATTTCGAGAAACAGCAATGTTCATGACTATGTCAGCCGGGCGTAGTCTTACTTGTCAAACTCCCTTTAGGTATCTGGGTTCCATATTCTTGAGCTTTCCGTATTTCTCACCTTTTAAAATTAAATCTGCTTGCTTCATAGCTCCCTGTTGGGTAAAATACACATTGACCTGCAAAAATCAGACAGCATGCCCTTGATGGCTGGTCTTTCTAGAACATGACTTAAGCATACATTCCTGAAAGCCTAGAATAATACATCCTACGAGTACTTACATAGGCTCCCGGCTTAGCAGATAGAAAGTATCTGCTATCAGATCCAAACACCTGTGAAGTCGGAAGATACTTTTCGTAAATAAGTTTATTCTTTTGGAACAGAAATTATATTTAGAATATCAATGTTTAAGAATGTGAATGTGGGAGGGCGCCTGGGTGGCTCAGTTGGTTAAACTTCCAGCTCTTGGTTTTGGCTCAGGTCATGGTCTCAGGGTCGTGAGTTCGAGCCCTGTGTCTCTGAGCATGGAGCCTGTTTAAAATTCTCTCTCTCCCTCTCTCTGTCCATGCACTGCACCCCGTCATCACTAAAATATATATATATATATATATGAATATGGCTGTCANNNAGAACAAGATTCCGCAATGTTTTTCTTTTGTAAATGTTTATTGAACTCCTTTATGACACCAAAAAATTGTGCTTTTAAATCAGAAATTTACAACATGTAGCTAACAGCTTGTTTGCACAGTCCCATTTTTCTGGCTCAACAGCGGAACACACTTATTGAGAAAACTGACCTTATGTCCAGTGTTAAATTAAATTATCTAGCATTCTAAGTTCATTGCTTCCGGCGGCCTTATGAATTCCTTATATCTCCTCAGATCCCGAAGACCTTGGGGGTAAATGGTGTCTTCCATTTTTGCTTCAGTCGTTAAAGATAATGCCCTCCTTCCTAGGTCCCACTGGGAATTGGGGAGCTGGGATAGAAATGAGAATTATCGACATTGGTCCCCTTGGTCCCTGAGTTATCAGAGATTGAAGTCTCACAGTGTGTCTCTTTGTTTCTGTTCTCTCTCCCCGCAGTTTGTCACAGAAGCCCTGTCCCCATGCCCCCTCTATGGCTGACTTTGTGGCTCTCTGTGGCCCGTGAGGCCACCTTTGTAATGTCCACGGGCGTTCGCTTCAGCTACTGTCCTTGACTGTTTCCTTCCCGAACAATCTAGTGCAATCGTGGAATTAAAATGCTGAGAGAGCAGCTCCTTTAAGAAATGGGTGATGATTTGCCTGAGGACCCAGCTTGTAATCTGGGTGATCTCTATTTCTTCCCGTGCACTGCTGGGCCCTGGGGAAGACAGAGATTCGGGGTTTTGAACCAGGCTTAGTACTTAGCAGCGCCAGGCACCTGGTACATCCTCGTAAGTGCTGAGGATTATCCTTACTGTCGGTGTGGGTCAACGTGACACAGTGAGCCCAGGCACAACATTAGGGATCCCCTAGAGTGGCTCAGGAACCTAAAGCCTCTCAAGCCCACCTACCCCCTTAAAAATCAGAATCCACCAAAATAGGGCGGGAAATCTGCTCCTTTCACCAGCTCCCCAGGTGACGAGGGTATTGGTTTAACATGAAACCCGTTGCCACTTGATTAAAAAATCATCTAAGGCTGCCTTGCTCAATATGATAGCCCCTAGTTAGCCTGTGGGTCTTTACATTTGAATTTGAATTGATTAAAATTAAAGAAAATTTAAAATCCAGCTCCACCGTCGCACGAGTCCTGTCGTAAGCGCTTGGTGTGGCCAGCAGCTACCATGTTGGACCCCTTGGATACGGAACATTGCCATCACTGCAGAGTTCAGCTGGACAGCATGCTCCCGGGGGTCAACCAGCCCCTTGATTCGTTTTTCATCCCCTCTTCCACCACAAACAGCACATGTGGCAAGAAAGCCCCCCAAGATGGCTTAGAGCAACTCATGGGAAAGATGGCTCTCAATTTAAGTGACTTGTAGTGTGTTTTAACTTTTATCCCTCAGAAGAACCTTTTTTTCTATGTTTAGAGAGAACAGGAACATGTTGGCAACACTCTCTGGAAAGTCCATCGTATAGCAATTTATTTACATCTGATTTTAACCAAAGGGCCGAGAAGTGATAGGTAGCAACTTATTTCAATGATGTACGTAACTATATTAAATGGATGGAATTCCCCACTTTTTTTTAACTCTAAATGGGTCTTTTTTTTTTTAAAGATTTTATTTATTTATTTGACAGAAAGCTAGAGAGAGAGCACAAGTAGGCAGAGCAGCAGGCAGAGGGAGAGGGAGAAGTAGGCTCTCTGCTGAGCAGGGACCCTGGCGTTGGGCTCGATCCCAGGACCCTGGAATCATGACCTGAGCTGAAGGCAGCCGCTTAACCGACTGAGCCACCCAGGCGCCCCTCTAAAGGGGTCTTTTGAACCTCAAGAAGCTCCTAGAATTATAGGGCGCCTGGGTGGCTCCGTGGGTTAAGCGTCTGCCTTCAGCTCAGGTCATGATCTCAGGGTCCTGGGATCAAGTCCCAAGTCAGGCTCTCTGCTCAGCAGGGAGTTTGCTTCTCCCTCTTCCTTTGCCTTTCCTCACCACTCATGCTCTGTGTCTCTCTCAAATAAATAAATAAAACTTTTTAAAAAAAGAAGCTCCTAGAATTATAAATGTGTGAACTTTTAACCATGGCTTGAATATTTTAATCCCTTATCAACAAGATGTCATGCTCATAAAATGGATGCCTATTTATAGCAAACTCATCTAAGTTCCCTCCTCTCACACATTCTCCTACAAAGAGTCTTTCAGACTCAAATAGGTTTGCTTTCTATATCTAATACATTTATTTTTATTTACTTTTTACTCATTTATTTAACAGTAGTTGTACTATTGATCAGCCTTGCTGAATTTTGCAATGATTCTGTTTGAATGAATGGTGATAGTATTTATAGATTGTTAGAAGGACATACAGGTGCAAATTAATAATTAAAATGTTACATACCCTAAAAATGGCACAGAAATGCTTACTTCATTCTTTGTACATCAGAACATTTAAATCATCCTGATTTAAGCAGTTATATTTGACATGAACACTAGCATGTTACCGGTCTTCATAAAATATTAGAGACAACATGAAAGGATAAATACATAAATGCCTCTGACAAATTGAATTTTACATTAATTATGCGAAAAAGACTTATTCTGAACTTCCTGAAATGCGACCGATTGCTAGCAAATTAGCTATGAAATGAGTGTTTCTCTGGTACGTTCCACTGAGCATCCCTCACGGAACACGCTGATAAGCCTTCTAGGAACAAGAAAGACAGCAGCCCCATCAGTTTGGGAACCGTCTGTGCTAACCTCCACTTTTCGCAAATTCGCAGTATATGCCAGCACATACTGTAAAGACCCCAAGAAGAAGGAAATCTAGAATTTTCCGTACTGCTTTTCCTGCATCTTATAGCTGTAATCCTGCTATTTACCATTTTGCCAGGAGATCAGTTGTTCTGGGAGAGAAACAGATGAGAAACCGAATTCTCCAACACTCCCATCTGGAATGTAACTAGAACAATAACTGTTTATTGTTTGCCTGTTAGTTAACATGTTGGCCTTGGTTTCCTCTTGTATAAAATGAAAGGAATCATATTTGTTCAGTTCCAAGCTTCTTTCTCATACTAAAAAGTTCTCGTCTTTGCATGCCAAGGTCCAGTTAGTTTAAGCTCTTGTCAGGGATATAAGGTGATGAGGACATGCTATCTGATAAATGCTGTAGAGGAGAGCCGGAGAAGGTGTGGGGACCCAAAGAGAAGCATGGGATTGGAGTGGGATTTGAACAAGCAGTGGGAAAAAAATGACCTTCTGCATTTGCCCGGGGGCGGGACGGAGCGTCTGACTTGGGACAGCTCACAGCAGGTGGCTGGAACTCGGGGCTCCGGAACAGAGGAGACAGGGCTGGTCAAGTGTTAGAGCTGAGGGCACTGGCCTGCACCAGGTCAGGAAGATCTGCTCCCCTCAACCAGGCCCCACATTCTTCCCAGGAAGCCTGATCTGAAACCATATTTAGGAATAATTGAAATGAGGCAAACAACTTTGGTTTGGTCCTGCCCCTCACCCCCACATCCAGAGCACTGCGCTCGTTGCTGTGGGATATTCAAGTTCATTGCTGGGCCAAAGACGATCATTTGAGTCCCATCCCAGTGAGGGAACCTCCACGGACCATAAAGACATCTTGCAGGTTAGAGAAAGATGTAGAGCCATGCTTTTGGCTTTCTTGAAACCATGTAGGCTTCACAGCCTCCGGGAAAAGCCTAGGTTTACTTGAATATAGAATACAAAGTATGATCGGTTTCAAACTCAACTGACCCAAAAGGAATCTTACCCCCTTCTTCTTCACCAAACCCTTGACTTCTTCTCCAAATGCTGTTACACTGGCTGAAGTCCAAAGCATGAAAGCTGGCAGGCATTCTCACTTCCTCTCGGTTGGGTTTCATAACGGGGAGCACATAGCTAAATGGAGAAATAGGGGCACAAGCAAACAGAAAGCAGTCAGGTGTTACGGAGCGGTGCACCCAAGCTCTGAACAGCCCATGCCCACCACCTGTCTCTGGGTTGGGCTGGATGCCTTGGTGCCCCCGGGCTTGCCGAGTGGCTTCGCTTGCCCCAGGAAATCAGACGTGGCAGGGGAAGGGATCGGAAGGGAGGGGAAATTCGAGAAAGGAGAGAGACAGAGGGTGAGCCAGATGAGAGTGGCCCAAATCCCTGTGCCCACATGAGCATGGAATGTTACCAGATTTTTAAAACAGTAACTCTACTGACACAGGCTGGCTCTGGTCTTTGTATTAATTAGCATGTATCTGACCACTGGCAGGATAAACTATTTGTAACATATCTATTTTTGTTCAGTAATATTTTAGAGATCGCTCTTTCAACAAGAGGGACAAATCTTCTCTGTCTCAAAAATACCTCTTCTTGGGGCGCCTGGGTGGCTCAGTTGATTAAGCGTCTGCCTTTAGCTCAGGTCATGATCTTGGGGTCCTGGAATCGAGCCCTGCATCTGACTCCCTGCTTGGTGGGGAGTCTGCTTCTCCCTCTGCCTTTCCCCTCCACCCTGGCTTGTGGTCTCTCTCTCGCTCACTCTCTCTCAAATAAGTAAATACTCTCTCTCAAATAAGTAAATAAAATCTTTAAAAAAAAATACCTCTTCTTGCAACTTGCGAGAACAGGAAGGGATGAAGTGACCAGAGACTCTGATAGGTGCTTCGACACACAGCATCTCCTTTCCTCTCCAGAACAATGCTTCTCACTATATGTTAGGGCCCTAGGTAGTTTCCCACTTTTTTCTTTCTTCAAATTTTGCCAAATTTTTTGAGTCATTCCACGGGCTTTTAATACCTGGCCAATAAAAATGGAGAGCTGAGAAGTACTTCCTCTTTCCCTATGGAAACAGCTGTGTTTATATGGAAGCTCTGTTTCATCCTTCCTTTTGCTCAAGTAGACCCAGCTTAAGTTACAGCGGAGAACTTAAAAAAGAACAAAAGCACTGTTTTCTGTTACCTTTGGGTATTTTGCCAACATTAACTCTTGCAATTTTTAATTTCAAGCATATGTTTTTGAAGTAAGTCAATCACGTGTATTGACTATCTACTATCGCTAGAACTCAATGGCAGTCCAACCCTTTCTTGTTCGGTCCAAAACATTAACCCTGTTTTAATTTTCTTTCTTCTTTAATGCATCCCAAAGTCTTTATTTACGTTTTTAACCACAGCCAGGCTTCGGGCAGGTATGTATCTGATGTTTTTCCGTACGACATTTCATGTTTTTTTCTGGGTGATCCTTGTTGGATATTCAAGGACAGGAAACTAGACGGGAAGTTTCGATCATGGTGCTTGTTTGAGGGAGCGGAAGTCGAGTCAGACTACTTAGTCCTTCGGTGATCACTGACGTGTTGAGAACCTTCAAAGACTTGGATCCTCTCTCCCAATAGCATATGCAAATACAAAATTTTAAATAATTTTTCAGGGCAGGTTAGCCAGTTTCTGAAGCTGACCTCCTATTAATTACTGTTTTTTAAGGGGGATAATTTGCATATTTACTTACCCCTCATAAGTTGTCTGGATTTGAGGCATGTGACATCTGTTTTAACCACCTCGTTTAAAAAGATAAAAACAGTTGCGGTTTTTAGGAAGCGTTTTCTATATTTAAATAAAGCTGTCAGAACTATGCAGACACAAATCGATATTTACCTGTAAATATTTCCTTAGTGCTGATAAGATCTTCTGTGTAATAGATTTCCTATTAAATGATGAAGCTAAACTAACTCATACGTGGTTTTGCTTAGATTTGGGACGTAGGAATCAATAAGGGCTGTGCCCTTAGCATCTGCGCTCTATAGAGTAGAGCTTTATCTTGCAAAACATCTTCCCCTTCTGACTGGCATCTTGTTGCTTTGTAGGTACGGAACACAATCACTGGTTACTCTCATGTACATAATAGGGAGAACCATAAGCACAGACTTGCAGATCACAGAGGTAAGTACTTGAGATATTCTGAATTATAACGATAATTTGGAAGCCATTTTTCATGGAATTTGGAGTTGCCGAAATTGAAAACAACAGGCTTATTTGAATGACTGTTCCGCGCTCGCGTTGGGGTTATTTTCAGCGTGTGCAGGAAATGGTTTTCAATTCCGTCTTGCTCCTGAAATAGAGACCATTCTCGTTCGTTGGACTCCATCCTAGCTCACCTACCTTGACTGCAGAGCACGGTGGCAAGGACTCTGTCCCAGGGCTGCTCTTGCCTGTATCCCAGCCCTCATACAGCCGCCAGTCCTTACCCCGCTGTCGAAGCTTCAGGAACTCATCACAGTGTTTAGAAGACATTTTACTCCTTTCATTATAACCTGCCCCCCCCCCCGCCTGCCTCGCTGGCTTCATTTTTTACCTGTCTTACCACTGAACGTGGGAGAATAAGAGAGACAGTCCCTAGCATTTTACCTCTAGTGATACTACTGTACCACTTACAGATTTTCTTAAATTATCATGTTGTTTCACAATTTCCAGAGTTTGGAAATGCCCTACCTTCTGATTTGGGTGACTTCACCATGCCTGTCCTTGGCTGGATGATTCCTAGCCATCCTTTAAGGCACTGCTCCAACCACCTAGTCTAGGAATTTTTTAATTAACTGATTTACACCCTCCCCTCCTGCATGCTCTTCAATTATCCTATGAATACCTGTATCAGAGCACTAACCACATTGTACTATAATTGGTGTATAAATAGGTCTACTCCCTGAGGCTCTAAGGAGCTCCCTGAGGAGGGAGACCACATTTTCGTCATACCTGTATTCTAGAACCTAGATGAGGCATGGCTATTTTGTTGTTGTTGTTGTTTTCTTTTTTTAAGATTTTATTTTTAAAGTAATCTCTCTACCCAATGTGGGGCTCGAACTCACAAACCTGAGATCAAGAGTCGCACGCTCTACTGACTGAGCCCGCCAGGCCCCCCAGAGCTTGCCATTTCTAGGTTCTGCTTCTTCCCAGGCTGAATGTCTTCTTAGGGGGGCTGTCAGCACAGGAGGCAAGTGTAGCTCGAGGCTTCTGTCGTCCTTAGCCCTCTGAGGTACAAGAGGAGGAGTCCTTGCTCACCCAACTTCAAGTTCCGGTCCCGTGGAATGACTCTGGTTGGTCCTACTTGGGTCCACATGCACCAATCACTGTGGCGGGAGAGGGGAGAATGAAATACTCCAGTGGGTCAGCCTGGGTCATGTGCCTGTGTTTGGAGCTAGCCCCACCCAAAGCAGAGGCACTGAGTTAGGGGAGGAATAGTTCTGGGGAAAAAAGGGGATCCTGTAACCAGAAGGTAAACTAAGGAGCCAAAGCACATATCTATTAAACACACACACACACACACACACACACACACACACACTAAAACAAGGATAATATATAAATATAACTGCTATACACCTGGTAGCATAGGTAAATTTAGAAAGATTTCCGATACCAAACACGGGCAAAGAAGTGAAGCAACTGGAACTCTCTTTTTCTGCCAGTGAGAAGGTAGCATGCTACAACGACTTTGGGAAACAGGCAGTCTTTTCAAATGTTACTTAGACACGTATGACCTAACAATTCCATTTTTAGGTTTTTACTCAAGAGGAATTAAAACCCATATCCACTCAGATACTTGTTACATGAATGTTCGTGGCAGCGTTATTCACGTTAGCCGAAAACCGGAAACCATCCAGACACCCACCGATAGATGAATAGATAAGGAAAATGTAATATATCCACACCAGGGACTACTATCCTGCAATAAAAAAGTAAAGAATAAGTTTCTGTAACAACATGGATACATCTCAAGATGATTATGCTGAGTTAAAAACAACAACAACAACAAACACACATTCTAGGAAATGCAAATATAATCTCTCCTGACAAAAGGCAGATCAGTGGTTGCCTGGGACACAGGGAGAGCTGATAGCAGAGCACCTGAAGGGGTATGTGGGTGGTGAAAATGGACTTTACTGTATCTTGATCCTTGCTCTGTGTTTCATGGGCGTATACAATGATCACCGTTCACTCACGTGTACACTTTAAGTGAATACAGTTTATTGTCCATCAGTTTCATCTCAATTGAGTTCAGTAAATTGTTCTGAAAAAATGCCTGAGCACAAATTAAACACCATGGCCTGGAACTATATTAATATGAACAGAAAGGGCCTGTATAAATAAGAAAGGAAAATCAATTGCTTCTTGGCATTTTGGCTGAGATCAAGGGTAGTATCTGTTCTTACCAGGTTACTATCTGATACATCCTCTATTCAAGGATAAGATATTAAGTGGACTTTTGGAGCAGGGAGCTCCATCAACTCCACACATTGACCTGGTTTAAAGAAAAAAAAAAAAAAAGAAAGGAAAATCAGTTCCCCTGCCCCAGCAAATAAACCAATAAACATATAGGTCATAAAGGCCTGAAGTTTGACCGTGAGCCCCACCCCCAAAAAAGAGAGAGAGAGAGAGAGGGAAGCAGTCAGCTATGTAGTTGTTATTTTTATTATTATTTATTTATTTGTCAGAGAGAGAGAACACAAGCAGGGGGAGTGGCAGGCAGAGGGAGAAGCAGACTCCTTGCTGAGCAGGGAGCCCGATGCGGGACTCGATCCTAGGACCCTGGGATCATGACCTGAGCTGAAGGCAGACGCTTAACCCACTGAGCCACCCAGGCATATGTAGTTATTATTATGAGAGAGGAAGAATCGCACATTCCTGAAGGAATTCTCTCTGTGTGGGCTTTGGCCTGCCTGGGCTGAGCTGCCTCAGGGATTACCAGGGATTCCCTGAACAGGAGAGGGAAGGGCACACCCAGACATCCTGGAAGGAAGGCTCCAGAATGAAGGCCGAGTTTGTGCTGACATCTTCTAAAGGGCCTCTGTTCATCTTTGTGTCTACAGAACCCAGGAAAGTTTTTTGTTTTTGTTTTTGTTTTTAAAGATTTTATTTATTTATTTATTCGACAGAGATAGAGACAGCCAGCGAGAGAGGGAACACAAGCAGGGGGAGTGGGAGAGGAAGAAGCAGGCTCATAGTGGAGGAGCCTGATGTGGGGCTCGATCCCACAACGCCGGGATCACGCCCTGAGCCGAAGGCAGACGCTTAACCGCTGTGCCACCCAGGCGCCCCCCCAGGAAAGTTTTTGTTGTTGTTTCATGAATGAACAAAGTGTGTATAAATTTAGCAGTCCTCAGAGTTCCAAAACTCTATAGTCACTGATAGCTTCTTTTTAAAAAACAAAATGCAAAAATACGTTCAGCTGTGATAAAATTTTTGCCATTTTGAAAATAAGTAAATTAGCCACTGTGAATATTCTTGTCAAAAGTGTATAATCAGCTATATAGTCCTGCTATCATCTATCTGTTCACTGGATCATAGTGAAAATAATTACTAAAATGAAAATGAAAAGTTGCATGAGTCCCTTCTCCCTCTAGAACAGCACAAAGTCTATACGCTCTCCACATCTCTTGCTCTGGTCTTCATACTCCATCCAGTGGAGCCTGGCCTCACGCTCCCAGCATGCATGAAGCCCCACCCACAATCCCGCAGACGCTACTCCCCTCCCACACACTGCAGGGCTTACAGGGCCATGGGAAGCTGTGGGAGAGGGCAGAAGGTTTGTTCCTGGTTCCTTAGACTACTTTTTGCTCAAAACTTACTTTTTGGGCACTTGGGTGACTCAGTGGGTTAAGTGGCTGCCTTTGGCTCAGTCATGATCCCAGGGGCCTGGGATCGAGCCCCACATAAGGCTCCCTGCTCAGCTGCAGAGTCTGCTTCTCTCTCTACCCTTGCTCATGACCTCACTCTCTCTCTCAAATACATAAATAAGATGTTAAAAAAAAAAGAGAAACTTTTCTTTTACATGGTAATTAGACTGAATGGCCCCATTACTCCTCAATTTCAAGTACATTAGGGTTGAAGTGACATTTTGTGAGCCGGTATAGGTCATCTCATATGTTCTAAGTTCTAATCCAGGAAAACAGTCTGGAGGTTCCTCAAAAAGTTAAATCTAGAACTACCCTATAATCCACTGATTTCACTACTAGGTGTTTACCCAAAGGATACAAAAATACAGATTGTAAGGGATATATGCACCCCGCTGTTTATAGCAGCATTATCAACAAAAGCCAAACTATGGAAAGAGCCCAAATGTCCATCAATTGATGAATGGATAAAGAAGATGTGGTCTCTGTAGATACATGATGGAATATAACTCAGCCATCAAAAAGAACGAAATCTTGCCATTTGCAATAGTATGGTTGGAGCTAGAGGGTATATGCTAAGCGAAACAAGTCAGTCAGAGAAAGACTAATACCATATGATTTCACTCATATGTGGAATTTAAGAAAGAAAACAGATGAACATATGGCAAGGGGAAAAAAAGAGAGAGGGAAGTAAATCATAAGAGATTCTTAACAATAGAGAACAAACAGGGTTGATGGAGGGAGGTCCGTGGGTGGGGGGCTGGGCTAGATGGGGGATGGGCATGAAGGAGCACACTTGCGATGCACACCGGGTTTTGAATGAAGTGGTGAATCACTCAATTCTACTCCCAAAACCGGTATTACACTATGTGTTAACTAACTGGAATTGAAATAAAAATCTGGAAGAAAAAAAAGAATAAGTTCTAACCCAGTGACACAGAAATAGACTTTTTGGAATATGACTTACTAGTTCACCGGAGTCTGGCTGACACATGATGTTGTGGCAGATGTTCCCATAACTAACTGCGGGAGCTGACTCAGGGAGGGAATCTAGCCAGTGGACAAACCCACTATCTAAATAGTCTTAAATAAAGGCGAACACTTGTAAAGGCACAGACTTTAGGCGCCAGTTTTGAGCTTTGGGCGTTGCAGCGTTTCTTTCGAAGTAAGAGAAGATCTCACCGTGTCTCTGTCCACACGTCTGGTACACTATCCAGTAGGCCTTCCGTGGGTCATTACCGAGCACCTGCTCTGTGCTCTGGGGCATAGCGCGGGGAATCAAATAGATGAAGCGTCCACTTCCCGGGGCATCTGGTCTACCCCTGACTCTTCCAGGTAGGCGTGGTCTTCCTCACCTGTTCTCAGGCAGGGTCTCCCCAGGAACCCCCAGTCCGGGAGCATACCTTCCTACCCACCCCGGCCCCCACGCGCGCGCCATTTGCAAAATCCTCTTGCTCCTCCGCATGAACGTTGCCTTCTTCTGCGTCAAGGAGACGTGAGTTTGCACTGACCCACCGTCCCTTGGTGCTTTGCAGCTGCAGCAGTTCTTCGGCAACATGTTGGAAGAGCACCAGAGGCTCACGGTTCACGCCAAACTACAGACAATAAAGAACAAAAATCTGGAGAACAGAACGCGCGATGCCAGGATGACGGCATGGCTACGGAGGAACACATAACAGGCGCCCCTGCGGTCTGCGAGAATGGATTTCGCTCACGCTTGTGTCTCCCAGGGCTTCGTGAGCCTGGAAGGCCACATGTTTTGTTATTGGAATGTCAGTCACGTTTGCTCCTCAGAGTCCTTCCTGTTCTTCCCTGGCTGTCGCGTTGGGCCCTGAGGCTCTGTGATTCCCAAGGACGTTGCCAACCCAGGGGAAGATTTCACTCCGTGTGGGGCTGCGAAGCCACAGAATTTACTCTGAGTGCCTTGTAAAAACAAATTTACCTTTGAAAGCCTTGCTTATTCTGTTGTGAAAGCCAGCGGAATATTAGATCATTGGCCAAGTGAGCACATTTTCTTTTCTGAGGGAAAACAGCAGACTTGCAATACTCTAGGGTTTGTGTAGTTCGATATTTAAAAGCGTCATGAGCAAATAACACAACAGTGTAAAGAAAGAAACCAGAGAGAAAGAATACTCACTAGGACATAGAGAAACAATGTTTTAGAAAGAAGGAACAGATAATTCTAGGAGCCACATGAAGTGATTTAAGGGCCAGGAAAGTGCCTTCTGCCCGTTTCTCTCTTCCCACAGGGGCCTGTCACATCGTGCCACACGTTACAGGCCACTCGAGTTTACGGTGTCACAAAAAGAGCCAGGATCGCAGGATCCGTGAAGTGCCCTTCTGATTGTGGAGGCTGGAAGGACAGGAAGGAACCTTCCTGAAGCTGGAAACTGCATCCCCCCCTGTGGCCTGGACACTCGCTCAGCCCAAGTTTATGAGCAAAAATAAGGATGGCGACAGACAGTAGTCGTGAGGGACTTATCTTCAGCACAAAGGGAAGTGGTCAAATAGAAAGAGAAGGAAAAGGCTAACCAGAGCAGACTCTTCATAGCTCCGCACTCAGGGGATGAAGTCGGAAATGTGGCTTCATGTGGCCAAATTGAACCTGCTTGTAGTGGGGACTACTTTAAATGTGTTCATTAGTTACAACGTAGGGAATTGGCTTAGCTCTGTTTCCCTGAATTAAATCAGGACGGCCGAGGCAAATCATCCCGCTCTAGACTTGGTGTGTGTTTGATTTCATCCTGTGTTTTCATTTTGATTTTGGTTTTGTAGAATGGGGGTAAAACTGCAGATCTCCGATCTACCTCAAAGGGATGTAAAGAGTAAGGAAGCCTTTAAATATGTTGTATGAGCTGAAGGCCACGTGATCTAGGGTCCCCCGCCCGCTTGTGTAAGTCGATGCAGCCACAAATGAAAATGCAAAACCAGAGTTGGCTTTTGTATTCGCTTCCCAAGAAGGCACTCGCTGAGTGAGCGGGAGGCCATGGGACGTGGCCCCAAAAACCAGCCAAAGCACCGCCTCCTCATACTTTGACCATGGGTCCTAGGTCAGAGAGTTTTTTCTTTAAATTTGGAAATGTACACCTTAAGCAATAAAATATTACCATGTGTTCAAATTGTTGTGTGCGAGGCATCTTTCAGTTTTTCTAGAACATTCGTTCTCTATTTTCTATCATTCCTTTGATCACAGCCTCAACTTAGGGTAACCGTGCCACATGTCTTCTCTCTTGTCTTTCTCTTTCTCTTCTTCCTCTCCCTCCTTGTCTCCCTTGGGCTCCCTTCTCCCTTTCAGTCACCTCTGCCTGCCTCCTGCCTGGCTGTCTGCGTCCCCTTCCTCGTTCTTGCCACCCCGCTGTGCCTTCAAGGTTCTGACCCTGGTCACCAGGTGCGGGTGACACCAACAGTGTCTCCTCCCACAAGAGGAGCAGCTAGGTGTGGCGCTCCAGTCCATCTGTTGAAAATCAAAATCCAGTTACATAGTTACATCTTAGCTTCTGTGGTAATTAAACAGCACTGAAAGTGTTTATCAAATGCCCAGATTTTTGGTTAATAGTCCTTCCTCTAAATAGGAAAAAGAACTTTGAATAATGTACATTTTTTCTTACAAGAGGAAGCCAGTTGTTCCAATTGGCATGACATTTTATTATATTGTACTTATACTTAGTATAAAATGCAGTAATTATTGATTGATTACAGTGATTGCAATAAGGGAGCAAAACTGAGGCAGATTTGTGTAAACAGTGTAAATACTTTATTAACCGATAAGCCAGCCTGTCTGTTAGCACCCCAACTATAAAACAATTTCTCTGACCCATCCAGTGTACCCAAGTCTGCTTTATACAGTTCGCCCTAGAAAAAAGTTAACAAGATGGACACCGTGGTCGTGACTTTTTCTATTCCGTAATTAGAAATGTAAAGCTTTCCTCACAGTCTTCAGCTCAAACCCATTCAGTGACTTCCCATCGTTGACTCTAAGTGAGAGAACAAATGCCTTGGTCTGGAAGACTCGAGGTCGTCTGCAATTTAGAGCTCTGGGGTCAAGCTGCACAGCAATTTTTTGTGGACAATGAGGGAAGAAGGAAAATGAGATGCGATAAGGGAGATCTTGATTCCTTTTCCTCTTTGCTCCAACAAATGCTATCTTGCTTCCATCCAAACTCTAGCAGGATTAATATGTCCGCAGCAAAGCCTTACGTGGGACTGGGAGTAAAAACTGCCTCCCCCACGCAGAGAATTGGGAATCAGCATTCGAGACCTCGTAAATATTGCCTCCAGCCCGCTCTTCTCTGAAATACGACGACATTCAGCAAGGATATTTTTTACAACACACGTATCGAGGAATTACTTGGGCTTTTCCTCTTCTCCTCCTTTCCTAAGCAGGTTGGTGCTTAAGGGGAGAGCAAGGCAGACCTCTACACCCAGGAGAGCCAAGGGGGAGCTGTGGAGCCCCATGACCTGGAATGGGTAGAAGAGCTTGGGTGGGCAAAGGGGGAGTCTACGCCGTGGGGGAACATCTTAGTGCAGGATGGCAGAGCCCAAAGAAGTGAGTAAGGATAACTACACAGTGCAGGGAGGGGGCTTATGACATAGAGAGTCAGAGCCCAAACAAGGTGAAAACGGGGAGCCCAAGTCCTAGTGCGGTGAAGAGGACTTCCCGGGCCAGGGCAATGACCCAGCAGGAGGTGTGAGAGCCTGAGGATGGTGAGGAGGACATCACATGGGGTGGGGCCGAGCAGCAATGAGAGCTTGGTTACCCCAGGCGAATGAATCAAATACAAAAACTCACAAATGATAATAAGACCCAGGCTTCTCACTGTTGGAGACGAGCATAGCAAACATGCAGAAGAGGAGATCTGGAATGAACCTTTGGTCATTGGATTGGAATTGGAGGTGCCAATGTGAACAGTCCTCAGTTCTCAATACAGGGCTAGAGTCATACATAGAGAAGTAATGTGTGTAGACACATGTTACTCTTTCTCTATATGTGAAGAGATACACATATATAGATACAGGTTTGGATATAGATAACATGGCAACATCGACCCTACCTTCTCAACTGAGGGGGTCTGGGAGCAGCGGCATCCTACCAACAGCATGCATACAGCCAGTGCTGTACCAACCAGGGCTCCTCGGAGAAATGGCTGCTCTCAGGGCTTTGATGGGAAAAGGACAATTTGAGATGGAACATCTTTTTGTACCAAAAGACAAGGAGGTGCTCAAGGAATGGTGGGGACATATCAAATCCCGATCCTTGACAAATCTACATCACATGAATCGAATCATGAGGAAAGAGCAGACAAACCCAAACTAAGGGACAGGCCACAAAATAGTCTTCAAAAGGTCATGAAAGTAAAGGAAAGATGCAGCATCATTTTAGACTGAAGGAAGTTAAAGATACAGGACAACAAAGTGTAACATGTAATTCTGAACTGGATCCCTTTGCTATGAAGAACATCACTGGGACAACTGGAAACATTTGAATGGAGTCTGAGGGTTAGAGACTGGAAATGTATCAATGGTGATTTTCCCTCTTGGACAGCTGTGTTATATTTAGGTAGAAAACAACCCTGACCTACAACCAGGGATATTTTCTACCTAAACAATACACACCAGTCCAAGTGGGAAAATTAATACACATCAAGGGGTGAATGGGGCATCAAGGGACAACTTACTCTTAAGGATCCAGGAAAAAATATATTTTTCTTGTAATTTCAACTTTTCTACAAATGTGTGATTAAATAAACTCAATTTAAAAATAAATACAAGAATTATTTTTTAATCAAAATGGCAATATATTTTTCTTGCAAACAATTTTCTCATTTAAACTTGGTAACAGCCAGTCAGAGTCTTAAAGTTTATCTGTTAAACATTTTAATAAGCACGAACTGAAAACATAAGTTGTCCCAAAAGATTTAATGTCTTGTTTCAGCCAATATTTTCCATCTTAAACCAGAGGGACTGGGGTACCTGGCTGCTCAGTCGGTTAAGCGTCTGCCTTCGGCCCAGGTCATGATCCCAGGGTCCTGGGATCCCGCCCCGCATCTGGCTCCCTGCTCAGTGGGGAGTCTGCTTCTCCCCCTCCCTTGGCCCCTCCCCCCTCCCTTCGCTCCCCTCCCCACTGCTTGGGCATGCACATTCTCTCTCTCAAATGAATAAAAAAAATCCAGAGGGACTAAACACTTAAAATATAAAAAACAATGTTACTCAAAGTTAACAAAGCTATATAAATCTAAAATAAATGTAAATATTAAATTTTCAAATACAGTTTATTTGAAACTTGTATGCAAGTGTGTAGCATTTATGCTTGCGAAGTTGTAAAACTTAAGACTGAACTAAGTCTTTTGGAAATGCCCCTTTACGTACATGGATGAGGGCGACCTTGAAGCCACTATGGCAACAACTTGACTTAATCTACGCTACAGTAATACTTAAGTTATATGTTACCATTTCACACAACTAGTGATAAATGGTACTTAAGTCTAGAAGTCGTATAGCATACAATGCCTGCTACAGAGCTATGTATGCTTAAGTATGACTATCTTGATTTAATAAAAACTCTCTGCGAGGTGCATACACCAGTTTCTTCTGTTACTTTATTTTCATTGGAGAAAATTGAACCAGATGAATAAAATCTAGTTCGACTTGGGTGCTGTAAGACGACTTCAGAATTCCAAATGGGATTTAGAGGCACGGAAGGAAAAATGGAGACCCCTGCTCTATTTTAAAAATTCATATCTTTGGATCAGAACGTTCCAAATAATAAATTACAGACTTCCTTTTTTAATAGAAACTTTTCCTGGCGCGCCTGGGTGGCTCAGGTCAGTTAAGCACCTGACCCTTGATCTCAACTCAGATCTTGAGCTCAGGGTCATGAGTTCGAGCCCCATGTTGAGCTCCATGCTTAGTGTGGAGCCTACTTAAAAAAAAAAAAAAAACTTTTCCTATCCAAACTGTATCCTTAAAAGTATGTTATAACTTTGTTTGCTAAAAGGTTACTTTGTGAAAAAAGGCTATTTGTGTAGGTGTGTTTATGGAACCCAGTGTATGTAGGGGAGCGTGCATAACTAGTATGTGTGCGAACACCTGCCTGACCTAGACTAAACTGCATGTTAATTTTCTTTTCTTTTCCCCCTGGTAAAGAAATAGCCACACAGACAAGGCAGAGATGACTTCTCTCTTTACTTTCTCCTACGAACAATGCCAAGCTGCTCAAAGTGTTCTATTGTGATGACTTGCTGCGTCCTGGACCCTGGACAGATCAGAAAAGGGAAGGGGTACTTACTAAGCTTGGTGTTTGCATGAGTTTCTTCTTTTCTGCCCTCACAGTAGTGATCGTCCTATGATTTAGAGCGGCCCCTCCACCTTAACATCTCTTACTTGGGATCAACACAGCCTGAGAGTTTCATTGGTTCCTGTGAAGCCAGACAATCCTTAGTAATGCTAAGGGTCTGAAGCCTCCCTTAGGAGATTGTCCTAAGAATGCCCCAGAGCAGAGAATAGGAATGGTTTCTTTCAGAAGGTGTTTCTGAGCCTTCCTAATGTGGCTTCAGTATTTATGAGCAAGACGAGAGTACTTATTTCTTCTATAAGGTTGATGGTCTCCCTCATCTCTCCCTGCCCCCGCGCCAGACTTTACAGAAAATACACTCCTTTTATAAATAAGTGTAGAAGTTTGACCCTCCCACCGGAAGTGGAGTGATGCAGTAGAGAAAGTTGTGGTCAGCAGGGAAACACCTGCCCAGCGAGGGCCCTCCACGAGCCATTTACTGAGCTGTGTGCTTCCTCTTACCCTCAAAATACCCTGTGAGGCAGTGTGTCCGATAGAAGCGATTTTCATGTTAGGGATTAAGAGAAGTCAAAAAGCAAAGGAACCCCAAGTTAGAGCACCGAAATCAGCTCTCCCTGTAGGGCTGGGGAATAAAGGACAAAGGTTGCAGTTACCGGAATGCAGAATTTGGGGCCAGGAGTATAATTATCTGTTTCCTTAGAGTCCATCCAAGTGTCCTCATTGCAAATCTCAGGGTCTCAGTCCTCCTCAATCAATGGCCAGACTCTTTCAGTCTGGACTTGGAAGGCTGTGAATTCAACTTGGGCTGAAATGCTGCGTCCCATAGAGCAGCTACGAGAATTAAGTGCTTCTTCTAGAAATGCCTTTGCAGTTCTCCGGTTATCTAAGACTGGAGCTGGTCATTTTCTTCCCATAAGCATCCAGTGTACACAGAAGGAGCCAGCCACCCCACGTCCTTGCAGTGACAGTGGCCTAACACAGCAGCCACTGGGTCCCTGAAGGCACTTGCTTCCTTCAGTAGGGGACCTCATTGTAATTAATCTGATTAATGGCGGTGTCGGCGCCATGTCCAAGGCCACGGGCATGATCAGAATCCCACCTTGAGAGTCTGTTTCCTGGGAGTCTGGTGCCAACAGTCAGGGTTCCAGCAGGAGAACAGAAACCGGGCTCTGCTTTTTTTTCGACCGAGAGAATTTACTGTTTTTAAAATTGGCGTATAAGGAACTGAAAAGGTGAAAGTTAACAGTAAGAAAAGACCAAGAAAAAAAATAACTGCAGGAAAGAGCTACCACTCCCGGGGCGGGGACAACGAAGGGAAGAGGCAGGTGCTGCTCAGAGAAAGAGCCGGCAGAAGGGAGACCCAGACCTGGAGGAGGGGGCCCCGGCCAGTGTCTGCTGGTCTTTTCAGGGGACACACCAGGCTGGGTCTAGGAGACCAGAGGAAATGTCCCGAGAACTGGAATCCAACAGCCACCATCAGGAGGAAGAGTTATTGCTGGGGCCATGCTGGTAGTGCAGGAAGCAGAGGACCACTGGTCCCCACTGCAGTCTTCCCGTGACCCTCTGCGCCCCCTGCTGGCAGAGCTGGCGAAGTCCAGGTGTGGTTCGCAGAGTCAGATCCTGACATCGCACCGCGGAAAACAAGGTGAGTCTGGAACTAACAGATGGTGGCGTAATACCCAACTCAGGTGGGTGGAATTGTTCCGATTTTAACACACGGAGGCGGGGGTGGGGGTGGTAAGGAAGGCTTAAGGCCACAGCACTAGCAGAGGCAGAAGCCAGAACTTAAAACCCACTCTTTTACTGCCAACTCGCATTTACTTTGGGATTTTCTTTTACCTTTTAATTTAGGACACAGTTAAGATACTATTATATGCCAACAAGCCTCATCTAAAAGCTTTTAATCCGCACATACCTACTGTGGACCAGAACTATAATAGGGTGTCAGGTAAGCAGCTCTTGGAAAAAACAGCAAAACTTCATGCAGGCATGACCATTCAAAACCAAAAAAACCCCACTTCCAAAGAATGATTTATGTAAGGAAGTTAAATGTGGACTTGTATGGAAAAGAAGCTTAAGGCAAATGCATTTAAATAAGTTGTTGCATCTACTTTGCAAACACTATTAACAGATTTTTAGAGAATGGTTCAAATTCTAAAATAACTAGCTTCATGCTGTCAAGTCATTATTTGCTTTGGCTTATGATGGCATTTAGAAATTATAGATTATAGAGGCGCTGGGCTGGCTCAGTCAGAAGAGCATGCGACTCTTGCAGGAGGAGTTAAGATGGCGGAGGAGTAGGCGACACCTTTTTCAGCCGGTCCCCCGAGTCGAGCTGGATAGGTGCCAGACCAGCCTAAACAACCACGGAACCAGCCTGAGACGCAGGAAGACGCATCTGGATCTCTACAAATGAACATCTCCAGCGCTGAGTATTGAGGTACAAAGCGGGGAGCCGTGAAACCGCGCACAGATATCGGAAGATAAACGGAAGGGGAGAGAGCTGCCGTGTTCGGGCGCCCGGGAAGCCGGTAACCACCTGCGGGGAGCAGGGGCGGACTCGCGGGGCGGCACCACCCAAAAGCAGCAGACTGGGAGCCGTGAGCCGGTGCGCGCGCCACCAGGCATCTCGCTGGAACCCGAATCCCGGTGCGCTCACTGGATCCAGACTGAGACCGGGAGATCCGGGAGGGCGCGAGGCGGCCGGCTGGCGGCATAGAAACACAAGGACAGAGACGCGCCGGCCCTGGAAGTGAGGGCTGGGGCGCTGCGGGTGTGGGGCGCACATCGGACGCTGAGGGTTGAGCAGCACCAACAGAAACAGAGTTAAAGTGGCCAGAACATCAGTGGAGAACGGGCCGCAATCCCTCTGTTCTGTGACAATGCAGCCTCTGCTGCTCTGACCCTCAGAAGAGGCACAGCAAACCGCCAGGGAAAGCCGCCAGAGAACAAAAGCCTGGAAATACCGGCTCACAGTGTGCGCATCCCCATCCCCCCTCGCAGGGGATGCCGAGACTCTACCCAAACAGGGTTGCCTGAGTATTGGCGCGGCAGGCCCCTCCCCCAGAACACAGAAGGCGGGCTGAAAAATCAAGAAGCCCACAACCGGGGCGCCTGGGTGGCGCAGTCATTGAGTGCCTATCTTCAGCTTAGGGCATGATCCCAGCGTTCCGGAAAGGAGTCCCTCATCGGGCTCCTCCGCTGGGAGCCTGATTCTTCCTCTCCCACTCCCCTGCTTCTGTTCCCTCTCTCGCTGGTTGGCTGCCACATAAATAAATAAATAAAA
>NW_024426663.1:74115889-74128044 GCF_017311325.1 Ursus maritimus | reverse complement strand
TACCCCACTCCCCTCTGAGGCCCTCAGTTTGTTTCTCATAGTCCATAGTCTCTCATGTTTCATTCCCCCTTCTGATTACCCCTTTCTTTATCCCTTTCTTCCCTACCAATCCTAGTCTTATGTTCCATAGATGAGAGAAATCATATGATAGTTGTCTTTCTCTGCTTGACTTATTCTCACTTAGCATTTCTCCTCCAGTTGCAGTCCATGTTGTAGCAAATGTTGAGAACTTGTTCTTTCTAAGCTGAGTAATATTCTATTGTATATATGGACCACAACTTCTTAATCCAGTCATCTGTTGAAGGGCATCTGGCTCCTTCCACGGTTTAGCTATTGTGGACATTGCTTAGAACTATGTGGGGTGCATATGGCCCCTCCTCTTCACTACGTCTGTATCTTTGGTAAACACCCAGTAGTGCAAATGGCTGGATCATAGGGTAGCTCAATTTTTAACTTTAAGGGACTCTCCACACTGTTTTCCAGATGGCTGTACCAACTGTGCATTCCCACCAACAATGTAGGAGTGGATCCCCTTTCTCCACATCCTCTCCAACAATTGTTGTTTTTTTCACTGCCTATTTTTGCCATTCTAACTGGGTAAGGTGGTATCTCAATTAATGGTTTTGATTTGAATTTCCTTGATGGCTAATGATTTTGAACATTTTTTCATGTGTCTGTTAGCCATTTGTATGTCTTCATTGGAAAAGTGTCTGTTCATTATCTTCTGCCCATTTTTGATTTGTTTATTTGTTTCTTGTATGAGTTTGAAAGTTCTTTGTAGATCTTGGATACCAGTCCTTTATCTGTAGTGTCATTTGCAAAATATTCTCCCATTCCCTGGGCTGCTCTTAGTTTTTTTACTGTTTCCTTAGCTGTGCAGAAGCTTTTTATCTTGGATGAAGTCCCATAAGTTCATTTTATCTTTTGTTTCTCTTGCCTTAGGGATGTGTCAGTGAAAAAGGCTACTTTGGCCGATGTCATAGAGGTTGCTGCCTATGTTCTCCCTCTTGGAATTTTGATGGATTCCTGTCTCACATCGAGGTCTTTCATCCACTTGGAGTTTATTTTTGTGTATGGTGTGAGAGAGTGGTCAAGTTTCATTCTTTGCATGTAGCTGTCCACTTTTCCCAGCACCATTTATTGAAGAGACTTGCTCTTTTTCCCACCGGATGTTTTTCCTGCTTTATCAAATATTAGTTGCCCAAAGACGAGGGAGTCAATTTCTGCGGTCCTCTATTCTTAGTTCCATTGGTCTATGTGTGTCTGTTTTTGTGCCAGTACCATGCTGCCTTTGTGATCACAGCTTTGTAGTACAGCTCGAAATCCGGCATTGTGATGCCCCCAGCTTATTTTCCTTTTCAACAGTTCCTTGGAGATTCGGGGCCTTTTCTGGTTCCATACAAATTTAAGGACTATTTGTTCCAGTTCTTTGAAAAATGTCCTCGGTATTTTGATTGGGATAGCATTGAAAGTTAGATTGCCTGGGTAGCATGGACATTTTAACTATGTTAATTCTTCCGATCCATGAGCATGGAATATTTTCCATCTTTTTATGTCTTCCTCAATGTCTTCAGAGTGATTTATAGTTTCTAGAATATAGGTCCTTACGTCTCTGGTTAAGTTAATTCCAAGGTAACGTATGGTTTTTGATGCTATTGTAAATGGATGGATTCCCTAATTTCTCTTTCTTCAGTCTCGTTATTGTGTAGAAATGCAACTGATTTCTGAGTATTGATTTTGTATCCTGCCACTCTTACGAATTGCTCTATGAACTTCTTAATAGTTTGGGAGATTGGATTCTTTTTGGAGGTTTTCCATATGAGTATCATGTCATCTGCGAGAGAGACATTTTGACTTCTTTCTTTGCCGATTTGGATACCTTTGATCCCTTTTTGTTGTCTGATTCTGTCAAGGCACTTCTAGTACTATGTTGAATAATAGTGGCGAGGTGGGCATCCTTGTCGTGTTCCTGATCTTAGCGGAAAAGGTTCCAGCTTTTCCCCATTAGATAATCTATTTGCTGTAGGCTTTTCATAGAATGGCTTGCATGAGATTGAGAAATGTACCCTCATTCCTACACCTTGAAGGGTGTTTAATCAGGAAAGGATGCTGTATTTGTCAAATGCTTTTTCTGCATCAATTGAGAGGATCATATGGTTCCTGAGTCTTTTCTTGTTGATATGATGTATCACGCCTGATCAATTTGTGAATGTTGAACCACGCTTGCATCCAGGTATGAATCCCAGGGGAATGGGATAGACCGGTGATGGGTAGTAAGGAGGGCACGTATTGCATGGTGCACTGGGTGTTATATGCAAGTAATGAATCATCGAACTTTACATTGGAAACCGGGGATGTACTGTATGGTGACTAACATAATATAATAAAAAATCATTAATTAAAAAAAAAAAACCTAAAAAAAAAAAAAGAGCATGCAACTCTTGATCTTGGGGTCGTGAGTTCGAGCCCCATGTTGGGTGTAAGGATTACTTAAATAAATAAAACTTTAAAGAAGTTATAGATTATATAGGAAGTATAGCCTAAGGATACTTCATTGATAGAAATAAACTTTACTGATGTAGCTATAACTCACGAATATGCTCATATTACTCATGAACGCTAGCTTAAGCAGAAATGCTCTCTTCCTATGGTTTTCATAAACCATGTGCAGCCATAGAAAGGATTTAAGTTAATCCAAAGTTTAAAATATAAGAAATTTAGTTCAATACAATTTCTAAAAGCAGATGTCAAATTTGTGCAAAATATTAGTGCTTAATTTGCTGATGCATTTTGAGTGTCCTTATTGAGATTTTCCATTTAAAAACAATTAATGGTTTTTTTCTTTATATATATTTTCCCTCTTTCTTTCTTTCTTTCTTTCTTTCTTTCTTTCTTTCTTTCTTTCTTTTCTTTCTTTCCTTTCTTTCTTTCTTTCTTTCTTTCTTTCTTTCTTTCTTTCTTTCTTTCTTTCTTTCTTTCTTTCTTTCTTTCTTTCTTTCTTTCAAGTAAGCTCCACACCCAGCACGGAGCCCAAGGCAGGACTCAAACTCACGACCCTGACATCAAGACCTGAGATGAGATCAAGAGTCAAATACATTGTTTTAAAGATTTTATTTGTTTATTTGAGAGAGAGAGTGTGTGCACATGCAGGAGTGGTGGGGGGAGGGGGATGCAGACTCCCCGCTGAGCAGGGAGCCCAATGCAGGGCTTGATCCCCAGGACCCTGGTATCATGACCTAAGCTGAAGGCAGAGGCTTACTCGACTGAGCCACCCAGATGCTCCTATTTTAACCATTTCTAAATGGAAAAGTCTCCTCCTCTGAGCATTCTTTTTTCTGGCCAGTAACTTGCATTAGTGATTTTCTCTAGGGCTTCTTGGAAGTATTTTATGGATTCTACAGCTGTTGATGAAGTATAACCAATCCTTGATTATGTCGGCCACCAACGAGGGTGTGGGTGGGGGATGGGAGGACTCAGACCAAGGAAGGCTCAGCATGGCTCTTGTCCCCAAACTCGATTTCATTAAGACAGCTCAAGTTTTGCTGGTTTCACATGTTGGGGTTGATTTAGAGAAAAATCTAAAAACGATGTTTGAGAACTGAGGGACTACATGATCTCCAGAGCCCTTTCCAGGTGGGGCATCACACTGACATCTCACTTGTTCATTCCTCAAGGCTCTTCTACGCCTGTGGTCTTGGGCTGCAGATTCCGTACGTCCTGCGCTTCTCAGACGCCCCTCACTTACCTATGAAATGACTCACCTATGGCTGTAGAAGAGGTCAAATTATATTTAAGGGACTCGAAAATTCTGGAGCCAGTGTCCACTTGGACTGATCCTTGGTCCACAAGAAGCGTGCTCTCCGCAATGGCATTCTTGAAGCGGTAAGGATATTTTCATTCCGGATTGAGTTTTTGCGCCATCTGCTGGGCGTGTTTATTTTGCACATACTATAAGAACTGCGTTTACCCTTAGAGCTTTTAAAATATGGATTACTACTTTTAAAAATTGTAAAATATATGTTTATTCTAGGAAATGGGTCAGTGTAGGAAATAATAAAGGGTAAGACAAAAATCCAGAGACACCTGCTGTTTTAATGACATTTCTTTGTACACACACACACACACACACACACACACAAATCTATTGTCTTTTGGTTTTGGCTTGTGTTTTTTAAACACAAATCTGAGATCAATGCTACATTGGTTTAGGCTGTGGCAGTGGTAAAAGGAGAGGACGCATTGCAGATCTAAGATTCATGGGGAGGGACAATTGGGTGATTCACTTTTCCTAAAGAAGGCAGGAATCTTAGGTTCCAATTTAATCAGGCAAGGTGGAATAGAGGCAGGGTTAGGGGAGTGGGTGAGATCCTGGAAGAGTGCCTCACATTGCTCAGAATCACAGGTAACAGATCCCCAAATTACTAATTCCAGCAGTAAGTGTAGCTGGCCGCTGAGACACATATCATAGAACAGGGAGGCCTTATAGATCCAGGAGGGGACAGACATGTGTATAGAACTAACTAGAAATATAAGCTTGGAAACACAGAAGCAGGGGTGCTTATCCTCACCGAGCAATGGGACTTCGAGAAAAATGTAAGTGAGTCCTGGAGGTGGGGCCATTCTTGGCATTTAGGAATGGCTAATGGAAGTCAGGTTGATGGAAGGATGCAGTGACAGTGAGCTGGGAAAGGTGACTTAGGTCACATCATAGAAGTCCTGAAATACGTACTGAGAATCACAAAGCATCACCAAGGTGTTAAAAGAGGAAAGCGATGGGGGCACCTGGGTGGCGCAGTCATTAAGCGTCTGTCTTCGGCTCAGGGCATGATCCCAGTGTTCTGGGATCGAGCCCCACGTCAGGCTCTTCTGCTAGGGGCCTGCTTCTTCCTCTCCCACTCCCCCTGCTTGTGTTCCCTCTCTCGCTGGCTATCTCTGTCAAATAAATAAATGAAATCTTTAAAAAAAAAAAAAAGAGGAAAGTGACACAATGGGACCCATTTTAGGAGGACGTGACTATGGTCGTGCTTTGTGGAGATGTGAAGGACCGAAGGCAGAGGAAACAGGTTTGAGTCTGAAGCTGGCCTGGTAGATACAGGGGAGTGTTAAACAGAGATGATAATTCATTAGTCTGTGCACCTAGGAAACAGAGCGCAACCAGAAAACCACAATCCGAGAATAATTACTGCTAAACAAAGCAAATTTGGACGCAGTCGTGAAAGACGTCGGAGAATAAACATATGGTTCTGCGGCTCTTTCACAAAGCACAGACTTCCACATTGCCTAGGGCACCCTGACGGAAACTGGAAACCCTTGGAATCACAGCCTCAGACGGGCTTCCTGGGCATCCCTGGGGCCTGAGAGACACCATGGAGTGACAGAGAAAATGGAACAGAATGGGGACATGAACAGACAAGCTGCTTTGCTGCTGGAATGGTAGGGAAGTAGAGGCAGTCAGCACTGCATGTACCAACATTGATCAGTGACAGGACCAGGCACATTCCAAGCTTAATTGTAAGCCAGGAGCACGTACAGAGCCTTATGCCCAGAGCAGGGGATTGGTGGGAAAATTTCCATGTCAACATACCTCTCCCCATTCCACTCCCCCGGGTTCATCACCCCAGTCCCTCAGTCCCTCTTCCCATTATCCTTCATCAGATAGCTGTCTCAGAAAGAAGGGCCACCATGCAAGGACTTCAGGTAATCAGAAAAGATCGGCATGGAATCTCCACAGAGGCATTGGGAGAAAAATAGCAAAAAAACTGAGAGAATACATGGGAGAAGAAATATATCACAAAGCAGAAGAAAATATGAACAAACTTCAACATGGAATAAAAAAATTCAGAAAACATTTCTTCTTTGAAACAAGAGATCAGATACGACTCAAAAAGAAATATGATAAAAGGAGAGAAGATAAGAAATAAATCGAGCTGGCAGAGGTAGACCTAATGAGATTTATATCCACAAATGCTTATAGTAGGGGGAAAAAAAGGAATGAAAGCTAATGAGTTAATTATACATCTTAAGACAATCATAGAAAAATAGCACTAAACATACCCAAAATAGAAGGCATGAAATAGAAACAAAAATATAAAAATGAAATGAAATGAAATGGAATGAATGAATGAATGAATGAATGAAAAGAAGGAAGGAAGAAAGGGACAGACAGAAATTTAGAAAGAAAGAAATAGGGAGGGAGGGAAAGAAAGAAAGAGAGAGCAAGAGAGAGGAAGGAAGGAAGGAAGGAAGGAAGGAAGGAAGGAAGGAAGGGAGGAAGGAAGGAAGAAAAAAGAAAAAGTTTTTCCTCGACAGGATGAGAAATGTCTGAGAAGGCACAAATGGAACTGGGAACAAAAAGGGAGACAACTGCAAAAACTTCCAACATGAAAGAAAGCATAATGATGTTTTCCCATTTATGTCAATAACTTTGAAAAATTGGAAGAAATGGTTAAGCTTCTAGAAAAATGTGATTTACCAAAATTGTTTCCAGGAAAAAAGAAATGCCCTCTAGATTCTCATTTTGAAATGTGCTTCCTTAACCATCACTGTGTACCTTTCTTCCTGCCAACAAATGCATTTCCATCATATCATTTTAATGGCTACCTTGAATTATATAATTTTGTTTGGTAATGACATTGTTACATTTAAAAAAATATTTTATAATTTATTTTAGAAAGGGAGAGTGCAAGCAGGGGGAGGAACAGAGGGAAAGGGAGGTGGAGAGAATCTCAAGCAGACTCCATGCTGAGCAGTGAAGCCAGAAGGAGGTCCCGCCACAGGGCTTACTCTCACTACCCTGAGATCACGACCTGAGTCGAAAGCAAGAGTCGGTTGCTTAACCGACTGAGCCACCCAGGCACCCCCAAAGTTGTTAAATTTTTACTCTCCCAACCTAGCCACTCTATAACACAGCAATTAATACAAGATGCTAAATTTTTGCAAAGAGCTTTATCTTTCCTTAGAAGACATTCCCCAGAGTAATTGCTGGGTCAAAGGTGCCTATTTTAAAGCTTTTTTTATGCACTACGTGTCCATAATTTTTTAAAGCACGACAGGAAGGCATTTCTAGAAGAGAAAAGAACAGAGACAATTTGCGGTCCAGCAAATACAAAATGTGTCTGGAGAATGGAAAGGAGTCCATGAAGTAATACATGTACTATGACATTTGTAAATGAGATCCGCACAGCTGTATTTACGTGATAGTTATACTAATAGCAATAGTAAATATACAGTCATAGCAGGCAATACAACACTAACAATAGTAAAACAATTCAATCTTAAAAAAAAAAACAACTGTTCACTTGCACATCATATAAACTTATACCGATCTCTGTTCAGGTTAAACACTGTGTAAAATTATTTGACTAGTTTTCCAGAACAGAGCTGCTGGAGCTCTTGAAGCTAAATACCTCTGCTTACTCTCGTTTCCCTTGCCTCATGCCGTCTGCCTGCCAACCCCTCCAATTCAGTCATTGAGAAAGACCTTTATTAGAGTCTGTATAAATATGCAGATGATACTCAGGGCACTTGTGGTTCAGTCTTATCATCACCCGGACAACCCCTCGACCTCCTACTAGACCCTTCTGAAAGAGGTAGGCTTCTACATTTAGCTCTTGCTGAGAGCAGCTCCATCCCCCTAGAATGCCCTTCCCACTCCCTCTCTACCTGGTTTTCCCTGTTCATTTTTCAAGATTAATTCCATTGCCACCTCTTCTCGGGAGCCCTCCCTGATACCTCCCTTCCCAGGGAAAGCCGCCAGTCTCTCCACTCCCTCCCCTGGCCCCGGCAGTGTCCAATTGCAATGCACCTGTAGTATTTATTTGATTATGTATCTTCTTCTAGACTTTCGAGCTCTCTACAGAGGAACCACGTCTTAATTGTGTTGTTACCGTTGCTGGCCGATAACAGGTATTTAATCAATGCCTGCTGCGTGCATGAGGGAAGAGTAGTGGTAGTAGGTACCCCCCTCCCAGGGTACCTCCCGAGAGATGTCCCGCTGCTCCTGGCTCCGGTTATCAGCTCCAGGCACTCACTGTCTTTTCAAGTCTGTCTTCGCAAAAGGACAACTCATGACAGCTTCATAGTGTGACAGCATCTTAATCAAACACCAGCCACGATGAGCCTGCCGCGATAGTACCCAGGAAATAGGAAGTATTCTCAATTGGATTTTTTTATCAGTCGGTTAACAAACCCGTGAGAGCTTGCACAGTAGCTGTGGAGGAGGGTAACACATTTCGCCAGATAAAGCCGGAGCCTTTCCTACGGCAGCCCTTCCCTAGATGTTCAGGACTCTCAGAGCCAGGGACTTCTTGATACCTCGTAAGCCATGCCCTATGTCATATGGAATTGATTGAAATTATTCGGCTACAAGTAACAAGTTGTCTCATATCCTCATGTCCTACACTAGGTAGTATACTTCCTTACACGGAGGCTAAGTTCTCTATTGTCCTCTGTTATGTTCATTAAATAATAGAGTCTGTAAATCCCTCCATATCACTACATGGAGATCTCCCTCACTCTCTCCTTAGAGATGCATCGTATTCTATGCTTACGGTGCACATGGAAATACCATGGTTTCTTCAACCACTTGCCTCTATATGGGCATTCCAATATTTTGCAATAATAAACGATACTACAATAAAGAAGCTGATGAGCTGTGTTACTGATAAAGTACAGTGTATATTACAAATTAATATACAGCTAGCTACAAACTGATCAAATAAGTTAATGCAACTCACAAACATAAAGATTTTTACTCTCCAGGAATTAGTAAGTGAACTGAGGCGTGTTTTAGTATGTGAATCTTTCATTTGAAAAAGCAGTCAATTTTTGGGATGCCTGGGTGGCTCAGTTGGTTAAGCAACTGCCTTTGGCTCAGGTCATGATCCTGGAGTCCCAGGATGGAGTCCGCATCAGGCTTCCTGCTCAGTGGGAAGTCTGCTTCTCCGTCTGACCCTACCCCCTCTCGGGAACTCTCTCTCTAATAAATAAATAAAATCTTTTTAAAAAATTTAAAAAATGAAAAAGCAACCAATTTTAAATTACATTCAATTTATTCTCCAGAAAACCTAAGAACATCTAAAGAGAAAGGCATAATATTTTCTTGGCAGAAGTCATGTTGAAATTGCAATAAAGGAGTCCCTGGCTGGCTCAGTCTGTGGAGATGTAACTCTTGATCTCAGAGGTCATGAGTTTAAACCCCATGCTGGGCGTGGAGCCTACTTAAAAAAAATTGCAATAAATCCGGGAGTAGCAAATTTGTGAGGTACTTTTAACTTTAAAAAAATACTCCATCTTTTATGATTAAATTTCTATCTCTTTGGAGACATGATGTAAAGTTCTTCTGAAGATTTGCCAATTGAACCATTACTTTGAATAGCTAATAGATTTTGTGGGAGAAACTTAGAAATAATACAAGATGATTATTTTGTATGATTTATGTTCCTTCTTAAACTGAAGAAATAAGAGGAAGCAATAATTTTCAATCCTCTGGTTCACTGTTCTTTCTTAGCAGTTTAATTTTTTTTTTTTTTTTTTTTTTAAGTTTTCAGTTGGGACTATCGGTTGGTTGAAAATCCTTATTCTTTAAAGGACTTTCCTCCATCTGGTTTTTAGAGGATTCCTGTCCTTGCATTTGGCCCTTGATGTGTTTGGTCTTCCTGTGTTCAACTTGTGTGGTAAAATCAGGGAGGGGTCCCTTTTCCTGTCGGATGTGTAAGAACAAAGCCAAACGTGGGCCAAAGAATGTATATTTGGAAGGTGTGATTGTGAAAAAGCCTGGTGGGATTTCTAGCCGCTTTGAGGTGTTTCAGTCCTTAATTAGCAGGATGGGATTGGCAATACTAAGTGGCAAGATGGCAGATTTTTTTATATGCAAAATTTCCTGTGCGATCTCAGAAATGCAGCCATTGTTTAACGGATACAAAGTTCAGATGAAATACACTTAATTCTGGCACCGTCTCAAGGAGCTGTATATCATTGCGGATGGGTTGCAAGCTCTTCTAACTGAAGATTTTGTTTCTTTTTCTTGCTCTTTGCAGCAAAAGTAATTCGGAACGAAATGGTGGTTTCTACCCTCTAATCCACAAATGAACAGGGTGGGTGTGAACCTGCCAGTGAAGTGGTTTTAATGACTCAGGGCCCAGTGTCTGAGGCCCCTCGGCAGAGGCCAACCAACGGTGACGGGGCTGTGACGTAGAGATTAATATGTATCTTAGGCACAACTTATATACACGATTTAGTTTTCTCTTGGGACGATACAGTTTTTTTCCTAAATGGTTTTTAGCTTAAATATATATTTTTTAAAATTTTGATATGCAAAATTTACTGTGTAATCCAAAAAATATAGCAGTTGCTTAATGGATGTGGAGTTTAAATCAAAGATACTTAATCCTGGCTCAACCTTAAGGTTTTGTAGCATTGCCAGATGGGTTATAAGTGAAGATTTTGTTTCCTCTCTGTGTTCTTTTCAAGAACACTGTATATGTACTTTATATACATATACTATATAAATAAGAATGTATAGATAATATATATTACATAAAGATTATATAATATAAATAATAGATCATATATTATATAGAAATTATATGATATAAATTATGTATTATATAAATTATATATAATATGTTATATATGAATAATATAAATAGTATATATTATATAATAGTATAAATAATATAAATAAATATGATAATATAGAAACAATATATAATTTTACAGTGATAATGTATTACTATTTTATAATATAAATTATATAGTAATACAATAATAATATAACCTATATTCTGTATATACTGTGTGTGTGTGTGTGTCTATGTGGGTGTGGGTGTGTTATTTACACTGAAATATAAATACAGCCAGGGGCCAATTGATGTTAATATTAGTTGAACATTTGAAGTCAACATATGAGACTCAAAAGTAGAGTCAAAACTAAAGTTCGAGATTCACTGCTTATGGTGGATGGAAGACAGGTAGCAGATAAATGATCACTCCCTGGTGTCATATGATTTTAGAATAAGCTCTCAGTGGAAGATAAGAGTTGACATTGCTGACCACCCCCCACCTCTCGGGCTTCCCACCGCTCCTCCTCTCAGCCATTATTAAAAAACCATTCAATTGTAGGAGCACCTTGGAGGCCTTGTGTCTTTCTCCCCAGAGGCCTCTATGGTTTCCCAGCAAAACAAAGGAAACAAGGAAGTACAGTTTCTCCTGTTTCCAGTATTTCTTCCTTCTTATTCATCCAGCAGAAAGGTACGTGCACTTTCTCTTTACCGCCGGCCACGGGGCTTGCCGAGGCAACTGTCCTTAGGAAGGAGTGACAGAGGTAGGAGATCAGTCCTTGCAAAGACACTCCTTTTCTAAGGGGGCATTTGATTCCCTCCGAGCCTGGTAAAGAGAGATGAGGCTTAACGAGGCCACCAGATGTTGACTCTGGATATATATTGCCATGTTAATGTGTCGTAGTTAAGAGTGGAAGAGAATTGGGGTCTTTTTGTTGCAGCATGGACTGAAATAAAAATGGAAGCAAAGAAGTGAGCATGAGTGAACCTTTGGGGTCCTGAGAAAAGAACCTCCGCACTTAAAATGTGGGATGAGTGGTTGGAAGTGCATATTTATCAGGACAATGCTGTGTCAGGGAAGGAAGAATTTCATCTGCCCTTCAAGATTCTTCTAGCTGGACTTAGAATCAGTTCAACAGCAGACAGATTAACGGGAGAAAATAAAACGTAATAGTGGACGTACGTACAGGAAATGCACACGGACGTGGGAATTCCAAAGAGAGTGGGTCAACACTTACAGGAGCTAAGGAGAGGGGCAAGGGTCTGAAGATACAAAGAGGAGAAAGACCTGGCAGGAAGGTGAGAGGAGATGTTTGGAAAACAAAGGGGTTGCCTGGTTATGTAACGTTTGTTTTCTTCGGTAAAAGGGAGTGTCTGTTAATAGCTCTCTTCCTGGTACAAACAGGCAATTGAGGGGGAGATAAAGAGCTTTTCCTGAATCTGCTGGGTTTTCATTGCTTTTACCTCAAAATAATGTTCATGACCCAGTGGCCCATTTTGGGGTGGCCTGCCCTTGGCCCCTACAGCTGAAAATGGCCTAATCTTCTTCCTCTTCTCCTCCTCCTCCTCCTCCTCCTTCTTCTTTTTTTTTTTTTT
>NW_024426663.1:74105269-74115879 GCF_017311325.1 Ursus maritimus | reverse complement strand
TTTTTTTTTTTTTTAAGATTTTATTTATTTGACAGAGATAGAGACAGCCAGCGAGAGGGGGAACACAAACAGGGGGAGTGGGAGAGGAAGAAGCAGGCTCACAGCAGAGGAACCTGATGTGGGGCTTGATCCCACAACGCTGGGATCATGCCCTGAGCTGAAGGCAGACGCTTAACCGCTGTGCCACCCAAGCACCCCTCTTTTTTTTTTTTTTTTAAGATTTTATTTATTTATTGGACAGAGAGAGACACAGCGAGAAAGGGAACACCAGCAGGGGAAGTGGGAGAGGGAGAAGCAGGCTTCCCACTGAGCAGGGAGCCCGATGTGGGGCTCGATGTGGGGCTCAATCCCAGGACCCTGGGATCATGACCTGAGCCGAAGGCAACCGCTTAACGACTGAGCCACCCAGGCACCCCTGAAAATGGCCTAATCTTCTGATCTCCTTAAAGAGTCGCCTGCCTTCTCTCTTTCCCAATGACGGGGCCAACTACATATGCAGGTTTCTGTTTTTTGTAATCTTTAAAATTGCAGGGAAGTATGAAAATGCATAGTTCAGGAGATCCAGATTATGAATAAAGTGTGAGGGGAGAGGCCCTCGAGGCTGTGGATCTGTTCAGTGAGCCAGATGGGCCTTGCAGGGCTTCTGGTCTCAGAGCGATGCCGGACTGCCACGTTCTGGAAGCAGCGAGAGCAGCTCTGTGGTCATACTGTCCTCTACCACTTTACCACCTCTGCTGAGCAGCCCTTCAGATTACCTTCAATATAGAATATTTGTCTTTTTTTCTTTAGAGAGAGAGATAGAGAACAGGGGAGAGACAGAGGGAGAGGGAGAGGGAGAGAATCTCAAGCAGATTTGCTGCCCCGCGTGGAGCCCAATTCGGGGCTCAATCCCATGACCCTGAGATCATGACCTGAGCCAAAATCAAGAGTTGGACACTTCACCGACTGAGCCACCCAGGCGCCCCTGTTTTCACATTATTTTATACTGAGCCACAGAAGGGTGTGTGTGTGTGTGTGTGTGTGTGTGTGTGTGTGTGTGTAGGGAAACACAGCATAGGATGCAGACTTATATTTTGTAAATAAAGTTGTTGTTTCAGCATTTACATTGTTTATCTAAGAACACTCCCAAAGTCTTGGATGCAAATTACTATTCATTCTTACGGATAAATGGCAACGGAGATTTTGTTGGAGGTTATTGTGCAGTCTTGTGGCTTTGAAAACAGCTGACCGAGCTGGGAGGGAGCAGCAGGGGAATGGCCTAATTGATCACCAGCACCGCCGCCGTTTCTCTCTCCCACCCGCATCCCTGGTGGGATCCGTCTCACCCGTCAATTACCTCAGTGACTTGTCGTTTTTAGCAAGTAGAGGAAACCAAGGCTGGAGACAGAATGAGTTTAAAACGGCGTGAATCTGTTCTGTGATTCACAGCTTTGAATGAAAACCTTCCGACTAAGTCCCTACTGTGCTGTGCATTAGAATGTTCTCGGTGGATGTCTACATGTGAGTCTTTTCTAGGTATTTTCTGAGGAGCGTCTTACAGGTAGTGTCTCAGAATAAATGGCTTTATCAGCTCCCGAGAAAAAGCAGAGGCCGACTTTGGGGCTAGAGGTAAATGGAAGGTTTTCCTTGCTTTGATAAGCTAAGAGTGTCCTTACGCAAGATAGACTCAGCCCTCAAAAAGTCAACCGTATGGTGCTGGGGGCGTCTTAAGCATGAGTGTGAGTGATTCAGACATGAGGGTAGGCCACGCTGCTGCCGTCCTGTGCTTGAAGACGAGCCTCCTCTACAGCCAGAGCCTGTGGTTTCTTGTCTCCATGGTCAGTGGAAGTGGGGGCCTCCCCGCATCTTTGCAAAGGGGTCTTAATCTTACTTTTATGTCCTGGACCCCTTTGGTCAACTGTTAGATCTATGGACAATTTCTCAGAATATTTTTTCACTTGTTTACAATGATGTTTTTATTTTTTTAATTATTTTTTTTAAGATTTTATTTATTTGAGAGAGTCAGCAGGAGTATGGGGAAGGGGCAGAAGGAGAGAGAGAGAGAGAAGCAGACTCCCCACTGAGCAGGGAGCCCAACACGGGGCTCGTCCCAAGACCCCAAGATCATGACCTGAGCAGAAGGCTGACACTTAACCGAATGAGCCACCCTGGTGCCCTTTTTGAATTATTTTTTAAAAAAATTTTATTCAAGTGATCTCTCCACCCCATGTGGGGCTCAAACTCACGACCCCAAGATCAAGAGAAGCAAGCTTCTCCGACTGAGCCAGCCAGGTGCTCCTGGAATGCTGGTTTTTAATCATATGAAATAAAATCTGTCAGGTTGCAAAGGAAACCAATTATCTTGAAATACACTTACCAAATGTTAAAAACAATTTGTGGCAGTAAAGTATGTGTTTCATTACTAATCGGTCAAATACATTCGAGCAGCAGGCTTAAGAACGACCACCATTTTGAAGAAGTGAGAATTGTAAATAACATTGTGACATAGATCGGCAGCAACTCAAACGGGTGATGAAAACATCTGTGTTTTCTCAGGCAAGAAAGTCACAAGTCCTGCTAACATTGTTATTTGTTGGCTGCCTTATAAAAGAAGGAAATGGCAAAATTTCAGTTAGAGGTTAGTGGGAATGAATATGTGCTGTATTCTTTACTCATCCAAGATCAAGGGCCCTGCATTCCTTCTCTGGTTAAGAGCCCCTGTCTTGGGAAAGCTAAGCAGGGAAAAGGGGGGAATTCTGCACACTTTCCTTTCATGGGACAGATAATTTGGGCTCATAATAAAACCCAATTAAATTTCAGTCCCCAGTGAAATTCGATTATAATTTCCTTTTGCTTTATTTGGACTATAAAGGAGCAAGTCTCTCCCCCCCCCCAACCTATTTGTGGAGAACTGTATTTCACAAAGGACTTAAATAAAAGCCTCTCAGGCAGAGGATTTTTATAAGATGCTCATTTCTCCCCTTGCAGTTACATGGATACTGTTCTAGGAAAAAAATCTTGATTGCAAAGACAGTCATAAGGTCGTATTTCTTCCCATGAGGAGGAAAATGTATTACATGAAAATGGTAAAGGGTTTAGGATCCCTTTCAGGGGGAATTTTCTTTTTTTTTTTTTTTTTTAAGATTTTTAAAATTTATTCGACAGAGAGACAGCCAGCAAGAGAGGGAACACAAGCAGGGGGAGTGGGAGAGGAAGAAACAGGCTCCCAGCGGAGGAGCCCGATGTGGGGCTCGATCCCATAATGCCGGGATCACGCCCTGAGCCGAAGGCAGACGCTTAACCGCTATGCCACGCAGGCGCCCCTCAGGTGGAATTTTCTTGAGGAAGCACTGAAGAGAGCCCAAGGGAAGAAAAGGCCTTCAAGGACTAGAGAGGTCAGGGGAAGTTTCTGGAGGCTTCTTGGAGCTGAGACCAAGGTTCAAAGGTGAAATGCTGAGTTAGGTAGGAGATGGAAGGCGTGTTTGTTAATGTCAGTGGTGAGGTCAGGTAGGCTTGGCCCAAGGGGAGGTGTGCAGGGAGCTGAGCCTGGGCAGGTGGGTTGGGGGTAGTGGTGAGGGACCTTCTCTGCTATGTTGAGCTTGTGGGATATTATTGGTAGGGGGGAGTCATGAAAGTCTTTTAATAGGAATGAGATAAAGAAATACCTGATTTAGGAATATTAACACAACCATAATGGTTTGGATGAATTGAGGGTGGGAAGAAAATACAGACAATAGTTTTAGGATCAGATGGCAAGACTGGATGGAGAAAATTCTACCTACTTCCTTATTCTATCTTTTCCCATTGTTGCTTAAGGAGAGAATTCACCTGCAAGGCTCGTTAGTTATACAGATTACCGAGATTCTCCTCTGCACATTATAACCCCAGTAGGCCTGGAATTTGACTGGGTAACTAGGGCCTAGGGGTGCAAGAGCACTGACTCCGGGGGTCCCAAACAGACCAGTTTCGGCCACTCTCCACTGACAAAGTCCAAAGGCAGAGAGACGGGTCGTGGTCCAACAAGAAAGGAATTTATTTCAGTGAGGCCAACACTGGGAAGACAGCGGATGAACATCTCAAAGCCTACCTCCAAAGTGCTAGAAAAACTTCTAGGTTTATACAAGGAAAATGTGGGACAAAGGTCGGCGGGTAAGTGCAGGTGGGCAGTAGAGGTCAGGGGTATCATTGACTTGGGGTCAGTCACGGGGTCTTGCTGGCTCAGGGCAGTCCTGAGGGCTCACCTGGGTAGTTTTGTTCCCATCTGGGGATGCCTTGCCTCCAGGGTCTTTCACCTGAGTTAAGAGTTAAGCTGGAAACAAGAACTTAATTAGGAAGTCAGACCGAGGTCACACTGGAGATAGTCTGAAGTCCCCATTCAACAGGGAATTTCTAATTCTTCACACAGCTCCCTGTGATTTTGTCTTCAGACTAATTGGAAAATACTCCCCAAGAACGTTTGGCTGATCAGACGTGAAATGGCATGGGGGGTCGTCAAAGTAACAATTGCATGGGACAAAGTTAAACCAGGCAAAGAAGATTCTATTCAAGGCTGTGGCTATGGGGGTGGGGGGAATAGGAGCTCAGTGTGAACTCAGCGTGAAACAAAAGGCAGAAAGAAAAAGGGGGGGGGTGGGACTTGACGGAGGTGATCCATGGGATGTGTCGAACCCATAGAGTTATTCCCGAGTTTGCAGATGTTTTTCTCTGTGATTAAGCCACCTGTGTGTGCTAATTGGCACCCACCAATTAGCAAAGTTAGGCTTCTACCTTTCCCACAGAGACTGGCAAAGGCAGGCGCCATCTTTCTGGCTGATTACATTTCAAAGGGACGCCTCCTGCCTCCTAATCTTTGAGGAAGACATTCCTGGGTTGTAAACCTGGCAAGAGGCTCTGAGATTTACATCTCAATGGGACAGAGAAAGAAATTACAGGGGTGAGTTTTCTCAAGTAAAAGCTTGAAGGAAAAGGAGGTCAGGGCCAAGAGTCAGGAAGAGAAGCCTGGTCTGGGCTTCTGCGCTGACAGGAACGTCAAGGTTCTTCGTCAAGGGTAAGTAGTGCTAATACTACCACCCTGTCTGGAGGGTGGATTCCGCCCAATGGAGAATGAAAAGGAAAATCAACGTTAGGGATGCTGGGAAAGAAAAATCAATTTCTTAACCTAATACTGGGAACTGGAGGGTGGGTGGTCAATGTCTAGTGACCCAGACCTGAGAGTATAGAGATGGAACGTCCAACTGGCAGGCAGGTGGGAGGCCATATGACCCAGTCCCCCTTGGTAAATCATAACTCAGCCTCCTTTGGTAGAAACAGCGCCCGGAGAAATGGCTCCAGCCTCGGATGTGGGAGAAGAAAATCAGAGGGCTGTGGAGGCCTTCTTGGGAGCTTGGTCCTTTCGGAGAGAGCACTGCAGAGTGGCCCGGGCTGTGCATTCCTGATTAGCCTCTCGTGTTGGCTTCACCTGAGTCACACGCACACCATGGTGTCCCGTGTATACAACCGAGTATTTCGCAGTAAATTATAGGCATGTCAGCAGCTGGGTTTTATGGAAAGCTGAAGCCTTCCCTTTAGCCCCAGTTGTACTAGAAATTTGTCAGAAAACGTGAGCGAGGAGGTCAGGGATTTTAGAGGCACCCTGGGGAACTCTCTCTGCAAAGAGGTGACACCAAAACCACGGGAGTGGATAAGATTTTCATGGTGTTACTGGGGATGTAGGACATCAATGTGTCTTCCTTCTTTTCAAGGGACCGAGTGCGGGTGGGGAGAATGGAGGTCTAAGAATTCACACGCCTCTTAAAGAGAAGTGGATGGTCCCCGTGTTGCCTGTTCCAGCGAGGTCTGCGATGCTAAGAACTGTATAAGGTACGTTTGATTTGCTCATGGGACACCCAGAAGAGAAGAGTGGCAGTCAAGTGTCTGGGAGCAGATGGCTTTTGCAGGCAACCTGGCTTTGCAAGAAAGCAAGCTGTGGGGCAAGAGCCAGAAAGTCACAGGATTAAGTTTATGTGGTTGCATGATATTAATGTGTCCTACTTTTTTCCCCAGTTACTTTCTTCAGTGATCAGAAATGAATGAAAAATCAGACAAAAACAGTTCCGCTCACGAGGGACACACAGGGCAAAGTTCTCCTGAGAAAAACTGTCAGATTGGACAGAAGCAACTGGTATGGCAAATGGTTATTAGGGTTTCATGGTATTTGGAAGGGTCTCAACTTGGGGATCTCTGAGGTGAGCCTGGACTTGGGTGGACGCTTGGTCTGGTCAGGATTTCACAGGAAAGTTCTCTGCTCCTTTATGCTGATGGGGCTTCCCCCTCCCCTTTTCACTCTGCTCCCTGCGGGGGCTGGTCTCACTTCACATATCCTCTCTCTTGTCACTCATCTCCCTTGATTTATAGCCCAGTGTTCTGGGCATTAAAATCCTGCCCTTGGAGAAGAATATTTGTGAGAATATAGTCCAGTGTTTTTATTTTTAAAAAACCCTGGTGGTCCCCCCCTCCCCCATTATGTGCTGGGCATAATTCTTTTTTTTTTTTTAAGATTTTATTTATTTATTTATTTATTTATTTATTTGAGAGAGAGAGAGAAAATATGAGTGGGGGGAGGGGCAGAAGAAGAAGCAGACTCTTCATTGAGCAGGGAGCCTGATGGGGCTCCATCCCAGGACCCTGAGATCATGACCTGAGCCAAAGGCAGATGCTCAACCAACTGAGCCCCCCAGGTGCCCCATGATTCTAAAACTTTGTACATACTAATTCACCAAATCCTTTTCACAAGATAATCCTGTTACCCCGTTTTGCAAAAAAGGAGACACTGAGGCTCAGAGAAGTAGGAGCTCGCTCAAGGCAGGCCCCTAGCAAGTGGCAGAGTCAAGATTTGAACATAGAGAGGCTTACCCTCGTGGCTCTGTTCCTAAACTTTTTCCATGGAACTGAGCATGGTAATAGATGGTAAGAAGTTCTATTTTTTTCACAGCCATACCTAAATACAGAATTGTTTCATAAGGTTAAGTTTGTAAAAAACAAAACCATACACACACACACCGAGATGAAAATTTATTTATTTATTTATTTTTTTAAAGATTTTATTTATTTATTCGACAGAGATAGAGATAGCCAGCGAGAGAGGGAACACAGCAGGGGGAGTGGGAGAGGAAGAAGCAGGCTCACAGCGGAGGAGCCTGATATGGGGCTCGAACCCAGAATGCCGGGATCACGCCCTGAGCCGAAGGCAGACGCTTAACCGCTGTGCCACCCAGGCGCCCCTCGAGATGAAAATTTAAAGAAATGTATGTGTATTATTTTAGACAGTCGGGACTACTATTAAGCTAAATAAACTACAGATAAGGCTGAGATTCTGTTACTAATTTGTTGCATTGAAATTCACACTTGGAAAGTTTCCCTTTTGTTTCCAGGTAGAGTATTTCATCTGTATGTCAGCCTGTGTGTTTGGGGGCCATTCAGATTATATTCTTCTAAAATCTTTCAGAAGAACATTCCCTTCCCTCATGGTGTATGTGCTACTTTTTTGAAATAAGGTATCGGGACTTACTGAAGCATCTTTGTTGCCCCTCCTCTCCATTAGGCTCGGTTTCTTTTCCAGTTGTCAATGTGTCCAGACTGAGTCTTTTGAAACTTTCCGGTAATACTCTAGAAAGCCATTCTAGGAAAATTTTTTCTTTTTCAAACCTGGCTGTTACTGAGAGTGGATCTTTCAGGTGGCTGCAAAGCCCTGATGGGGTCCACACACCCGATCTCATGATTGTTCTGAAACATATCCCGGAACACTGAAGGCAAGGGGAGGGGGCTCTGTGCAGCTTGGGTCCTCACTGTGGTTTGGGACATTTCAGACACTGCGCCTGAGTTTCTCCAGCCAACAAATGCAGAAGGGTTTTACTCCCTTGTTCCTGTCCTCCGTAAATGCTAATTCGGACTTCATCCCCATCAGATTTGAGAAGCCAACTGATATTTTGCAAGTACAAAAGGAATTCTGTTTCTGCTTGGTTGTTTATATATTATATATTTATATATAATATTTGTATTATATATTATATATATTATATGTATTTTATATATTTGTATTTATAAGTATAAATATATATTTGTATTTATTTATTTTAAAGTAGGCTCCATGCCCAGTGTGGAGCCCAACATGGGGCTTGAACTCACAACCCTGAGATCAAGACCCAAGCTGAGGGCACCTGGGTGGCAGGCAGTTAGGCATCCAGCTCTTAATTTTGGCTCAGGTCATGATCTCGGTGGTGAGAATGAGCCCTTCATGGGGTTCTGTGCTTAGCGGGAATTGTGCTTAAGACTCTCCTCTCCCCCTCCCTCTGCCCCTCCCCTGCCTCTAAAATAAAGAAATAAATCTTAAAAACAAAACAAAAAGACCCAAGCTGAGATCAAGAGTCAGAGGCTCAACCGACTGAGCCACCCAGGCGCCCCTATATTTGTATTTATTATATGAGTTTTATACACTGGATTTCTTTATTCAGAATAACATAACTTGAGGAAATCGACAACATCTTTTGAAACTTAATCAAATTAAGCTGTTTATTCCTTTGGGTAAAACATCTGTACTTTCATGACATTATGGCAAAAGTTACAGAAAGTTTATTTTGCTACAACATGTAACAAAATGATCCAGTTCTTACGCCGAATACATGTTATTTGTTCCAAAGCAACAGATAGAGCGGCAGTTAAAATGCTTGGCGTTTCAAAACCCTGGACCACAGGTAGCTGACTTTAATCCCGAAACAAGGCAGCAGAAAAAGAAAGCTCGGATGTCAAAGATGAATGAGTATTTTTCTGTAAAATACAAGTAAGATCATGATTTATTATATTTGATTTGTGGGATTGTAAGATGCATGAGTTCTCTGTGACAAAGGGAAGGTTGCCTCTTTTTTATGTTTTAAAAATATCTTTTCTAAAGTACAGTATTGCCCAATGTGTTTGCAAGTTAGCAACTCAAGAAATAGACAGTAATCCCAAACTAGGAATCAATTTTTTTAATGCTTCAGAAGGTTTGAGATGCTTAGAGTAATAGCTTCAATAAGGAAGATGATTAAAAGTAAGATGTAACATTAGAAGGAGAAATAGCATAACTATGGGAATGAATTCAGGTATCAAATGTGCACAGAGATATCATAAGTCAATGATAGCTGATATAGGAAAGATGTTAGGGTTCGGAGCCAACGGCCAAGAAAGATATATCATAAGTGCAATGATAGCTGATGTAGGAAAGATCAACGTTGGGGTTCAGAGCTGACGGCCAAGAAGGAGTTCCTGAGACATCTTTGGTGTAAAAAGGTGATTTTATTAAAACACCGGAATAGGACCTGTGGGCAGAAGGAGCTGCAGTGGGGTTACGAGGAGTGGTCCATTATATACTTTCAAGTTGGGAGGGGGTTAGGGAGAGTGTAAGTCTCTAAGGAATTTTGGAAGCAAGGTATCTAGAACCTTGAGGGGGCTAGCTATTGTTGGGAAAAGGTCATTTATTACTGTCTAATAAAACCTGAGTCACGAGACCCTTCAGATGTATATCGGTGGATCAAATGCTTGGGGGATGATTGCCAACATGTATCTTGGCGGGTTTAGAGATAAAGGAAATTTCTAAAGGAATTTTTATATGTTAAAGTAGACTTATAGGACCCTGGGGGTTGGGCTAAGATTGCCTTTTGCCCTTAGCAAAGTATCAACATCGAGGCAGCTGAGTCCCTAGAGGAATGTCACTCTGCCTGTTTCAAGGGCTTATGAATGGGCTGCAGGGAGTAAGGAAATTTAATAATTTTTCTTTTGCCTTTGTTTCCCACATCAATTGCTAGCACATCACAAGTATAAGCAAACCATAAAGGAGGTTAATGAATTTGACTACATTCAAATTAAGGATTTATGCCCATTAAGAGACATCTTAAAAATAATGAAAGACAACCCACCAGATGGGAGAAGCTATTTATAATTTGAAAGATCAGTATCCAAAATACATACAAGTCCATAAGAAAAGATAAACATGCAAAGGGAAAAACGGACCAATCAATGAACAGGCGTTTCGTAGAAGAAAAGGCTAATAGATATTCAGGACACAGAATCTCATCAGTACGGTATGGGGCAGCGCCCCACTCCCCAGAGAGGCAGCATTTAGTCTAATGATATCAATGTTGATGAAGCTACGGGATACGAATTGAGTGTAATATGGTATAATTTAAAACTATTTAAACTATAATTAAATATTTAAACTATATTAAACTAAATATTAAACTAAATATAATTAAATATTTAAACTATTATATTTAAACTATAATTAAAAACTATTTAAAAACAGCTTGGCAAAAAAAAAATAAAATAAATAAAATAAAATAAAAACAGCTTGGCATTACCTATATACCTTATGACCTAACATCTCCCCTCCTGAATATATATCCTGGAAAAACTCTTACAGAGGGACAACAGGAGACACGTTCAAAAGTCTCATAGCATTGCTATAATAGTAAAGAAAATAAGACAGTAATAGTCAAAATGCCCCTCCACAATGGCAAAGATGAGAAACTTGTATATTCTGACAGCGGAATGCATATAGAAGTGAAAATATTTGAGTAACAGCTAGGTGTACGTTTCATCATGGATGAATCGTAAATCAC
>NW_024426663.1:74017416-74105264 GCF_017311325.1 Ursus maritimus | reverse complement strand
GAAATGTACTGTGCTTGGGATTTCATACACGTGTAACTAAGACGGAGATGATTTTTTTATGCCCCGCATGGGGCTTGAACTCACGACTCCAAGCCCCAAGACCCTGAGATCAAGAGTTGCATGCTCTACTGACTGAGCCAGCCAGGAACCCCAAGGAGATGATTTTTATAACAGCAAGCTGGGGCTCCTCTTGGGGGGCGGGGTTGAGGGATGCGGTGGGCGGGGCATGAAGAGGACCTCAGTGTTGTTAATACCTTTTATCAAGTTGGGCACTGGAAACGTGGAGGTTTGCTTTACTCTTCTTCTTTGTCTGTGCATGTATGTTTAGCACACTTTTATGTGTACGATAGTTCAGAATTTTATGAAAGATTGCATCAGGTGGCCAGGAAACTAAAATTTGCCTCTTGGTGTCTGAGTTAAGGGGAGGGAATATTTGGGTTAAGGCAACGGAACAAGGATAAGATCCGATATGGGCAATCTGGTGGCTTCAAGACCATCCACTCCCATGATTTCCATCATGGATTTTAAATCTCCTTGTCTGCTGACACCTGCATTTTCTGGTGGGCGTGGGAGGGAGTGGGGAGCCCTCCTTCCACAGATGTAAATCCTTATTGGAAGGTATTCCTGCCCAAGTGAGAAAATCAGATAGCAAGTTTCCATAGTGATGCTCAGCCTTCCCTGCTTTGTTAGGAGAGGGAAGAAGAAGGAACAGCATTACTTATACTGAACAGGAAGGAGAGAAGGTGTTACACCCGTTTCAAGACAAAGGATGGAGTTCATAATCTCACCATACCAGCTGAGGGCCAAACTTTTTTTTTTTTTTTTTTTTTACTTCCAATCATTAATAATGGACATAAGCTGTCAAGAGACACTTTGGTCCTCCCCAGGCTTTCAAGCAGCTCAGTTCTGAAAGGTTTATTTCAAAAGGGCCTGGTTTTGAGAATTTTTGTGAAAGCTTCTGTCTGCTGGACACATTGTAGGGGCTGACAGAGAAAGCGTGGGGACTCAAGTGGGGTGTAGGCTCTGGTGCACTCCTCTGGCACAGAACTTCCCGCCTGTACTCAGAGCTTCCAAGAGAGCCCGCCATCTTGGTCACCTGCCTTCTCTCTCCACACTGGGTGACAAACAGAATCAAAAAGGAGCAGAAGCATGGCACCTGGAGACTGTGACCAAGGAGTTGTGTGTGTGTGTGTGTGTGTGTGTGTGTGTATGGGTGTGTATGTGTGTTTCTCTGTTAATGATGATGGTCTGGTCGTGGACAGTTCTATTTATCTCGAGTCATTAAAAACCATAATTGTATTCACTAGAGTGCTTTTTTGTAGAAAGAGGAAAGNAGTGTAATTTATCAGGGAAGATTCCATCAAGAATGATTATATTTTTAAAGACAAATGGGGGGGCATTTGTAGCAAGAAGCTTGTATTCAGCTATTCTTTCTAATCTGTTTTGGTGGACTATCACATTCCCCAGCATGCCGGGAAAGCGAAGGGTCCTATCAGTGACTAGCCTGGCTGTGTTGGAAATCGGGGGGCACATGGGCTGAATTTCCTGGGACACCACTGCCATCAACTATTGGGAAGCATGGCTGGGTCATCCTCAGGGTGCTGGTTCCTCGGAATAAAGGGACCGGATTTGGGGAGGTGGCTGCAGACAGGGGTCACTCTCCCTGCTGGGGAAACTGGTACTGTCTTCCGTTCTCCCGGCAGAGTTAGGAAGAAGTACGACAAGAGTGGCAGGCTGCTGTGTAATGACGCTGATCTGTGTGACTGCCTGGAGAAAAACTGTCTGGGCTGCTTCTACCCTTGCCCCAAGTGCAACTCCAACAAGTGTGGCCCCGAGTGCCGCTGCAACCGACGCTGGGTCTACGATGCCATTGTCACCGAATCCGGGGAGGTCGTCAGCTCGCTGCCCTATTCCGTGCCTGACTAGGAGTTGTTGCACGTGAGCTGGTTCGGTTTTTCTTGACTGCTAAGCCAACCTCGTTCTCCTGGTTGGATTTTAGGGCGTGCGGAGGATGTTGGGAAAGCATACAGAAGACTCATGTTCTCTGAAGCTATAGAACAATGTAGCATGGGCAGTCACTCTGTCACCTTCTTCCTGTGTCTTCCCGAATGCCTTCACCTTGTCCCCAGAAAATGACAGTGCACGATCTTAGCATCACCCCCCGGGCACACCTCCATCTCCGCTCTCACTGAAAAATCTCTTGCCTCTTTTACTGCCTGAGACCCTGTGGTTTCAAGATTTTCAGAATTCTGCAGCTGGGAGCTTTTCTTACGTAGAACATAAAATTATCAATTTATAAGACCTAGTGACCCTTACACCAGGTCCAAGTCAGAATTGCTCTTTGAATGAAAAATACCCCCACGCCTTGTGATTTCGCACTGTATACGCATCGCCTTATTTTTTTTTTTTTAAGATTTTTTATTTATTTATGTGACAGAGAGAGAGACAGCCAGCGAGAGAGGGAACACAGCAGGGGGAGTGGGAGAGGAAGAAGCAGGCTCCCAGCCGAGGAGCCCAATGTGGGACTTGATCCCGGAACACGGGATCACGCCCTGAGCCGAAGGCAGACGCTTAACGACTGCGCCACCCAGGCGCCCCCTATCGCCTTATTTTTTTATTCACGTTTTGGTACCATTCAGATTAAATTTGGACACACTTGGCAATATTTTTATGAAAAATTTGTATTTTACTTGTCAAATTGAGAAATTAGGACTTGAATGTCCTAAAAGCTAGTGGCTTCCTTTTTTTTTTTTTCTTCAATCTCAGGATCAGTATTTTCAGATTCTTTTTCAAAAGAAGGAAACGAGTTATTATATAAGAGTGTATTGCTGTATGTTAGCTCAGGGAGGGTGTCGATATGCAGTTGACTAGACACATGATGTGATTTTTTTTTCAATGCTGTTACGTCGTAGGAAGTATACAGAAATGTGAACTAAACCTTCTTTGGATTTGCTTTTTTTATATATACATATTTTATTTTTAAGCAATCTCTAGACCCAATGTGGGGCTCGAACCCACAACCCTGAGATCAGGATTTGCACGTTCCACTGACTAAGCCAGGAGCTCCTCTTTTTTTAGTTTCAAAAGCATTTATTTCTGCACAATCCACAGGTGTCAGGGAAGGTTCCTAATAATTCTCGACTTGTTACTTGACCATATGTTTTGGGACTAAAGAAACAAAAATCCTAAAAGCCCTCCTATGACTACAGTTTTCCTGTATGTGAAGCAGGAGCACACACTCTGTTTTCCACATACTTTCCTGGGTTTTCCGGATTCAACTCCCTTTTCCTGAGCCTCTACTGACTTTTGTGAGCCTAACAGTGATGCTAAGTGCATCCAGTTCATTACCTTGAACCCTCCAGTCCTGTGAAGAAGGCATGAGATCAAGTTACCCAAGGCTGATCCTTTGAAATGCTTACCAGTGGCATGACAGTCAAAAGGGGTGGCTGCTTTTTTTGATTTATATTTTGTTTGGGTTTGAGAATAACTATTGTTTTGTACATGCCTGACCAAATGAATTGTTTTATTACTTATTTATTCTTAGAATCATATAATTTTTACACTTGAAAAGGGATCTTGCCTGTTGTCCAGCTAGTGAATTAGTCAACAAATAATATTGGTGTCTTAGGGGCCAGGCACCAGGCTAGGCCCAGGGGATCCCGCTGTGAGCATAGCTGAGCTGGTTCCTTTCTTCAAGGGGATTATAGACTAAGACCCTTCTTGTTTTATTTTCACAACTGAGGATTTAGCCCCATTGAGATAAAGTGACTCAATTAAGGACACACGGAAAAGCCTTAGTATTTTGAACCCCATGACTAGGTCAGTGTTCTTTCCCTGACAAGTATTTCCCAAATTTGCCTGATCGATTGCAAAGTTTCTTCAGCTGCTTTCAATAATATGCATTCCTGAGCCCCATCGCAAACCTCAGGAATCAGAACCTCTAGGGATGAGGCCTGGAAAGCCTCCCTTGTCACCCAATACCCTGGGTCAGTCTCATGATCAGATAAGTTGGAGAAACACTTCCTTATCACTAGCTGTCCTATTTTCATATTTAAAAAAATAATAATCTTAGGCAAATTAACCTTCAAGTATCTTTCCCTTTTGTCTCTTCTCATCTTTTAGTCTTAAACATTACATGAGATCATCTGATTTAAAATGGACTGGTTTAAAAAGTGTGTAGCAAAACATAAAGTTAAAAAAATTGCATGATTACGAAGCAGACACCTCATACTGCTTTTACGAAACCCTGGCAAAACGTTTGATGGAGTGCTTTTTTAGAAGTCCCCTTATTTCATCTGGACCTAATGCCAATTCTATGAATTTTTAAAAAGGCTCCTGCACTAAATGATCAGTTCACAAATAAATTTATGTGAATTATCGGAAACTTAGTTTGCAAGTGTCTAATTTTGTTCCAAAATGAGCAAAGCTCTTCGGTGATTTGAACGAAATTCAGATTAAGAAGGAATATAGCCGTACTGTCTGGTGACATTAACCAAGGAAATTGTCTTGTCAGTGGAACAGGCTATTCCTTTCTCTGCTTGGCTCTCTTTCAATCCTGGTGGAGTGTCTTCATGAATATGTAGAGAAATTGTAGACATCAGGGTGTCGTTCTGTAATGCCTTGGAAAACGAGACATTTATTTGAGCCAGTCTGCAGTGTTGGGCCAGCTAGGGTATTTGCTGTGTGTCCAGGGGGTGCCTTTCACATGGAGAACACTGCCAACAGCACCCCCTACAGTTGTTCCGCAAAGCGGCCCTGCTAGCAGGTGTCACTTGATATGTGGATTTCTTGATTGCCTAGGATTTATTGATACTTAGTATGTGCTAGGCATTGAATGCCTTGGGTCACTTCATATTCTGGTGTAAAATAATGGAAAGAAAATCCTTATATCTTTTTTTATAAGATTTTATTTATTTATTTGAGGGAGAGAGAGCACAAGCAGGGGGAGGGGCAGAGGCAGAGGGAGAAGCAGGCTCCCCACTGAGCAGGGAGCCCAAGGTTGGACTGGATCCCAGGATCCCTGGGATCATGACCTGAGCCGAAGGCAGATGCTTAACCGACTGAACCACCCAGGCACCCCAGATAATCCGTGTATCTTATTTTTCCTTCCTTCCCCATGGTGTCTGCAATAGTCAGTTTTCAGTTTATTCAGGACAATGGTCCACAGTTAGGATCTAGCCAAGCAGTTTTATACCGTGTTTCTTTCTCAGAATCTCTATTTTCATCCTGCATTTGGAATAATCTTTTTCATCTTCACAGATGGCCTAAAATTCTTCCGTTTTCCACGGTACTGTTCTTCGCTCTGTAGAAAGGAAATGACGTCATCACTAGTCATGGCTAAGAAGCCGTTGATTTTTGTGTTTGGTTTGTAGTTTTAGCAGATATCCCGCCTCACTTTGTATGATTGTCTGTGTGTTCATACACTGGCCAATGTTTAGGGCATATACATTAAATTCAGAGATCAGGGACGGAGTTTAATTTTTTTTTCTTCAATAGTGCTTTCAATAGCCCTGTGTGGTTAATAGATCTACTACTTAGTGATCCCTCATTCATTGATTTATTCATTTATTCATTTGCCAAACACCTCTTACTTGCTGGATGCTTCATTAGGTGCCAGGGATACAGTGGGTAAGAAAGAAAGAAAAAATCCTAGGCTACATGAAGTAAAAAGAAAACCCACGCCGCTTCCCAGCATATCCTTCCTGCTGTCTGAGGTCCTTATCCATCTGATGTCCTCTCTCCACCTTTCAGAGTCCTCTTATGTTTGTTTTATTTACAATGTCCAGCCTTCTTATCTGTACTTACTAAGAGGAATAGAAAAGGCACACCTACCCCATCTTTCTGGAAATGGAAGTCCCTTGTTTGGGTTTTGATACCCAGGTAATGCTAGCTTCACAAAAGGTGTGGGAACTACTTCCTCTTCTTTTCTTCTCCAGAAGGCTTTGTTTCAGATGACAGTCTTCTTCCTTAAATATTTGGTGGAAATTGCCCGTATATCCATTTGAGCCTGAAGTGTTGTTTTTTTTTTTTTAAATCCATTTTAATTAAATTTTCAATTCTGTGAACACTGTCACACAAGACAGAGTCTTATCATTTTTATGTAGAAAATATCTTCCCCAAATTTTAACTATAAACCACTGAAAAGATAGTGCACACCAGTATCCTTTCAATAAATTCCTTTCCCCTCTTAAATTGGCCAAAATTGGATTCTCTTTTTTATAAAGGAAACACCCTAATGCAGGTACCATCCAGAAAATGGAGAGACATTTATACTTGCAGAAAATTCCTTTTCAACAAACTTTCATGAGAAACGTGTTCCTTTTCTTTCCTAAGGTATCCCTGAGGCCTGATTTCAGAGGTCTGAGTTAGAGGCTCCCTGGCTTCTCAATACACCTGTTCCCAGTATGAACCAGTATGCTCCCAGCAGTGACAACTGAAAAAATATTGTTATACAGCTCAGAACGTGTCAATTGAAATAGAATACAAATTACCTACTTTTCAGGAGTTATTGCAAGCCAGTCCCAGAGAGGGAAGAGAGGAAGGGGTGGAGTGGGGGGGGGATGCTTCTTTTCAGAACTACTTGAGATTCAGAATCTCCATCCAGCTTTCAAACTTTCTATACAGCACTAGGCAGCAGAGTAGCATTAAGTTATAGGACTTCTATGATTTTTTACATATATCTTGGGAAAATGAGGTTCATTTGCATTTTGCAGTTTTTAGTAACTCATTTTCCTAAAAGGTTTGTGGAAGAAAAATAAGTTACATGCATGGTTTTGGCTCCCTCTGCTGGCCATTATTGGGTACTTTAAGTTTTACCCCGAAAACAAAACCACGATTCCATTCCTGAAATAGATTTGGGTTTTTTCCCCCCTCAAAGTTTAACTCAACATTTTAGTTTAACATTTCCAAATTTATGACAGACCTTTAGGTTTGGTAAATATACTTTTTATTTTGGTCCTTTTTTTTTTTTTTTTTTTGCTTCAGAACGGTAACTGAAAACGATCCATTTAGCAGAAAAATAGTTTAGAAAATATTTCAGATAAAAAACTTAACTCCCACTATGTTTCTTTCTCAAGCTGTCTGTGGTGAAGGTACCCAGTTAATTCTGTGGACTGATATGGGTTTTTTGTTTTGTTTTGTTTTTTTAAGTTTCTTTGTTGGCTTTTCATGATCAGCCTATAGACGTGCTCACGACAGCTAGGGTTTTGCAACTATGAAGGGCTCTGACTAATTGAAGCCAAAAAAGGGTCCATCACAGGTAAGGAAATGCACAAGAGCCTTGGGAAGACCAGGTGTCAGGGCAGCTCTATGGGGCTGGGGAGCCTCGCATTATAGACCGTGACCTTCAGGACCACCTGTCAGGAGCTCAGTTGAGCTGGGGGAGAGCCGAGGTGTCAGCTGTGTTGGTAGCTGATGAAAGCAACGAATGAGCCAAAGCGGAAGACCCAAGCCTTCATTCACTGCCATGGCGTAAGAGGGATGCTACAACCAGGCAGAGCAGGACCCCCTCCCTTCCATCTTCCTCCTGGTGGAGGTCCAGGCGCATCTATGCGACACGGTGGAGGGAGCCCTGAACAAGAGTCTCCTGAAGTTGTAAGGACCCTGTGTCGGGGGAGACAAGGTGAGTAGGGTCTAGGACTGGAAGGGTACTGGCTACTGAGTCAGAGTGGGGAAGGATGTCTCTCAGATTCTCTCCTCCCCCGGAGAAGGAGCCCTAAGCAGAAGCGCCTGGGCCCGAAGCCTCAGGTAAAGACGCCAAGGAACGAAGGCACCTGGCGAGAAACGCAGGTGTGTCGAGAGCATGAGCCAAAGGGGCTTTTCCTTGACTGCCACTCGCCCAGACTCAGTGCACTGGCTGTGCACCCCACTGGCATGGGGCGGGCAACTCTCCTCCAGGGGCGTGCCAGGGAAGGCTTCCGAATGAAATATCACACGGGAGGTTTTGAACCCGGAGCCGGACTCCTCATCATCGGTGGGGTGAATCAGCTCCTACTATTTTTGTCCTGGTATCAATCACTCAAGTTTTAAAGTCGCTGGGGACAGGGTTGAATGGTCCTAAGGTGGGTCAGAACCTCCCCCCCCCCCAGACTCGCAGTCCCGACAAGACAGCGTGGAGTGGGAGAAGAAGAATAGGCAGATAAAATCAGGTGCCTTTGCAAAACCGAGGGGAAGAGAAGCTGGGCGGGGCAGCTCCACACCCATGCACTCTGTGCTCTGATCTCTCCATTCATCGAGAAAACAAAGCAGAACCGATTGTAGAAAAGCTCTTTCTTTGGGTGGAGGTCTATTGCTGACCTCTCCCATTATCCGAACAGACAGGCTTCTAGAAATAATACTCAGCAGTGTACCCATTTCTTTCTTTTTTTAATTTTTATTTTTAAATTTTTTAAAAAGTAAACTCTACCCTCAACATGGGGCTTGAACTCAGAGCTCTGAGATCAAGAGTCACATGCTCTACTGACTGAGCCGGCATGGGGGAGGGGAGGCCCTCAGTGCATCCATATCTGTCATATATTTCATTTGTTAACTCACTGTGTTTGTCATTGGCTCCTCCCACCGCCATGTACCCCGAACTTCCCTTTTTGAGATCCCTAAGGACCCCACTGTGCGTTAAAGCCCAAGGACCTTTTTGTTTTTTTTTAAGATTTATTTATTTGAGAGAGAGAGAGCGCACAAGCCGGGGGAGGGGCACAAGGAGAAGGAAGGAATCCCAAGCAGACCCTCCTCTGAGCATGGAGCCTGACGCAGGGCCAATCCCATGACCCTGAGATCATGACCCGAGCCAAAACCAACAGTGGGCTGCTTAACTGACTGAGCCACCCCTGCGCCCCAAGCCCAAGGACCTTTATATCATCATTTTGCTTGACCTCCTCTCGGTATTTGTGACACTGCTGGCCACACTCTGGTTTTTGAAACCATCTTAATCTTCGATTCCATCTTCCTTCTCCCTGACCCTGCCTTCTCAGCCTCTTCTGTTGTTACGCATTCATCACAAAGTTTCTGTCCACAGCCCTCTTGAAGGTCGTGCTCCTCATTACCTTCAGCCTTTCTGGAACTGTCAGCAAGACAGTGGTTAAGGGCAGCGTCTTGAGTTAGCCCATGGCGTTCAGGTCCTGGCTCTACCCACCACCGTTGAGTGACCGTGGGAAAGTCATGCAAATTCTCTTTGTGAGTTTCCTTATCTATGCAAGTGGACCTGCCCCCAGGACTGTTGTGAGGTCCAATGAAATAACGCTCATAAAGCACTTAAAACCGTGCTAGGCACACAGTAAGCATAGCTTGATTAAAGGTGAGTACCACGGTGTATTCAGAGCATCCACAGTGACCCGTGTTCACATCAATCATGAAACTCTTTTCTACTTTGTATTGTCTTTTTTTTTTTTTTTTTTTTTAGTTTCACCTGAGTTTGTAAGTTCCTCGTGGGGAAGGACTATGCTTTTTAAATACCAGATCTTAGATTACTATGGCATATTATTACAATTAATAAACCAATACTGATACATTACTATTAACTCAAATCCATACTCTTTAGATGTATTAGCTTTTACCTAATGTCCTTTTTCTGTTTGAGAGCACATCACAAGGGAGATATGACTCCAGGCTAGATACGGAGCTGAGAATGGGCTGGGATGTTTTTGGAACAATGAGGAAATTGGGTGAAGTGTGAAACAAATCCTCTGAGTTACCTGGGGTTCTAATGAGACCAGTTAGGACCTCTCTGGCTCTTTGACTTGTTAGAAGAATCACATTATCTTTAGTAATGCTGTGCTGATTGATTGTGAAGGAAAGTAACCACACCCCTCTCATCAATTCACTAATTTAAACGAACACTACAGGGGAAACCTGTTTAAATCGTGTGTAAACAAAGATGGGCAGTTATGCTGAAGAGACAAATGATCTCATTCTTTCTAAATGCAGTAGTATTAATAATTTACTTTGAACCTTTCTTTAACACTGAAAAGACCTTAAGTGAATTCTGATGATGATTAATGAATTGCTATTATTTACAAATTACCACGAGAAACGATGTTAATATTTGGGTCATTCAAAGTAATGTTATTGATATGTAAGCTCTTTTAGCACCTAACAACAACAAAAAAAAACCCAAAACCTGGCCACGTAAGTAATTCACTTTGTTTTCATTATGTTTTGAATGATGACTTTGCTGTCTGTACAAACAATACATTCTCATTAGTGGGAATTCCAGCAAGACAGAGAAGTACAAAGTAGATGGTGAAAAATTATAGAACGATCTTACCAACCAGGAATTGTGAACACTTGCCAAACTGAATTCCAGTCATCTCTGTATGCATATTTACGCCTAGATCTCCATCTATATGTGACGTATGCACGTACCTATAGAAATGATTTTAGTAAAGTGGGTAAGAGAAGGAAAAGAAACCAAAGAAATTATTTTAGATTGTTGTTTCTTTAACAGAGGCATGTGTGTTCCTAAAATACTCCCCTAAAGCAGGGGTCTTGAACTCAAGTGCCTTCAGGGGTAGAATATGATTCATGAAACAAGCTGTAAATATCAAGTCACTTCGTATTGTTTTCAAAATAAAAATCTCTCTGATTACATAGCCTCTGTCATCACCGAGTAGATCAAACAAAATGGGCAACATATTTCCACAGGCATATATATATATTTTAAAGATTTTATTTATTTATTTGACAGAGAGAAAGACAGCAAGAGAGGGAAAACAAGCAGGGGGAGTGGGAGAGAAAAAGCAGGCTTCCCTTGGGCAGGGAGCCTGATGTGGGACTTGATCCCAGGACCCCACTGAAGGGAGACGCTTAATGACTGAGCCACCCAGGTGCCCAGTGATGGACCATATTCAGACCACAGTTCTCCAGATTGTTACCCTCACAAAGATTAAGAAAAGACTAAGAAGTTATAGTCAATTTATTGCTTGAGTGATGTATTTCATTTAAGACAGTGTGAAAGATTTAGAAATTACTACTCTTAAAACTTGATTGCACCTATCTTGTCCATTCTGAAACTAGTTCTCTTAGCAATACATTAATGTTATATTGTCAAATGTTAAAATACCTATATTTAATTTCATAAATCTAATTTCCATTTTAACAAAATCTTGGTTCTATATGGATTTAATGTTCACCGAATGCCAAAGCACTCCCATTCCTGACTTCTTTATTTTCATTAATCTCTTGGTTGACTTGTTTTTAGCTATCAGTTCTCCCAAAAGGAACTCATAGAAGCTATGAATGCAATCCTGGTTGAGAATATGTAACTTTTGCTTAATAATTGAATAGCATCTTGGCTTGACATAAGCATTTTTTTCTCAAAACTTTGTAGACATTGCTATGGAGAAGTCTGAAATTTGTGGCTTCTTTTTCCTCTGATTTTTTTCATTTGGATGCCCAAAGAATTTTCTCTTTATCCTTAGAGTTTGATAACTTTACCAGAATATGTCCCGGGATTACCATTTTATTTTATTTTAAATTATTTTTTAAAAAATATTTTATATATTTATTTGACAGAGAGAGACAGCCAGTGAGAGAGGGAACACAGAAGGGGGAGTGGGAGAGGAAGAAGCAGGCTCCCAGCGGAGGAGCCCTATGCGGGGCTCGATCCCAGGACCCCGGGATCACGCCCTGAGCCGAAGGCAGATGCTTAACCACTGAGCTACCCAGGCGCCCCCAGGATTACCATTTTATAGCCGGTTCTTTGGAACACAATATGTGCTTCCATCAAACCACACACACAGTTTTTCCAGTCTTACAGAGAAATTGTCTTCTGGAGTATATTTCTTGTGATTATCCCATAGAAATGATGTAAACTCACCATCCCCAACTGGAACTGGGTTTGCTGTGGAAACTGATGAAGGTACACACACACTGAGAAGGTATGAAAAGGTTTATTACTCAAATAGTGAGGCTTTCTGGGAGGAGAAGGGCAGGTCTCCCAAGATTTCCAAAAATGGCTTGGGAGAAGGGGGAAGGGCTCTTGGCATGGGGTTTCATGAAGTTTAGGGAGCAGGGCCAGCGTGAAGGTTATCCCACGCAGACCAGCAGGTTGTGTGGTTTGAACGTCTTGCCAGTGCTAAAGAAGGGAGCCCCAGGCTTCCTGATTTGTCTGCCTGGGTGTGGGGCAGCAGGGGAAGGGGGTGTTGGGGGCTTGAAAGCTGTCAGCCCTCAAACATCAAAAATGGAGTCAGACTCCTTACCACAATATTTGAATGTATTTTCGTGTCTATTTGTTGGATTCTTTGCCTTGGGGACATTGTTATCTTTGGATTGACCTTTCTGTGTTCTCAGTATCTACTTTGTGTTTTTCTCTTTCTTTGCTATGAATAGTCCTTCCTTTCTGTTAAAAATTCAGTTTGCAATTGTGTTTAGTCTGTTTCTCTCCGTTTCTAGTTCAGGTATTAGTTAGGAAATGGTGTGCTTTTGGTCCTCAGTCTCTTTCTTTGGTTTCACAATGCCTTCTACGTTTGATCTTGATGTTTTTTCAAGTCGTCTTTTAGCTCTTGTTCCACTGAATTAATTTTCTTACCAAGTGCTATCTCGAGCATTCACATGGGATTTTCTTCTGCCTCCTAGGCTACATTTTATTCCAGATTGCACTTTTCATCTGCTTTTTTGTATACCGTAGCCCTCTTTTTTGTACATTTTTAGGATGACTGCATAGTGGTCACGTCCCTTTTTCTTATCCTATTTGTGTGGAGTGTGGACAGCTCTGCCCAGACCTCTGATGTGGTGCCAGAGCTTTCTAGTTCTGTTGCCTGCTACTGTGAGATCTGTTTGTTTTTCCATCCAGGATGCCAGCTTGATGGCTCACTATTGCCTTCTGTCTATTTCTCTCCAAAAACTTAACGGGAAGTTGGGGCTGAGGGTAGCATTTTGTGTGTGTGTGTGTGTGTGTGTGTGTGTGTGTGTGTGTGTATTTAATTTTCGATTTCTCAACGGTGAGATTTTATTCACTGTCCTATATCAGGAATTACTCCACTTTTAGGGGCATGTTCAGTCCCCAAGCAGGGATGCCCTAGGCTTTAGATCAGCCCTCCATTAACTGTGGCACCCCAGAGCCTCTGACTGCTCCTGAGCCAGCCCTGATATTCACTTCCCTATTCCATAAGATTTGTCCCTTTTTTTGAGGCTGGGGAGGGGCAGAGGGAGAAGGAGAGAGATTCTTCAGGTTCCACACTCAGCACAGAGCCCGATGTGGGGCTCCATCGCAGGACCCTGAGATCATGACCTGAACCGAAATCCTGAGTCAGATGCTTACCCTACTGAGCCACCCAGGGGCCCCTCACTTCCCTAGTTCATTCTTTTCCTTTCCACTTCGGATAGGGGAAGGACTGGAGTGCCTGTGGATTTCAGCCAGTGTTAACAGTGGAGGGGGAGTTGTTAAGGGAAGTCTATTGTCACTGCAGCTCCAATGTAACTGTTCCCATTAGCTTCTGTCGACGGGTATCTTTTCTTATTTTCTCTTTTCAAATTTCCAACTCCTTATTCCTCATTTGGAATACTAGATATAGTTTTGTGTTTTCTGCCTTACTGCTCTACTTTTCCCCTTGCCAGAGGCAAGAAAAGAGTGATTCCTGCAGTTTCCTCCACTGAGTCCTGTATCAGCCTTCACAGACTTAGAGCCTCCAGGATTTCCCACACCTTCCCCTTGGCTGTTTACCTCCCATTCTGCTCCTCTCTAATTTGGGAAATATATAAACCGGGGGATTCTCATGGCTTTGTGGATGCATTCTGTTTCTAGCACTGTTTTAGCAGGTGGGGGATCACCCTTAGACTCCATCCTAACCAGGGTAGATGCTTTGTTTCTTTCCCTGGCAGACACTTTTTCGAATGTGTTATTAAGTTACGCTTTTCTCCTTTGCGATTGAGTGGATTTTTCTCTTTCTGTTGCATGTTTGTGGTGTCTACTACTTTTATTTCTTGACTAGTCATTGGGTAAAAGGCAATCTGTAACAGTACCACATGCAATATGTGTGGGAAACGCCATCAATTTATTTTCCCACCGTGTTCACTGGTGGAAATTACTGAAGAAGCCATTTAATCTTTCACACGTCTTAGGTGTAAATATCAGTCCTCTTAATGGCACAGGCCTCGGGGAAGGAGAATGGAGAAAACTAGGTGCAAATTAAAATGGAGGGGTGATAATTTGAGATGGTTTTCAGCTTTAAGAATAGATCAGAAAGGGATCTGTTCATGTACCACAAAGTATATATTTGTCACATTTTAATAAACGTTTCCCTCCCATACCCTTGCCCACCCTCCATTTGGTTAATACTGTTTGTTATGGCACATGTGGCCTGCAAACTTGATGCTTTTCTTTTCTTTTCTTCTTTTCTTTTCTCTTTTCTTTTCTTTTCTTTTCTTTTCTTTTCTTTTCTTTTCCTTTCCTTTTTTCCTAAGCTTCTCACTTCCTTTCCACATCACAGCCTGGAATGGAAATACTCAGAACAGATAAGTCTCATGCATTCTTTATTTCTGATTATCTCACATCAAACAGGAACAGTCACATAACCTACTCGTAAATAAAAATATGCAAGTTTGAAACTTCATTCCCCCGAGAATTGACGGAGAAAATGTGGAAGGAACAATGACATGTTTCTCATCTAGAAGGGTGTTCTTTAGTTCCACTCCAACTGATTCCCTCACACCTATGAGGCAAGTGCTGACTAGAGAGCTAAAAACAGGGCTCGAAACTGTGACCGAGGGGTGGTGGAGAGGGGGAGGTGTGGGTTCCGTGTGGTGTTGAGGAGGAGAAAAACTGGGGCAATGGCTTCTGCAAGCGAACGGGACAAAGCAGCTGACTGTGGATTTTGTATTTGATAGTCATCTGGGGTAGGGCCGTGAGTAGCAGGTAGTTCGAGCCCTCCACCCTTATGTGACTCTGAACTGCCTTTGATAGTTCGCCTGAGAAACTCAGGATGAGGTGTAGGACTACAGACTGTCACAAAGTTAAGGACCTGGGCCAGACGCTTAGCTAACCCACTGCCAGCATACTCTGGGTACATAATAAAATGCCTATACTCCCAGTTTGACAGTATTTATCAAAAGCTTACTTACAAGGTCGTCCCGGCTGGACTGGGTTCCTGGGGCTCAGACACTAGTGTGTTGGGTGAATAGGTATTACCCTTCCTCCATAGATAACCATTTGCATTGATTTGGGCTGGGCTCCCGGGTGTACCCAGAGTTTACTTAAGGGTTGGTGGAGACTTTGGGGGAGGGGAAAGGCTCAGCTCTTGTATTTACTTCATTGAGTGTCAAATATACAAACCATGCCTCGTAGGGAGAGAGTGGGTGCATACTGTATTGCAGGAAATGGCCATGGGGCCCTTGAGAAGGAACTCACCCAAAGGGAGGTGTTCCAAAGGTCACACCCAGAAGGAAGTGTTAGCTCCCACGACACAGTGGACCTCACTCCAACCTGTGCTGTTACAGCCTTTGGTGAAACAACCAGGCACATGCGAACTAAAAAGGCTGCATCACCAAAGAGCTAAGACATTCAAAGCTTAAGCAACTCTTGCACTGAGATTCCACCCAAGGAGTAACACTGTCTCTGAGTGATGTTCCTCTCCCCATACGCTCAGCCTTGCCACGTCTCAGGCAGTGCAGTGTTCAAGTTTCCCAATACAGGGGCCCTGGGAACTTTGCACTGTTGGTCTTAAAGCCCCTGCCACTTGCTGCCACCTTGGGGGGGTGTGGGGTGGATGGGAGAGGAGACATCTGGAGAGCGGGTTGGGCAGGGATTGTGCCCTGAGCTCGCTTCTCCTACAGGTTTGGGACTCCGATCCTACTCGAGATTTTCCAGTGAATGCCTACAGGCGCCAGGGGACATACCCCGTGAGTCCAGGGGAGGTCTGAGCCATGGGACAGATTTTGATCAACAAGAGACAGAAGATTGGAAAGAGTCTGCAGACAAATTTGCTCACTCCCACCTCCTGGCTGTTCTAAGACACAGTACCTCAAAATAGTGTGTCTGGAAATATCACAGTACTGAGAAATCAACTAGGTTTTCCATCTGTAACCAGCTGGAAAACACACCACCTTGTATTTGCTTCTCTCCTTTCCTTCCTTCCCTTTTGCACTCACAAATAATTCGCTACAACGACAGTCCCCAGGGAAGCACTAGCTTGTAACTCAGGCTGTTTTTCTAGAGAACCCAGGCTAACACAGAATGAAAAAAATAAAAGTTGGGTTTGGTGAAAGTTGCAATGAGGGCAAGGATACGGAGGAAATTTGGGGGCATTCAGTATGTTTCATAGCCATAACAGATCAGGCGCAGCCGATCAGGGCTCTGGATCCATCATCGAGATGGGTTGACAAGTTTGAGGGTTAGGGGTAATGTGTGGTATGGAACCGTGTCTCCAGGAGGGATATATCCTGTCTCTAGCAGGTGGCCACAGGTAGACAAAGGACTTTTTCATGAATCTATATGCATATACTCCAAAGACCACAGAAATATTTTGGGTGAGGTTCTCACTTAAGGGGTGAAATTATTCTCTGCCTCAAGTCTTTATAGCAACAAGTACCAATAAAAAGTGATAGCCCCATCAGTGACATTAAGAGAACACCTGGAGACTTTATTGCTAAAACCTTGGAAGTCCATGCTCTGTGTTATAAAAGAGGGGAGAGTGCTTCTCCCATATACACATCACACTGTTTAATTCTTAGCACAGCCCCTGGGAGCACACACCGACATTATTCTCTTTCCCATTTTACAGATTAGGAGTAAGAAGTTTAAGGGAGATAAAGTGATTTTTTTCAGGTTACATGGATTCAGGGCTTGAACCATCCTGATGCCCTTTTGCTCAAAACCCTAGCTGTGGTTGTGAAGGAACTGAGGAGGTAAATTTCACTAGAGATTCCAAATGGTTTTAGCTGGTTAGCGGCCCTACTGCAGGCAATGAATGAAGACAAAAGCAGAATTATTCAGAAGTCAAGGGAACTGGGGCTCTTCTAGAATTATGCCAGGTAAAGTAATCTGTGTTTGTTTCAGAGACCTATAATTTATGTAGATTCAGATACATCTTTTTCAGATACTGCACAAATTGGGGAGTGCGTAGAGTGTTGTGGAATTAAAATGTATTTGTATGTGTTCAACACACTGTATAATTGACTCAATTATCCATGTGGGGATTATTCACTTTTAATTTGCAATCTGGCTTCTCCTTTCAGTTAGGATGTTTTTGGGGCTGCTCTACCAATGCCAAGTAATTTAAATAATAATTTAAGTAAAACATAATTAGGTAGGAAAATTAAATTCAATCTTTTGCCAGCTCCCAAAGATTCTACAGCTGAAATGTAACTCTAACTCACTTGCAGTTTTTTTCACCCTCCAAAGCTATTTTACTACCACGGGATTTTATTGCTTTCCATAGATTATTGCAATAGTTCCCTGTTTGACTTTCCGCTTACCTCTTTCCAATCCAATCATCATTCCGCTGACAGTAATCTTCGAAAGATAAAAACCAAAAAGAAGACAGAAAAAGAACAGCAGCTCTCATCACAAAAATGTCTCTCCTTGAAAACATTAACGGGGCCGCCTGGGTGGCTCATTCGTTAAGGGTGCTGGGGTCATGATCCCAGGGTTCCGGAATAGAGCCCCGCATCGGGCTCCCTGCTCAGCGGGAGCCTGAATCTTCTTCCTCTTCCTGCTTGTGCTCTTTCTGTCAAATAAATAAATAAAATCTTTAAATAAAAGAAAATATTAATGACTCCCCATTTCTCACTAGCTCAAGGGCACATGCTGTAATCTATCATTCAAGACCTCATGGCACCTGCTAGAGAAAGTTTTCCTGATCCTAACTCCCTACACGCCCCCCCCCCGCCCCGCCCTGTGCTTTACCACTCTTCCTACCTCTAAATCCTTTGAATGCTCTACATGTTTTTCTCTGAGGCAGACAAAGCTATTCGTGAACCCATGGTGGGATCCCTGCTTTACTGTGAGATTCTAAATGACAGTCTCTGTGGGCATGAATCTCCCCTATTGAGCAGTACCTAGCTCAGCACCGGACGGCAGAAGGGCGCAATGAAACTTGTCCATATGAACTGCCGGCAAACCCTGACGGTAGGAATTTTGGTCTTTTGTACCCCAGTGCCTAGCACGGTATCTGGTATGCAGTAGGTGCTCAGTGAATACAGAGATACAGATACAGGAAGGGCTAATCGCACAGTGCCGAGGCTGGAGCTGGTGGCATGACCTCTCCTGCGGGTGAATGTGTGACGTTCCGGGCTGCTTTTGGGGAGAACGTTCCACTGCCTGCCCCTCTGCAGTACAGGCTAGACTCTGGCGGCCGTGGGGTGCTTAAACTTCCTCTGTTAAAAAAAAAGAAATATGTATATGTGCAGACATCTAAATATATGTTTGTACATGCCTACGACATAAAAATACGCATCCATATCCAGATATACATACAGCACAACAGAGGTGTGAAGTGTGCAGGTCCACTCATACTCAGAATCTTTCGATAGATATAGTACAGTACTGTCATGTATTTTCCTTATGATTTTCTTAACATTTTCTTTTCTCTAGCTTACTTCCGCTTATTTTATTGTCATAATATAGTATATAATAAATATGACATACACAAGGAGTCCATCGACTATGTGATCGGTAAGGCAAGGCATCCGGTCAACAGGAGGCTGTTAGTACTTAAGTTTGGGGGAGTCAAAAATTACATGTGGATTTTTGACTTATGGCAGGGTGGGCAAACGTAGCCGCTACTTGCTCAAGGGTCAGCTGTGTATGTATAATAAGCAAATAGATAAACAGAAATACGTTAATACGCGAACAGGCTTAAGGCAGAACAGTGACAGCGGCGCGAGGAAAGCGAGGAGGGTCCCTCTTCCCTGGAAAGACCCAGGACAGGATTCGCTCCTGCGCCCGAAGGCGGAGCCTGCGCGGCTTGGGCCTTCCGCCTTTCCGTAGGCCTGCCGTCATTGGCTGAGCTACAGACAGCTGACAGGCGGCGGCAGGCTTGGGAGCTTCAAGGATGGCGGCCACCACGGTGCTGATCCTGCCGGAGAGCCCCAGGTAGCCGCCAGGGCTGGCGCGGACCGGGCGGCGCCAGGACGCCCCTGCTGGCTGTCGCCTTGGCTCCGAGGCGGGGCCCGGCCGAGGGGGTGGGCGCGGGGCTGGCGAAGTCGCGGTGCAGCCCCGCAGGAGTGCGGGGGGGCTGTGGGCTTCTCACCTCAGTGGTTCACGTACTTGGGGCTCCAGTGCGCTTGGCAGCTGGGGTCAGTAGGACGGTGTGTGTGGTGTGTGTCACCGTTTCCAGAGGGTGGGATCTGAAGTACCCACGCCTACCTGGAGTAGTGCTGAAAAAACTATGCCCTTTTTCTATTTTCAGCTTTCTCTCGGGCCTGATTATGAGAAAGGCTCGCAGTGGTGCTGGACGCTCTTTTACCCCTGACACGTGTCAGTAGCCCTTTTCAATCAAGAGAGAATAGTTCTCAGGCGGGGAGCTTGGGGCTGGTAACAGTATCTAGCCAGAATTTGGTAATGTGGCTTTTGATTTCATTTTATTTATTTTTAGTTCATTTCTACTTATGGTAGGTAAGGTCGCCAGCCCAGGGTGGTGATACAGAGTTCTCTCTCAAAATGCAGTTATTTAAATAGAAATGACTCCCATTTCATGAAAAATAAATACTGTGCAGGTAGTGTGCGGATGCGGAAAAAGTGCTGAGGTGGACCGGTAAATAATTGAAGTTGGAAAGTAACTCCCTTGAGCCTGAATTGGGCAGGCAGCTTCTTGAAGAAGAGAATTGTCATTTCAAAGTTTTTCGTCTGTCTGGATTTCTTGAGTTCTGACGGCCAGTTCCTCCCCTCACATCAGTGTTCTGTTTAACACCCACCACATCAATAAGCCATAACCAGTATGATGCAGTAGGATAGTTCTTATCATCTAATTTAAAGCTGATTATTACCGTTGAAGCACGGTTTTAAAACAACTGTGTACTGTTAACCCAAATGATTTTATGTGTGTGTGTGTATGTGTGTGTGTGTGTATATATATATATATATAAAATTCCATTATCTGCCATTCAGCATTCTTTTCTTTGTATTTTGGTGTCATGGCCACTTTCCTCCTTCCATTCTTTCCATAGTTCTTCTGTGGGTTAAGTGGGTATTAAATATTCACTGCTGAGTTAATGCCATTCTCCACAGAGTGCAAGTTTCCTCTGGTAGCTCACCTTGCCCCCAAAGAAAGAGAAACTCTGCCAAATGGATGAGTACTTTTGGGAGGCATCTTTTTGGAAATGTCCCCCCTTCCTTTGCTGGCCGTCATCTGTTCTTTATAGCAATCAGAGTTGTTGAAATGGAAACTTTGAGACAACAGCAATTGTAGACAAATGTACTTATAGCAAGAACAGTTCCACTTGGAAAACTCATTTTAAAATTTTTGTTTTACAAATTTATTTAGCATGAAAAAGGCAGTGTCGCTGATAAATGCCATAGATATAGGAAGATTTCCACGATTGCTCACTCGAATTCTTCAAAAACTTCACCTGAAGGTTTGTATTTTTGCATTTCTATAGTTTATAATACTTTCTTGTGATTGCCCTGAAACTCTTTGTTTCTACTCGAAAAACTTTTTCTGAAGTATAGTGTTCCCCAGTGTGTCCTTGGCTCTCTAGAACATTTTGTGATGTCACATGGTCAAAAGTTTGGGAAACTCTCTTCTCATTAAAATTAATCTTTTTTATTATGGAACTTTTCAGAGTGTATATATTAGATATATTTTTTTCAGAGTATATTTTATGGTAGTAAATATTTAAGGGTGAATACGGTGTGCAAGATTGTCCAAACGTGTTTGACCTTGGAACTGTGGTATCATGGTATATATTTTGGGACTCAGGTTCTGTGTAACATGCTTTGGAAAAATTCTGATTTCATTCTTCCTCCTAAAAATAATGCTGTGGTTTTGCTAGCACCCAATATTTAATCTTCCATTTAATCTGCCTCTTCTACTTTTATTTCGAGGGTGTGGTTATTTTGGACATACTGATGTTTAGTGATTCACTGCTCGGTCACTAATCTAAGTTAACTTCTGTATCAAATTACAAAAATTTAATTCCATCCAACACATGTTTATGGCACACCTAGTAACTGGTAACTCTGCCTGGTGGTGCCAGGCATCACCATTAAATGAGAACCTGGCCTTTTTTTAAAATTTAAATTCCAGTTAGTTAACATACAGTGTAATATTAGTTTCAGGTGTACGATATAGTGATTCAGCACTTCTGTACCACACCCGAAGAGCCTGGACCCTTTCCTCCTCTTTTTCCTGGGAGCCAGCCCCGTTCTGAGCCCTTTCTTCCTCTGACATGTCTCTCAAATCCAAGTTCTCTTCATAGTCCTAGTCCAGATCCTTAACATCTCTGCCGTAGACTACAGTAACTGCCTTCAAACTGGGATCTCTGCTGAAAGTCTTCTCCCTCCTATTACTGCTTCATAATGCTAGTCCATTTATCTCTCCAAATACTTTTTTTTCCTAAAAAACAAAAAACGAAAAACCCAGTTGATCATATCTGTACAGTGTTTAAAGCCATCATTGACTTCCCATTGTCCCATGGGAAAAAGTTCAAAATCTTTAGCATTGTATTATAATCGCCTTGTAATAACAGTATAGTATGGCCAGAAGCTATATTATTCCCACTTTGCAAGTGCTCCAATCACACTGGACTGTGGTCTTTTACTGGAACGTATGGTGAACTTTTCTAACTCTGAGTCTGTGCATATGGTCTTTCCCTTACCTGCAATGTTTTTCTTCCTTTCTTTAGTGGAAAAACTATGCATCTTTCAAGGATTTGGGCATCTCGCTCTCCGCAGTTTGTTTTCTCTGCTTCTAAAACACTCGGTTCATTGTCACCTCATTTTAGTACAGCATTAGAAGTATTTGTTTTATGATGACAAGATCTTTCGCTGACCTTGAATACCTTGAGTATCATGTCTTACTCATCTTTGTATTTCCATACCTAATACCTTGGTGCTTATGCTGTTGCTGCCCGATAGCTATTCTTGGAGTTAATTCTTTGCCTTGCATGGGAAACACAAAACAAATGCAGGTCCTCTAAATTCCTGGCTATAAGGAATCTGTGATAGAGATGGAGAGACAGGAGGAACCACCACTGTATTCTAAAAGCAGTTGCATTCTGTGGTATTTGTGATTCTCAGTTACATTGCTCCTTCTGATACTGTGCTAGTGGCTTTGTGTTATTAGTTCATCTGATCCTTACAGCAACTTTAAGAAGTAGGTACTATTGTCATCCTTATTTTATTCATGAAGAAACTGAGATAGAAACCAGTTAAATAGTCTAAGGTCACACAGCCAGCGAGTAAGCAGCCTGGTTCCAGAATCCATTTGTTTAACCCATTACAGTAAACCTCAGGGAAGAGTACAGAAAAGTATATAAATTAGTCTAAAAGTGAATGATGTAGGCAATCAACACCGAAGTTCTGCTTTGATTCACTGAACTGGTGGCCGCCTTCTTACACTTATGAAACACCATGGGACAAAAAACTCTTAGATATATCTTTTGTTCTTCATAGCGAGGGAGGATAGGACATTTGCAGGAGAAATGTGATATGTACTTTGCCTTTGACCCTCTCAGTCATATCGAGTTGTGAATAAGTTAGTGTCTTAGAGTAAGTGGGTGGCCAGAGCATTCCACAGCGCTTTAATGCTGTGCTATCATTGGTAGGGGGCTGGACACGGGAAGGTGAGGTTGTTGGCAGCTGAAGCAACTGAGAACAAAAACATATGTAGGTGATAACTTGCCTGCTAAGACAGAAAGTCAGGAAAGGTGCAATTTTTTTTTTTCCTAGACAGTTTCGGGCAATGTTCTTCTAGAGGGGCTCCTATTGTGATAAGAGTTCTTATCAAATAAAGTTTGCAGTGACACTCAGGATCTGCCAGCTTTCTTTTATGTACTCTTGGTCTGTTCAGTGGGCCTTTGCCTTGAGACAAGCAGAGCCCTTAGAACAGTGAAACCTGGCATGGGTAGATTGGTGAAGAGTTTTAGGGATTGATTTACTGTTCTAAATGTTATCAACATGACACTTTAATTTGCTTACGGGCAGAGTATATCTGTTTTTGTCCAGACTGGTTCCTTGGATTTCCTAGTTGGAATAAACATAGGGAAACTAAGCTGAGGTAGAGAATATGGGTGTGCCTAAGCATGAGTCTGGGAGTCCTCTTTGCACTGTTCATCTTCTTTTCTCATCCTAGCATATAGAAATACATGGGAAGTTTTGGGGGGTTTTTACAATGTGTGGAGGGTGCTGTTGGCATTTAATGCCCAGGAACTAAATGTCTTGCAACGTGCAGAACAGTCCTGCCCAAATTGCCCTGTCCAGCATGCTAATAGAGTCTGCACTGGAAAACACTGACAGAAGTCAGAGTAACTTCCATAGCTGAGGACTTAGAGACAACAATTTATGGCCTCTGAGTTAAAAAAAAAATGGCTTTCACAACTCATGCAATTAGAAAGACTCATGTACTTTGCTCCACTGGAGAGACTCGTAGGTCATTACACAAAGCCTGTTGATGTAACTGTGCTGTATATCTCATTCTGAGAGATCAGCTCTCTGGGTTCCTAGCCATGGCAGACTAGACCCAGCCAACCGGGGAACGAAGAAGCGCCTGTGATGGGCATGTAGGCAGTTTCAAGAATTGATGGCTGATCATGGCATAAAGTGGGAGAATTAGGAAAATTAGACTCAAGAAATTGAAATGCTGAGAAATCTGAGGGTTTTTTTCTGAAGTGAAAAATCATCAGTGTATCTTAGGAGTTTTTTATGATCCTGTACCACAGAATTCTGATGCTCATAATTGTGACCTGACTCATCATAAGAAATGAGTTTAATCCAATATACTTTGTTTACAAAAGTCTAGAATGGGTGCTCTACATTTCAGAAAGATTGCTTTCAAAAGCTTAAAATAAAAGTTCTTTTATTTGATAGATTCACTTGTGGGTACCTCTGTTTTCCCACATTATGACACAGTGAAATCTCGTTATGTCAGCATAAAGGACAATCACAAGTGTGAACCTCAGCCTATAGAAATGCCTCAGAATTTTTCTCGGCTGTTACAGCCTACGGAGGGTCCTGCTGGCGTTTAGTGCCCAGGACTTTAAATGTCTTGTGTGCAGGAGAGTCGTGCGCAAAGGAGCATTTGACCCGTAACAATTTGGTTTTTATTGCAGATCTTTTTCCTTGTATTAATAAATACAGATGTGCATACACATGGAAATAAAGAGTTTCTGTGTTTTCCTATACCTCCGTCACTTATTACTTTTATCAGAGATCATTCCATGTGAATCCATGTAGTACTACCGTATATTCTTTACGTGCTGTTTTTCCTTTCTGCTTGTGTATATATATTTATGGCATATTCCCTTTAAACATGTAGAAAAAATTAACATTCACTTTCCATTTTTAAAATATGAGTTTCTTGAACACTTGCTTTCTTTTTTTTTTTTTTTTTTTTAAGATTTTATTTATTTATTCGACAGAGACAGAGACAGAGACAGCCAGCGAGAGAGGGAACACAAGCAGGGGGAGTGGGAGAGGAAGAAGCAGGCTCCTAGCGGAGGAGCCTGACGTGGGGCTCGATCCCATAACGCCGGGATCACGCCCTGAGCCGAAGGCAGACGCTCAACCACTGCGCCACCCAGGCGCCCCTGAACACTTGCTTTCTAATTTTATAAACCTGGGCCTTAATTTTTCCCCATTGAGAGGATAAAAAAAGAATGTGTCTCTTTTACCTTCTCTTTTACTCCCAGATATGTGTGGGTTGCTTTTGGTAGACAGAAATAAGGGAAATTGCTGCTTTTTTGGAAGCAAAGAGAGGTACTTAATGTTTAATATTTATCTACCCAAGGTTGTTTTTGGAGCAAGGTGTTGACGACATGTTTGGAACTTTGTGTGTGGCTGTGTTCTCTGTTGGCTCTTTTGCTCCCATATTTTAAGCTCCGCCATATTTTAAGGTTGCTTGCCTGGTGTTCCAGTGGACAGGGGAAGATAAATAGTCCCTTGTACCCCTTCACTCCAAACCACTTTATTAATATAGTGTCCTTGAAAATCTCAAGAATGTCTCTCTCTCTCTTTTTTTTTTTTTTTTTTGGTCTATATCACTTTAAAAGATCTCCCTTCCTTGTACATACTGGGGACACTGAAGTTTATTTTTCTACCTGCTCGATCACTTATTACTATTTTGTTGAAGCAGCTTATTCGATGTGTGTTAAAAGGAATCAGATTGACTAACTTGCAAGTTAAATTATAAATATCCATTGAATTTAATGCCACATGTGATTCAGTGATTATATATGTATCACTGTTATTATATTCCTCATATTGATAAAATCTGGTACCATAGGTCATTATTTCAAGAAGATGTATGGTAGTCACAGAAATTCTGAAACTTGTAAGTCAAAACATTGCTGCTGAGGTAACTGCTGGGCATTTTGGCCAGATTGGGTTCATGATTTTCTCAGGCATAAAACAGGTAGTAGGGACTGGGAGTTCTGGCGACCGGCCTCCCCAAATATGCTAGCTTCAAGTTCCGATGCCGCTTTGGTTCAACAGCCATGTAGGGTGTACGTCGTCCTAAGCTGTCAAGGCAGGGACTCGTGGAACTTCTGAAATTTCTCCATGTTGCTGTTAGGGAGAGGCCGCCGTAGGGCAAGGTGTTTTAGGATGTTTTTAGTTTTTAGTATTTTTTTTTTTTAAAGATTTTATTTATTTGACGGAGATAGAGACAGCGAGAGAGGGAACACAAGCAGGGGGAGTGGGAGAGGAAGAAGCAGGCTCATAGCGGAGGAGCCTGATTTGGGGCTCGATCCCATAACGCCGGGATCACGCCCTGAGCCGAAGGCAGACGCTTTAACCGCTGTGCCACCCAGGCGCCCCTAGTTTTTACTATTTTAAAGTTGTTCTACTAGTGTACATTTTTCCTGCTTAATAAACCAATGTCTTTAGATCAAGGAGATGATTTTGGATATGAAAGAAAGGAGAGTAGTCAGAGGTTCTACTCAGATGGCTAACTGTCTTCTTTGATACATTGGTTATAAAATTAACAGTGCATAATGTGGAAGTTTTGGGAAACGTATTAAAATTATAAAAAAGACGGACTTTCCTGCTTTATAGTTGCTCTTGTAATAACCCACATTTTTGCAGAGCTCCTGAAAATGAAAATTACTTGAATAACTATTTGTTTTTATGTGCCTTTCTGACTAGAGTATTGGTGTACTTGACATGAACTTTCTCTGTAGCACAGAATAAATACTCAGTAAATATGTTCGAGGAAGATGGACATTACTATTAATTATTATTCACATTTTGGGGTTTTACCTTCTAGTATTGTTTTTTCTAAATGTCCATTTCTTTTGGTATTTACTGTTAGTTTCCACTTCCTGTAAGTCATAGAACTTAAAATAATGGTTTTTTTAATTTAAAATGAGCTTGATTTGGCGTGATCCAAATACCGAATTGTACTATGATTTTGAGATATTGAAATTTACTAACACATCACTTTCTTTCACCCTGGATTCGCTTTTTCTTTCAGTTTCTCATCCATGTGTGAATACACGAATCTTCAGGGACTCTTGTGTCCGGTATCTAAGTTTTGAATACCTGAACGTGTGCTAATAGCTTGCTTTTTATGTTGTAGGCCGAGAACAGTTTCAGTGAAGAAGAAGAAGAAAAACTTCAGGCTGCATTTTCTCTAGAGAAACAAGATCTTCACCTGGTTCTTGAAACAATATCGTTTATTTTAGAACAGGTATTCCCAGTGCCCCAAACTTCCTAACCATGGTTTGTTTACTGCAGATTTGTACTGTTATGATAGCTATAACGTGTTATTTCTTCAAAAAAGTGTGCAGATGGAAGATGTGAATATATTCTAATTGAGAATTTTACCGTAGTAAAAAAAAAATTGAATGTATGTTTTTTTTCTACAGTAGTGTATTCAAAATAATATGAATGTTGAGTAGCTTGAGTAAACTATTTGACAGCATGAATCAAGACTTCATTGACTTGAGATGGGTATCAAACGTTTTCATTTGTTGTTACTTGGTATGATAACTTGGAGAAATGAACACCTCTTACTTAAGAACTTTAATCAGTGATTTTGGGGGATTTTTTTAGGATGATAAATAAAACATTTAGAAGAGAAGTAGTTGTCAGAGGGCCTTTTGTCGTACTAGTTCTTCTACTGAGCCGCCATTTTGCTTCCTTCGCTTTTGTCTGTGTTTGGTGCATTAAGTTTTTGTTCGAGTCCCATCTCCTCTCACTGCCGCCATGACCCCCAAGGGGCTCATCAGAGTGGAGCACATTGTTAGTCTTTCATCATTTCCTGTGTGTCAGCCTTGCCTAGCTTTTGAATTTGTGAGGAACCTATCATGCCTTTTACCTCATCTTCTATAAACCTAGCACATTGCTGGGCTTAAAGGAGAGTCTCCATAAATTCCTGAAGGTTGACTTGGTAGAACATTGGTAAAATAAAAGTTTAAATGGTATTGTAGCTTCATGAGCCTTCTAGTGAACAGATACTGTTAGGAAGACAAGCTCCCGGGCATCGACTCCATACAGCCTTGTACAGATTGCAGATCATAAAGACGACTACTATTCTTTTTTTTTTAAAGATTTTATTTATTTATTTGACAGAGTTAGAGATAGCCAGCGAGAGAAGGAACACAAGCAGGGGAGTGGGAGAGGAAGAAGCAGGCTCACAGTGGAGGAGCCTGATGTGGGGCCCGATCCCATAACGCCAGGATCACGCCCTGAGCTGAAGGCAAACGCTTAACCGCTGTGCCACCCAGGCGCCCCAGACGACTACTATTCTTAACCCTGGGGAGCTTTCACTAGTAGTAAGGGGTAATCAAGTCGGACAGAGGAACATGGGGTTTACAAGGAAGTTGTTCCAGAATGATGTTAAGAAATAGAATAGATATTATTAGAAATGTTTATAATGTTTTGTTATATATCACCTAGGGATCTGGTAGATGAAGGTAGTTTTGAGAAAGTGCTTCTTGGAAAAATTTTTGTTAGTTGTCGTACACTTCCTTGTTTTTCGTTTATTTTAAAGATTATTTATTTGAGACACAGCATGAGCCGGGGGGGGGGGGCGTGGTGTGTGGAATGGGCAGAGGGAGAGAGAGAATCTCAAGCACACTCCCCACTGAGCAGGGAGCCCGATGCGGGCTCAATCCCAGGACCCTGAGATCATGACCGGAGCCCAAGGGAGATACTTAAGCAACTGAACCACTCAGGTGCCCTGAAACATTTCTTTGAAATCATTAAGTAAAATCAGGAAATGATATTTTAATTGGGGTACCATTTACGTTGCGAAAGCAGAGAAGTTTTTGCATTGAGTGGACTTAGGATCACTTAAAACACAGGCAACAATGGAAGTGTTGAAATGGAAGCCTGAATAATTTAGGCTACACTGCATCTTGCAGTTGTGTATATTATTATTGGTAAAATAAGCAAAAACATCTACCGTAGGAATAGGAAGTATTCTTTTGATTTAAATCATTTTAAAATAATTTTGTATTTGATTATAATCCGAGGTCTCTGTATGCACATTGGGGTTATATGTGGTCTTTTTTCTCTTGCATAGGCAGTGTATCACAACGTGAAGCCGGCAGCCCTGCAACAGCAGTTAGAGGCCATTCACCTCCAACAAGACAAAGCAGAAGCGTTCGGCAACGCTTGGTCTTCCATGGGTCAAGAAACCGTTGAAAAATTCAGGCAGAGGATTCTTGCTCCCCACAAGGTATAGGATTCTACTGCCCCCCTAGCTGTTACTCAGCGAGAATGGCATTGTTGTACCGTAAGGGTTTTAAAGGTGGTAATGTTTTGTTAGAGAGGTGGTCAGGAATAAGAAAGAGTGTGTACAATATTCCTATAAAATTACTTCCAGGCATATTGGCTACCGCAGTGTGAATTCGTTGTAGTGGCCAGTTTCAAATATGCCTCTGTAACTTCAGAATAGGAATGAGACAGTCCTCCTTTTTTTTTGTTTTTCTGAGTACTGGGGCAGAGTTGGTTTTTCTTGTTAACTGTGTACCTGTGTGTAGGACTTCCTACATTTTTACTGAATCACGGCATTGGTTTGTTTTTGTGCGTCTGTGTTAGTGCCTAGCGGAACGTACTCAGTGTTTGTTGAGCACCAGTTAGTGAACAAAGTCAACACCGGGAGACAAATATAAAATAAGAGCAGCGTTTCAGAGCTCTTCAGTAACCTTTAGTCAGTGGAGGTTAAGAGGATCATAGGGATTTTGACCTTTTACTCTTAGTAGGTTCTATTCCACAACTGATCTTCGGGTTTACAGCCCACTCCGTATTCCTGGGATCAGTGTCACTTGCGTGTGGAGTATCATCCTTTTTTTAGGCTGCTATTTGACTTGCTAATATTTTGTTAAACATTTTTCCATCTTGGGGCACCTGGGTGGCTCAGTCGTTAGGCGTCTGCCTTCGGCTCAGGTCATGATCTCAGGGTCCTGGGATCGAGCCCCGCATCGGGCTCCCTGCTCAGCGGGAAGCCTACTTCTCCCTCTCCCTCTGCTTGTGTTCCCTCTCTCGCTGGCTGTCTCTCTCTGTGTCAAATAAATTAAAAAAAAAATTTTTTTTTCCGTCTGTGTTCATAAGAGAGATCAGCCTGTGATTTCCTGGTGATGTCTTTGACGGTATCAGGGTGAAACCGGCATTGCAAAACGAGCTGGGAAATGTTCTTCCTCCTCTTCGATTTCCTGTAAGGATCTGTGAAGGATCGGGATTATTGTGCATTCTCCCCGGCATTCTGTGGAATTTCCTGTACCCCGTCAGCACTTGGTATTGTCCGTGGCTTTTATCAAAGCTATCCTGAGGTTTGTAGTGGTATTTCGTGTTTTTAATTTGTGTTTTCCTAATAATAAATTATGTGGATGATCTTTTTATGTGCTGACTTGTCTCCATATATCTTCACGGGTAAAGCATCTGTTCAGATCTTCTTGTCTGTTATTTACACACTGTGACAAGTTCCAGGATAGTAATCTAAAGGACAGTCAGGTGTAAATCCCAGCATATAGAAATGCATGCGAATGTTTTTGTTCTGGGTTATTAAAATGTGGGGAGGGTGTTTGTTTTCCTTCTATTGAGTTTTTGAGTTCTTTATATATCCTGGGTGTGTGTCCTTTCCCCAGTGGGGTTTGCACATATTTTCTCCTCGTCCATAGCTTTCCTTTTCATTTTCTTAGAAGTGGCTTTTGCAGAATAAAAGCTTTTAATTCTGATGAAGTTTGACTTATCAATTAATTTCTTTTATCGATCCTGCTTTTGGTTTTGTATCTAAGAATTTGTAGCCTAATGCAATGTCACAAAGATTTCCTCTTTTGGTTTCTTCTGTTTTATAGGTTTTTGTTTTACATTTAGCTCTAAGATCCATCTTGAGTTCATTTGGTGTAAGGTGCAGATTACATTTCCTTTTTTCTGCTTATAGGTGTTCATTTTAGATGTTCATTTATACACGTGCAGCATAATTTGTTGATAACATCCTTTTGTCACTGAATTGCCTTGGTCCCTTTGTCAAAAATCATTTGACATATTTGTGTGGGTCTTTCTCTGGACTATGTGTTTGGTTCCGTTGATCTCTGTGTCTGTCTTTTTTTTTTTTTAAAGATTTTATTTATTTGACAGCGAGAGAGACAGCCAGCGAGAGAGGGAACACAGGCAGGGGGAGTGAGAGAGGAAGAAGCAGGCTCCCAGCAGAGGAGCCTGATGTGGGGCTCGATCCCAGAATGCCAGGATCACGCCCTGAGCTGAAGGCAGATGCTCAACCGCTGTGCCACCCAGGCGCCCCTGTGTCTGTCTTTATGACAGTATCATACTGCCTTAATTACTGTAGCTTTGTAGTAAGCCTTAAAATCAGGTGTTGTGTGTCTGCTGACTTTGGGGCTTTTTTCATAATTGTTTTGCATATTCTAGTTTCTTTGACTTTTCTTTCTTTCTTTCTTTCTTTCTTTCTTTCTTTCTTTCTTTCTTTCTTTTTTCTTTTCTTTTCTTTTCTTTTCTTTTCTTTTCTTTTCTTTTCTTTTCTTTTCTTTTCTTTCTTTTTAAGATTTTATTTATTTATTTGACAGAGATAGACACAGCCAGCGAGAGAGGGAACACAAGCAGGGGGAGTGGGAGAGGAAGAAGCAGGCTCATAGCAGAGGAGCCTGATGTGGGGCTCGATCCCACAACGCCAGGATCACGCCCTGAGCTGAAGGCAGACGCTTAACGACTGCACCACCCAGGCGCCCCGACTTTTCATATAAATCTGAAAAGCAGCTTTTCTAGATCTACAAGAATATTGATTGAGGTTATGTTTAACTTCTAGATCACTGTGGAGAAATGGCTGTTTAACAGTATTGAGTATAACTCTCCATTTTTTTAGGTTTTCTTTGATTTCTTATATCACTTTCGTTCATTTTTCAGCATACAGATCCTGCACCTATTTTATTAGACTTGTGCCTAAGTATTTCTTGCTGTTGGAGTTGTTGTAAATGGTACTGTTTTAAAAATTTTGGTTTTTAGTTGTTTATTCCTAGTATATAGAAACACAATTGATTTTTGTATGTTGACCTTGTATTCTGTGACCTTGGTAAACTCGTTAATTAGTTATAGCAGTTTTTTTGTGGATTCCTTGTGATTTTCTTTCTAGATAGTTATGTTGTCCATGAATAGAGACAGTTCATTTCTTCTTTTTCAGTCTGTTCAGCTTTTATTTGTTTTCAGCTTTTAATTGTTTTTATTTGCCGTATTGCACTGGGTAGGACTTTTAATATGATGTTAAGTAGGACTCATAAGCCCAAACATCCTACCTTGTTTCTAGTATTTTATTTATTTATTTATTTATTTACTTATTAATTAAAAGATTTTATTTTATTTTGGGAGAGAGAGCAAGTGAGCAAGAGAGCACGAGCAGGGGGAGGGGCAGAGGGAGAGAGAGAGAGAAAGAGAGAGGGAGAAGTATACACCGTGCTGAGCAGGGAGCCCAATGTGGGGCTCCATCCCAGGACCCTGGGATCATGACCCAAGCTGAAGGCAGATGCTTAACCGACTGAGCCACCCAGGTGCCCCTTTTTATATATTTATTTAAAAAGATTTTTAAATTTATTTGACAGAGACCTAGCGAGAGAGTGAACACAAGCAGAGGGGGAGGGAGAAGCAGACTTCCTGCTTCCTGCTGAGCCGAAGGCAGACACTTAACGACTGAGTCACCCATGCGCCCCCCTTTTTATTTATTTTTAAAATTTTCTTTTTAAATGATCTGTACACCTGACCTGGTGCTCGATCTCATGACCCCAAGATCAAGAGTCGCTCGCTGCACCGACTGAGCCAGCCGGCTGCTCCGCCTTGTTCCCAGAGGGAAAGGGTTCAGTCTCTTACCATTAAGTATAATGTTAGCTACAGGTTGTTAGAGTTCCCCCTTTATTATTGTCATTTCTCTCCTTTTTTTTTTTTTTTTTTTGAACTCTGCATTCTAAGTGTTCTCAGGCGCCCTCCACATCATGGCTTCATGTTTCATCATTTAAATTTCTACTTTTCCCTACATCCTGTACAGATTTTAGGTTTTCCATTCTGTGTCCCTGAAGTTCTTCTTTCAACCATTTCAATTTATAAAAAGCTCCACTTGCCATTTAATATTTGCCTGTATTCTATTTATATGATTTTCTTTCATAGGGTCCATTTTTTCTTGAATTTATTCAAGTACTGTACTTGAATATTTCTTTTTTCTACTTCCACTGGTGTGTAATTTTTCAGTGTCCTCTGGATGATAGTTTTTCTTTTTTCTTTTCTTTTCTTTTCTTTTCTTTTCTTTTCTTTTCTTTTATTTATTTATTTATTTTTTAAAGATTTTATTTATTTATTTGACAGAGACAGCCAGCGAGAGAGGGAACACAGCAGGGGGAGTGGGAGAGGAAGAAGCAGGCTCATAGCGGAGGAGCCCGATGTGGGGCTCGATCCCATAACGCTGGGATCACGCCCTGAGCCGAAGGCAGACGCTTTAATGACTGCGCTTTCCAGGCACCCCTGGAAAGTAGTATTTCTTATCCAAATTATGTTGTATTATCTTGACATCCAAGAAGTGTTTTAATCAGTTGTCATATAAAATATGCACTCAAGAAGTTATAAGGACTTGATTAATTGTATGTTATTCCCTTGAGAACGCAGAAAATTCCCTTTTTGCCAATAAGAGTATATGAGAGGATAGCTAATACATTATATTTTTCTAAGATGTATTTATTTATTTTTAGAGAGAGAGAGAGAGAAAGAGAGACAACACTAGTGGGAGGGGCAAAGGAGAGGGAGAATCTCAAGCAGACTCCACACTTGTGTGGAGCCCTTTGTGGGGCTCGATCTCTGGACCCTGAGATCATGACCTGAGCAGAAACCAAGAGTCAGATGCTTAACTGACAGCACCACCCAGGTGCCCCACATTATTTTATTTTAATACCTTAAATGCTTAACTAATGTAATGATAGCACACTTTCTTTTTTGTTGAAGTAGAGTTGACACACAGTGTTACATTAGTTTCAGGTGTACAACATAGTGATTTCACAATTCTATGTATTACACTATGGTCACCCCGAGTGTACCACCATCTGTCACCATACAACACTATTACAATACCATTGACTCTATTCCCTGTGCTGTACCTTGTATGCCTATAACTTATTCCATAAGTGGAAGCCTGTACCTCCCACTCCCCTTCGCCCATTTTGCCCATCGCCCACCTTTCCGTCCCTCTTGCAACCATCAGTGTATCCTCTGTATTTATGGGTCTGTTTCTGCTTTTTGTTTGTTTATTCATTCTTTTTTATTTTTAGATGCCATATTTAAGTGCAATCCTATTTGTCTTTCTGCATCTGAGTTATTTCACTTAGTATAATACTCTCCAGGTCTCTTCATATTGTTGCAAATGGTAAGTTCTCGTTCTTTTTGATGCTGAGTAACATTACGATGTATGTGTATATACCATGTCTTCGTTGTCCATTCCTCTGTCAGTGGACACTTATGTTGCTTCCATATCTTGGCTCGTAAAGAATGCTGCAATAAACATAGGGGTGCATATATGTTTTCAAATTAATGTTTTCATTTTCTTTGGGTAAGTACCCAAAAAATTACTGAATCATATGGTATTTCTACTTTTAATTCTTTTTTTTTTAAGTAAGCTCTACACCTAATGAGGAGCTTGAACTCACGACCCTGAAATCAAGAGTCACATACTCTAGGGGCGCCTGGGGGCTCAGTCAGTTAAGTGTCTGCCTTCAGTTCAGGTCATGATCCTGGGGTCATGGGATCAAGCCCCGCATCGGACTCCCTGTTCAGTGGGGACTGTGTTTCTCCCTCTCCCTCTGTGCCTCTGCCTGCTTGTGCGCTCTTGCTCTCTCTCTCTCTCTCTCAAATAAATAAATAAATAAAATCTTAAAAAAAAGAGAGAGTTGCATACTCTACCAGCTGAGCCAGCCAGGCGCCTCTCTATTTTTAATTTGTTGAGGAACCTCCTACTATTTTCCACAGTGGCTGCACCAGTTGACATTCCCGCTAGCAGTGCAGGAGGGTTCCTTATTCTCTGCATCCTTGCTTTGTTACTGTCTTTTTTTGATTCTCACCATTCTGACAGGTGTAAGGTGATATCTTACTGTGGTTTTGATTTGTATTTCTCTGATGATGAATGATAATGAGTGTCTTTTCACATAACTGTTGGCCACATGTAGGTCTCCTTTGGAAAAATCTCTGTTCAAGTCCTTTGTCCATTTTTTAATCAGATTGTGTTTTTAATGTTGAGTTTTATAAGTTATTTATATATTTTGGATATTAACCCCTTATCAGGTATATCACTTGTGAATATCTTCTCGTAGTCAATAGGTTGTCTTTTCGTGTTGTTGATGGTTTCTTTTGCTGTGCAAAAGCTTTTTAATTTGATGCAGTCCCAGTAGTTTATTTTTGCTCTTGTTTTCCTTGCCCGAAGAGACATACCTAAAAAAAATGTTGCTGTGGCTGATGTCAAAATTTACTGCCTATGTTTTCTTCTAGAAATTTTATGGTTTCATGTTTCACATTTAAGTGTTTAATGCATTTTGAGTTTATTTTTGTGTATGGTCTAAGAACGTGGTCCAGTTTCATTCTTTTGCATGTTGCTGTCCAGCTTGCTCAGCACCATTTATTGAAGACATTGTCTAGTCCCCATTGTCTATTCTTGCCTCCTTTGTTATAGGTTAATTGACTGTATAAGCATGGGTTTCTTTCTGGGCTCTCTGTTCTGTTCTGTTGATCTCTCTGTCTGTTTTTGTGCTGGTACCATACTGTTTTGGTTACCATAGCTTTGTAGTATATCTTGAAATCTGGAATTGTGATACCGCCAGCTTTGTTCTTCTTTTTAAGATCATAGCAAACATTTCTTGTGTTTATTGTGGGCCAAATACTCTACTAAGCATTTTGTATCTTGTAAACCCTTTTAATAGTTATAGTTTATGTTGAAAATAAAATTGAGGCTTAGAGGGATTAAATAACTGGTTCAGGATCATGCATCTGAGCAGGTGGCAGAGCTGAGAGTTGACACAGTTGTCACACTCCTACGCCATCATACGATATTTCCATCTAGATGTTAGCTCCATGGTTTTCCTGTATCTGGCACAATTTTTCTGTGCAGGGTGGTTTACATAGTTTTGTGTGTATGTACGATATCTTTGAAAAGGAAGAAAATAAAACCTTATAAAGTGTAACTTAACCATCTCACCCCACTTGGTCTGTGGTGAAGCTGACATGAGAATCAGATCTGTTTCTGAAGCCTTTTAAATCATGCTGCTTTGAGCAGCTCGAATGCTCTCTTTCTTTTTGGCTCTGATAGCTATTTAGGCTATGTGTGAAAATAGAGCCTGTCATTTAAATTGCAACAAAAATCTATGGCAGAGACTTCTTATGTAATGAACGAAAGGTGTATTTACAATGACTGAAGTCTTGGGTAATTTAGGGGGCTCACTCGCCTGAATTCTCAGTGCAGTGCTTGCAGTGGAACATCTGTGGGTAATAATTCTAGATTCAAAGAGTCAGATTCAATTAAGTAGTAAGTTAAAAATCATAGGCGCTCATTTTTAATTCCAATTTTAAAAACATTCCTTTTCGTCTTTTATTATTTAGATCCAGTAAGTGAGAGGCAGACTAAAAACTAATCTTAATGGTAGCTTTTTGCCAGATGTGATTGAAGGGATTTTTAAATTTTATCCCATCTCATTTCTTTTTTAAAATATACTTTATCTTAATCTCTTTGGAGACTTGAGACTGAAATGTCACCACCACTTATTCGCATTTTGTTTTCTTCCCTCTTATCAGCGTTGCCTGTGTCAGCAGTGTCCTCATAAACAGGGCTCTCTGTTCATTTTTGTTATAATGCCTGTGTTTCAACATTTATTAACTTGTGAATTTCCCTTCGGACAGAACTTGAATCCTGTATTCACTTTTACTCGTAACATTCTGTTTAGAGTCCTCTTACATATATCCCTACTCTACTAAATGTAAAAACCTACCTTTCAGATATTATTGACGTATTTGTCTATTTTCTGAGGCCTTGAAGTGGCAGAGCTGGGATTTGACACAAGTAATCACACTGCTAAGCCACTTAGCTGTAACATGTAACACCTAGGTGTTAGCTGCGTGATTTTTCTGTGTCCTATGATGTTATAGAATATTTTTATATTCATGATATGATTTCCCCCTCCCCAGTAATTTTACATTACAGGTTAACTCTGCTCCTCAGTAACAGATGTGATGATGAGAAATAGATGTGAGGCATATTTTAAGTGCTCTGAGTAACCTGCTCCTTTTCTTAAAATGCGCTTATATGTTTGTTTGGGAGTTTTTAAATATATATTTGACACTTAAATTTGTTCGAAGTAGGTTTAATGTGAATTTCTCCTATTAAGGGTGTTCTTAACTTTACCAGTTACATGGCGAATTGATTCATCATATTTACTCATTTCATTGTACACTCTAGTGAAATTTCTTCATATCTTCTTGCAGGTTCTTGAGAAATCTCCATTTAAAAATGGATAACTAAGATTTCTAAGATCATAATGTTCCTATAACATTCTTAAAAATATATCCCCTTTAGGCCATTAGGGTCCAGTTTACTTTATTGTTAAGTGTAACCGCTAATTATTTGCTTTAATTATTGTTAAATACCTGTTTTTTATATGGGGTATAAGAAATTAGACACTTGGATTTGATATTTGTAAAATTTACTGTATTATTTTGCTTTAGCATTTTCTTTAATATCCATATTTTTCATTTCTTTTGGAATTCTAAGGATGGATGAATAACTTTATATGAATAGGGCAGCAAAAGCATACTTTGTGCAGCTGAATCTTGAAACAGAGTATATAGCTGTGAATATGTATTTGAACACTTCCTCAAGATTTAAATACGATTTAACATTATCATCTGCATTTATAGGAAAGGTATTTTGTTGTAATTATATCCCTTATATAAGTCGAATTTCTGCCTCTGTTGTTACTTTAGTCGTTGGCATGTTATAAATCAAGTGAAAGGAGTATTTTTTTCCATGTGCTGGAACTGACTGAGTATAAATGTTGATGAGGTTTAAATGCTGCTAGATTTATTTATTGTTTTTTATTGAAATATAATTTACCTGTAGTAAAATGCACAGATTTTAAGAGTTCGGTTTATGAGTTCAGAAATTATATACACCCATTTCATCACCATCCATAACAAAATAAAGAAAATTTTCATCACCAGGAAGATGCCTGGTGTTGATTCCTCCACTCTTGCCCTTGCTTTTTATCACTGTAGATTCGTTTTGTCTGTTCTTGGATTCAATGTAAATGGACTCAGATAAATGTGTCTGATTCATATCTTTTAACATGATATTTTTTTGGATTCATTCATGTTGTTATTTGTATCTGTCACTTTTTTGGTTGCTGAGTATTTCATTCTATAAAAATATCACAGTTTGTTTATCCGTACTCCCGTTGATGGGCCTTTGGCTTGTTTCCAGTTTCTGGCTCTCGTGAATAAGGCTGTTGTGAACATTTGTGTACAAGTCTTTTTGTGGACATATATTTTAATTTTTCTTGGGTCAGTACCTTAGAATGAGTTTGCTGACCCATCGAGCCAAATCTGAGGCTTTCTCTTTGTTGGTGCAACCCGGGCTGCATGGATTGGCGAAACTCCTGTAAATGTGAATCTCTCGCCTTGTGTGAATTCCCTTAACTTCTCTCTGCTTTTAGTTGTTCTCCAATGCTTTCAAATCATTGTTTTTAAAATATTTTGTCTGAGGGTGTCTGGGTGGCTCAGTCAGTTAAGCATCTGGCTCTTGATTTCGGCTCAGGTCGTGATCTCAGGGTCGTGAGATCAAGCCCCATGTCGGGCTCTGCGCTGAGCAGCAAGTCTATTTTAGGATTCTCTCTCTCCCTTGCCCTCTGCCCCTCCCCAACTCTCTAAAAAATAATAAATAAAATATTTTGTCTAGTGGTTATAATTTTCATTTGTAAAGAGGGCAATGTGATATAAACTGTTTCCTACCATTACCAGATTAAGAACTCTAAAAGTGATTTTTAAAAATTCTCAATCTGGGGCACCTGGGTGGCACAGCGGTTAGGCGTCTGCCTTCGGCTCAGGGCGTGATCCCGGCGTTGTGGGATCGAGCCCCACATCAGGCTCCTCCGCTATGAACCTGCTTCTTCCTCTCCCACTCCCCCTGCTTGTGTTCCCTCTCTCGCTGGCTGTCTCTATCTCTGTCGAATAAATAAAATCTTAAAAAAAAAAAAAAACTTTTATAAAAAAATAAATAAATAAAAATTCTAAATCTTTTCCTATCCCTCTTTTGCTCTAAATCCAGTCCAATCCAATAGAATACAATAGAAGGCACATTTCTTATGATGGCTTTTCAGGTTCCTCATGGTCTGTAACACCCTTCAGTCCACTACCTTATTTTGTTGACCTTCACCTCTTAATGTCCTTCACCTGCCTGACTTTGATCATGTCCAGTCTCTACTTCAGAAGCTCTTCTCGTGGGCGTTTATATGGCCGGCTCCCTGTCTCAGCTGTTTGTTCTAAGGTCGTGTTTGTCATTGAGTCTTGCCTTGATCATCATAGTGAAAGGGCCCACATGTCTGTAGTACTTTCTTACTTCATTTTTTTTTTTAAAGATTTTATTTATTCATTTGACAGAGAGAGACAGCCAGCAAGAGAGGGAACACAAGCAGGGGGAGTGGGAGAGGAAGAAGCAGGCTCCCAGCGGAGCAGGGAGCCTGATGTGGGGCTCGATCCCAGAACGCCGGGATCACGCCCTGAGCCGAAGGCAGATGCTTAACCGCTGTGCCACCCAGGAGCCCCTGCTTCATTTTTTTTTAAACATAACATTTATGCCCATCTGGCGTGTTACATATTTTATTTGTTAAATTTTTAAATTGTCTGTCTCTATTACTAAACTGTAAGCTCCACAAGAGCAGTTGTTCGCTATTGTATTTCTATTACTTTAAATAGCCCTTGGAGGACAGTGGGTTCTTAATAAATAGTTGTTGACTGAGTACATGCACAATATGTCTGCTTTACAAATTGTGCTGTTTTTAAGTGCAGTTTATTAGGTTTTCTTTTAAAGAAGGATATTTGTATTGGTGGAGAAAGAACAAATAAGGGGGTGTGGATTATATTTTTTTATTTCCTAGTATTCTTTTTTTTTTTTAAGAATTTATTTATTTAGAGAGAGGGAGAGCACAAATGGGGAAGGGACAGAGGGAGCGGAAGAGAGAATCTCAGGCAGACTCCATGCTGAGTGTGGAGCCTGTCATGGGGCTCAATATCATGACCCTGAGATCATGACCTGAGCCGAAACTAAGAGTAGGACACTCAACCGACTGAGCCACCCAGGAGCCCTATTTCCTAGTATTCTTTTTTTCTTTTTCTTAAGTTCATTTATATATTTTAAGTAATCTGTACCCCCAGCGTGGGGCTCGAACTCATGATCCCGAGATCAAGAGTTGCATGCTCTTCTGACTGAGCCAGCTGGGCATCCCTCCCAGTATTCTTTTGTGTTTTCACTTTGGTTGCACTTCAAACCTTTTGTGGTTCATTTATTTCATGATTCTTGAAATTTTGCTGGAATACTTAACCATGTACATTTTTTCCATTTTAAAAGTAGAAATATAGAAAGAATGTCTTTAGCTTGAAACGGAGATTCTCCAGGAAAACAAGGTGATGTCATTAGCAGTATTGCAGCAATCAATTTAAAAAGCTTTAGATCTAAGAGATCCTTGATCAGGCTTATTTGAAACAGAAATGTGTTCTCTGCTTTATAAATAATTGCCTAAAACCAAAACCATTAACAAATTAAATAAAGATTTTACTAATGCCAAAAATTGTGCTGTTAGCGAAATTAGTCTTATTATGTACATAGTATTCGAAGATTGCTAAATCAAGTCGATGTACTTTTTCAGAGTGTTGCCAATTGTGAGAGCATTAGTTGAATGACATTTCAGTATCCTCAAACTTGTGCCATCATTTTCATATGTTCTTGGTATGCAGCGGTGGCCAACAGTTTGAAGGATGGTTCATTGATGTTTTCCCTCATCACTTTACAGCTTGGATGTGAAGACCATCATTAGGTATTTTGGCCACGTCCGTGAGTCAAGGAGTATAGTGAAGCTCCATGCCACCCTAGCGGTGGCCTCTGAACTTAAGGATATAGGTTAGGGAGTATCCCTAAGTTGTGAGATTTGTAATAAAGCATTTGTACCTCTTATTACCTCTTGTTTGTACCTCTTATGATTTGGTGTAGCCGCAGAAGGGCCTTGGTTTAGTCATTTTTGCTTTTTGATGTCTTCTGGAGATTGCCTAATGAGTAGCCTTTTGCAGTATGCTTTATGCAGTATGTTTTGTCGAGGTGGACCGTCACCTGGGTGCAAGATAACTCCAATATTAATTCAAGACATTTGTCTGCATCTTTGTGATACATGGTCGTATACTCACATCTGTGTAATTTGGGTGCCATATTGCGTAATAGTTATCTCTGAGTTCCTGGCATTGTCTTCGTGTACTTAGAGATGTCACAACTGAGGATTCTTTCTGAAGGGTGCGAGCAGTTGTGTGGCTTGGTTCTTGGAGGCTTATTGCCCCCTGTTCTTGCCAGTGACTGGAGGATGATAAAAAGGGTGGTGGGAGTGGGCAGCTGGACATGTGCTCCTGTTGCATCTGTACATTCTTCTGTTACAACCTTTAGTACACTGTATCTTTTAAACATAAAGTTATTACATTATAATTTACATAGTGTAAACTGCTTCCTTTTACATTGTACAGTTTGATGAATTTTGATACATGTGCACTCAGGAGATCACTCCCATCATCAAAACAGAGCATTTTCCTCACCTTCAAAAGTTCCCTCATGCCCCTTGAAAGTCCCTTTCTCCCCCAACCCTGGCCTGAGGAAACCACTGACCCGCTTTCTCTCACTATAAACTGCATTTTCTAAGATTTTGTATGAATAGAATCAGACGCTGTACTTTTCTATCTGGCGTCTTCCACTGAGTCAGATTTTGAGGTTCGTCCATATTACTATATGTGTTAGTATACTGTTTGTGCTTTTTTAATGCGGACTAGTATTCTAGCATGTGGATATATCACAATTTGTCCTCTCACCTGCTGATGGATGTTTGGGTTATTTCTGATTTTTGGCTGTTTTGAATAAATCTGTTAATGTTCATGTTTACATCTTTGTATGGACATATCTTTTCTTTTTAAAAAAATATTTATTCGAGAGAGGGAAAATGCACATGTCGGGGGGAGGAGCAGAGGCAGAGGCTGAGGGAGAAGCAGACTCCCTACCAAGCAGGGAGCCCCATGTGGGGCTCAGTCCCAGGACCCTGAGATTATGATCTGAGCCGAAGGCAGACGCTTAACTGACTGAGCCACCCAGGTGCCCTGGACATATCTTTTCATTTCTCTTGGAAGAATACTTACTGGTGGATTGATTGGGTAGCTGTAACTACCAGTTTTCCAAAGTGGTTATACTAATTGACATTCCAGCCAGTTACTTTTTTCACATACTGGTCAACACTTGGTATTGCCAATCTTTTAAATTTTAGTTCTTCTAATAGGTGTAAGATAGTGAACATAAAGATGTCGAACATCTTTTTATGTGTTTATTGCCCATTTGCGTATCTTCTTTTCTGAGTGACCTGTTCAAATCTTTGCCCATATCTGTACAGATTTGTCTTATTATTATTGAGTGATAAGAATCCTTGATATAGTTTGGATACAAGTCCTTTGCCATTGTATGTATTGTGATTATTTTATCAATCTGCAGCTTGCCTTTCCTTTTTCTTAATGGTGACATTTGAAGAACAGAATTTTTAATTTTGGCAAAGTCCAGTTTATAATTTTTTTCTTTTGGGGTTAATGCTTTTATTGTTCTATCTAATATCTTTGCCTGTCCCAGGATTGCAAAGATTTTCTTTTGTGTTTTCTTCTAGAAGTTTGATGGGTTCAGCACTTACATTTAGGTCTGTGATGCATTTTGTTCATTTCTTTGTTGGGTGTTAGGAAGGGGTTGTTGTTCATTTTCTTTCTGTTTGGATAGCTCGTTGTTCCAGCATCATTTACTTTGGCATCTTTGTCAGAAGTCAGTTGATGGGTCTGTATTTCTGTGCTTTTGCCAATGGCACATTATCTTTATTGCTGTGGCTTTATAATAAATCTTGAAGTTAGGTAGTGTAGCTTTTCCAAAAAAAAAAAAAATGCTTTGGCTCTTTTAGGTCATTTCCATTCCATTTAAATTTTAGAATCAGCTTGTCAATTTCTATAGAAAGTGCCTGCTGGGAATTTCACTGGATTGCCTAATTCAGTAGGTAACTTTTGGGTAGAACTGACATTTTAACAATATTAAGCCTTTCAATTCATGAACATGGTATATCTTCATATACTGGCATCTTCTTTAATTTATTCCAGTAACTTTGTAGTTTTTCAATGACCAGGATTTGCAAAGATTTTGTTAAAGTGTATCCCTGCTCTATAGACTGAATGTTTGTGTCTTCTGAAAATTTATATGTTGAAACTTAACCTTCAAGGTGATGATATTAGGAGGTGGGGCCTGTGGGAGGTGATTAGTTCATTAGTTCCTACTGAGTGGGATTAATGCCCTCATAAAAGAAACCAGAGAGAGCTGCTTTACCCCCTTCTGCTATGTGAGAACACAAAGAGAAGTCAGCAGCCCTCACCCCACCACAGTGGCACACTGATCTTGGACTTCCAGCCTCCAGAACTGTGAGAAATATTATTAAGCCATGTAGTCTATTGTATTTTGTCATAGCAGCTGGAACAGACCAAGACACTGTGGATTGGCATGATTTTGGTTGTTACTACAAATGGGATTGAGTTTTTGACATTTTCTAGTTGTTTCTAATATCTTGAAATACTGTTGATTTTTCATAATAATCTTGTGTGCCGTAACTTTCCTAAGATCACGCCCTGGTTTCTGAGCTTTATAGTAGATTACTTGGGGTTTTCTACATACATGATGTCATGTTACATCAAAATTGTTTTTGTACGTGTTTGTCTTCATCACTAGACTTGGAACTTTGAGGGCAGAGATTGTTCATTTTTTATGTCACCAGAACCTAAGATGGTATAAAAGACAGATCCATACTCCTTGGTTTTTCTTCTTTCTGGCTGCTTTTTGTAGTCATATTTGCTACTTTCTCCTCATTTCCACAATTTATCAGTGCCAGGACTCAGTCCCTGGGTCTCTTCTATTTCCTTCCTTCCCTGGCAGTTTCATCTAGGCGTCAGGGTTTAAATGCTAGTTTATCAAATTTTTTTTTCTCTAGCCTGGGCCTGCCTACTTGATAATTTTATTGGATGTCTCATAGGCATCTTAGACTTAACATTAAAAAATAAATAAACTAATCCTTGGATCATTCCATCAGTTAATGGTAACTTTGTTTTTTTTTTCTTCATTTGCACAAGCCAGTCTTTATGTCATTTTGCCATTGTTATTGAAAAATGAATAGAAAACTAGGATGAAAGTCCAACTCTCTTGATCAGAAGTGGAGGTTTCTTAAACTTAATGGAATTTATGTAAGGGTAGGAATCACTAGTATCCTGAAAGCACCAGTTTTTTTCTCAAATTGGATACTTGTTGTGTTTAGGCTGATATCTATGTATATAATACATAAGAGAACCACATAGATAAAATGCTGGAAATTGAAGATTTGACTTAGTCCTAAGATATCACTTGTTTTTAGTCAAGTTGGGTGAGGGGACTTAACTTTGTTATGTTTTGGGTTTTAGGTACTCCTCAGGTTAGGACGAAAGTAGGGAACTACTTGCATTTCTTCTATTAAATTACTTGGTAATTTAATCACCATTATTAATGTTTTTCTATTTGCAAATTCATTCTCAGTTCCACATGAGACGTTTTAGAATGCATCTTTGTGAGTTGGGCACAACGCTTAAAAATGGGGAATAAAATTTGGGATCTCCTGGAGGGCCTCCAAATGATAAACTGTGTAACATTTTGCTAATTTGATTAATGAATCTTTTTGAGCAGATTATAAGTACCTTCTTCATAGTTGATAGCATTTTCTTTCCAAAGAAAAGAAGGTAAAAAATTGAGGAATAATCATCTGTATACTCTTATTGGTATGTAGATGGTTTCCAGTGAAATGCTCTCCTAGATTGGTGATGTCCTCTTGCGTCCTTTGGCCTCTATTGCCTGAGGAAATAGATCTCCATACATTATAATGGAAATAGTGGGAACTTTTCAGTTTTAGACAAATGTAAAAATTACTCTGACTCTATCATTTTAAAGTAAGATTAATTGCATATATATATACATATGCCCGTGCTATTATTGAGGGGTCATGAATATGACCTTTTATATATTCAGAAATTGATTTTCGCAGCAGGTATTGCTTTCTTGGTGATACATATTTATAATGAGAAATCCTTCAAAGAAGCTAACCTTATTAAACTTATTACATTGAATTGAAAAATTCCCTTTTCCCATGTGTGAAAGATGTGGAAGAAATTCTTACCTCATGCTTCATTTTTATACATGTAATTTTTGGAAACAAAGAATATGGAAAAGCCACTTAGAATTATAGGGACCTGTAGAGCAGTAGGTTTTCTTTAAATGCTGTAATCTTGTACCTAGAATGAGGTGTAAGTACGAATTTAGCAGAATTTCCGTAATTATTTACATTTATTAATCATCTTTCTCCTCTCTTTCATGCTGTTCCTCGTTTAAGTGAATTAGCCTTTTGATAATGATAGGAACGCAGGAGGAAGAAGTAATGCAGAGAGATCCCATGTACCCTTCACCCAGTTGCCCTTTCCCATCTTGCATAACTATAGTACAACATCACAAGCAGGACAGTAACATTCGTACAAGCAAGACACAGAACATTTTCATTACCACAATGTTCTTTTACGTTACCTTTTTTTTTTGGGGGGGGGTCTCATGTTACCTTTTATGGCCATATCCACTTCCCTTGCATGCCCACACCACACCCTCAGGCAACCCTTAATTTCTTCTGTATTTCTGTAGTTCCTGTGATTTCAAGAAGTGTAATATAAATGGAATCGTACAGTATGCAATGTTCTGGGGTTGACTTGTTTTCCACTTACCATAATTCTCTGGGTATTCATTCTGATTGTTAGAGGATTTTTTGTTTGTTTGTTTTTGTTGTGTTTTTGTTTTTGCTTTGAGAGAGAGAAGTGGGGGGAGGGGCCGAGAGAGAGGGAGAGAGAGAATCACAAGCAGACTCCTACCTGAGTGCAGAGCCCAACACAGACCTCCATCTCACGACTCTGACATCATGACGTGAGTGAAATCAAGAGTCAGATGCTTAACCAGCTGAGCCACCCAGGTGCCCCTCCCGTTGTTAGAGGTCTTAAATGTTCATTCCTTTTTATCGCTATGTAGTATTCCCTGGTATATATATAAAACAGATTACTTAAGCTGTTAGCTTTTGAAAGATATCTGAGTTGTTTTCAGTTTTTGTTGGTTACAAATGAAGTTGCCACAGACATTTGTGTTTAGGTTTTTGCATGAGCGTAAGTATTTATTTCTCTAGAATAAATACTCATGAGTGCAATTGCTAGGTGATATGGTAGTTATATGTTTAGTTTCATAAGAAACTCTCAAACCCTTTTCCAGAGTGGCTGTATCATTTGGCATTCTCATCAGCAGTGTATGAGGGGTCCACTTCCTCTGCATTCTTTAGCATTTGCAGTTGTCACTGTTTTTTATTGTAATTGTTCTGATAGATGTGCAGTGATATCTCCTTGTGGCTTTAATTTGCATTTCTTGGATAACTAATGATGTTGAACATTTTTTCTTGTATTTATTTTGCCATCTGTATATCCTCTTCAGGGAGATGCCTCTTTGCCTTTTGCAAATTTTCTAATTGGATTACTTCATTTTTTAAAAAAAAAAACTGTTAAGTTTTGAAAGTCGTTTCTATATTTTAGAGACTAATCCTTTCAGATGTGTGGTTTGCAAGTGTTTTCTTCCAGTCTGTAGTTTGACTTCTCATCCTCTTAATTAGGGTTGTTTGCAGAGCAAAAATTTTTCATTTTGTTGAAGACCAATTTATCAGTTTTTCTTGGAATGGATTTTGCTTTTGATGTTGTCTCAGAACTTTTTCCCTTGTCCTAGACCATTTAAGCAATCTTGGCTTAGTTGGTTTTTTCCCCTCCTAAAAAATTTGTAGTTTTATTTATTTATTTATGTCCGTGATCCATTTTGAATTAATTTTTACATAAGGTGTGTGAGTTGGTCGAGGTTAATTATTCTGCCTGTGGTTCCTGAGGTTCTAGATCATCGATTTGAGATTTTTCCTCTTTTTAAATTTAAGTATTTGGTACTTTAGATTTTCTTCTCAGTGTTGCTTTAGCTTTAGTATCCCACAAATTTTGATGCGTTGTGTTTTTTATTTTCAAGTAGTTCCATGTATATTTGGGTTTTCCTTGAGACTCAGCAATTATTTAAAAGTGTGTTGGGTAGTTTCCTAGTGTTTGGAGGTTTTCCTCTTTCTGTTACTCATTTCTAGTTTAGTACCATTGTGGTCAGAAAACACATCCTGTATGATTTCAGTTACTTTTATTAAGGCATATGTTTTGTCGCCCAGAATATGGTCTACCTTGGTATACGTTTCGTGGGTGTTTGAAAAGAATATGTATTCTTGTATTGTTGAGTGAAGTGTTCTATAAATATCAGTTAGATTCTTTTGGTTGATGACGTTGAATTCTTTATAGCCTTGCTGGTTTTCTGTCTAGTTATTCTATCGGTTGTTGAGAAACAAATTTTGAAGTCTCTAACTACAGTTGTGGATTTGTCTAGTTCTTTTAGTTCTATCAATTTTTCTTGACATATATTGCAGCTCTAAGACCTTTAGCGTTGTTATGTCTTGGTGTATTGATCCTTTTATTGTTATTTAATATCCTTCTCTGTCTTGGATAATTTAATAGCCCTCCCTGCTTTGTTTTGATTAATGTTTGCGTGATATATCTTTTTCCAACATTTAACTTTCAAACTGCCCATGTCATTATCTTCAAAGTATTTTTCCCTAGACGGCATGTAGTTGTGTCGTTTTTAAAAATTGAGATCAAATTGGCCTATAACATTATATCCGTTTCAGGTGTGTAATGATTCAGTACTTGTATATCTTGTGAAGTAATCACTACAGTAAGTCTAGTTAACGTCCATCACCACACATAATTAGCAATTGTTTTTCTTGTGAAGAGAGCTTTTAAGATATACTGTCTTAGCAACTTTCAAACATGTTATGGTAGTATTAACCGTAGTCATCATGCTGTACAATATATTTCTAAGACCTACTTATTTGGTAACCACAAGTTTGTACTTTTGATCACCTTCATTCATTTTAGCCAGCTCCCTCCCCCCACAACCCTCCACCCCTGGCAACCACCAGGCTTTTCTTTGTAGCAATGGGTTTGGTGGTTATTGTTGTTTTCAGATTCCACATGTAAGTGAGGTCATATGGTGTGTCTTTCTGAGTCTGATTATTTCACTTCATATAATGCCTTCACAATTCACCCATGTTGTTGCAAATGGCAGGGTTTCCTTCTTTTTTTGTGGTAGAATAATGTTCCTCTGTGTGTGTGTGTGTGTGTGTGTGTGTGTGTGTCATTTTCGTTAGCCATTCATTGGTCTGTAGACACCTAGGTTGTTTCCGCATCTTGGCTATTGTAAATAATGCTGCAGTGAACATGGGGTTGTGGATATCTTCTTGAATCAGTTTTTTTAGATAAATATCCAGAGGTGGGATTGCTGTATCACATGGTAGTTCTATTCTTAAATTTTTGAGGAACCTCCATGTTGTTTTCCATAGCAGCTATACCAGTGTACATTCTCATCAACAGTACGCAAATCCTAACACTTTTTTCCACATCCTCTCTAACACTTGTCATTTCTTGTGTTTTTTGATAGTCATTCCAACAGGTGTGAGGTAATATCTCATTGTGGTTTCGACTTGTATTTCCCTGATGATTACTGATGTTGAGTACCTTTACATGTACCTGTTGGCCATATGTATGTCTTCTTTGGAAAAATGTCTATTCATAGCTCTGCTCATTTTTAAAACAGATTGTTTATTTTTTTGCAGTTGAGGTTTTGTTTTGTTTTTTAAAATTTTTTATTCTGTTATGTTAGTCACCATACAGTACATCCTTTGTTCTTGATGTACTGCTGCGTGATTCATTGTTTGCGTATAGCACCCAGTGCTCCATGCAATACGTGCCCTCCTTACTACCCATCACCGGCCTATCCCAATCCCCCACCCCCTCCTCTCTGAAGCCCTCAGTTTGTTTCCCAGAGTCCATAGTCTCTCGTGGTTCATGTCCCTTCTGTTTACCCCCCCTTCATTCTTCCCTTTCTTCTCCTACTGATCTCCCTGCTATTTCTTATGTTCCATAAATGAGTGAAACCATATGGTAATTGTCTTTCTCTGCTTGGCTTACTTCACTTAGCGTAATCTCCTCCGGTCCCGTCCATGTTGCTGCAGATGTTGAGAAATCGTTCTTTTTGATAGCTGAGTAATATTCCATTGTATATATGGACCACATCTTCTTAATCCAGTCATCTGTTGAAGGGCATCTCGGCTCCTTCCACAATTTAGCTATTGTGAACAATGCTGCTATGAACATTGAGGTGCATATGGCCCTTCTCTTCACTACGTCTGTATCTTTGGGGTAAATACCCAGTAGTGCAATTGCTGGATCATAGGGTAGCTCTATTTTTAACTTTTTGACGGTCTTCCATACTGTTTTCCAAAGTGGCTGTACCAACTTGCATTCCCACCAACAGTGTAAGAGGGATCCCCTTTCTCCACATCCTCTCCAACATTTGAGTTTTATGAGTTCTTTATTTTTGGATATTAACCCCTTATCAGATACATGATTTGCACATATTTTCTCCCATTTGGTGGGTTGTGTTTTCATTTTGTTGATGGTTTCTTTTGCTGTGCATAAGATTTTTTATTTTAGTCGCACTAGTATATTTTTGCTTGTGCTACATTTGCTTTTGGTGTCAAATCCAAAATTCCTCACCAAGAGTGATGTCAGGGAGCTTACCACTGTGTTTTCTTCTAGGAGTTTTAGGTTTCAGGTCTTATGTTCAAATCTTTATTTTGAGTTAGTTTTTATGTGTGGTGTAATGTAAGATAGCACTCCAGTTTCATTCTTTTGAATGTGTTTGTTCAGTTTTCCCAACAGTTTATTGGAGAGATTGGCCTTTCTCCAATGTATATTTTTGGCTTCTTTGTTGTAAATTAATTGGCCGTATATGTGTGGACTTGTTTCTGGGCTTTCTTTTGTGTTCCATTGATCTATGTGTTTGTTTCTATGCCAATACCATGTTTCGATTACTATAACTTGGTAATATGATTTGAAATCAATCAGGAAGCATGTTGCCTCCAGCTTTGTTCTTTCTCAAGATTGCTTTGGCTATTTGGAGTCTTCTCTGGTTCCATACAAATTTTAGATTTGTTTGTTCTATAGAATAAAATACCACTGGTAAAAAGTACCATTGGAATTTTGATAGGGAATGAAGTGAATTTATACATTGTTTGGGTAGTATGGACATTTTAACAGTATCAATTCTTCCAATCCACAAGCATGGAATATTTTTCCATATATGTGTATCTTCATTTCCTTTTTCAGCGTCTTGTGATTTTCAGCCGACAGGTCTTTCACCTCCTTGGCTAAATTTATTACCAGGTATTTTATTCTTTTGTTGCAATTGTAAATGGGATTGTCTTCTTAATGTCTTTCTGATAGTTCATTATTAGTGTATAGAATTGCAATAAATTTTTATATGTTGATTTTGTATCACACAGCTTTATTGAATTCATTTATTAATTCCAAGAATTATTTTGGTGGAATTGTTAGGATTTTCTATATATAAAATCTTGTCATTTGCACTGGCAGTTTTACATGTTCCTTTCTGATTTGGATGGTAATGATTTATTTTTTCTTGCCTAATTGCTCCGGCTAGGACTTCCAATATTTTGTTGAGTAAAAGTGGCAAGAGTGGCCATCCTTTTCATATGCCTGATCTTAGAGGACAAGCATTCAACTTTTCACCATTGAGTATGACGTTAGCTGTGGGCTTGACATACCTGGCCTTTATTATGTTGAGGTATGTTCCCCCTATCCCCTATGTTTTGATTCTCCAAAATCTATATGCTTTTTTTTTTACCCCTTACAGAGCCCTCAGATAGTTGTTATTTGTATTTTGCTGAGAGTTTGTAGATGTTGTTTGTGGAAAGATTTTTTTTTTTTTTTTTTTAGGTGCATAGTTGATACCAGAAGTCACTGTTTCTTAAATTGGGAACTTCATAGAATCAAGCAGATTTAGAGGAAAAAAACCATCGAAGTCAGAAGTGGTGAAGAAAAAATTTGTGGAGCAAGTATTTAGCTAAGCTTTACAAATAGGTTTGTGTTCTTACATGAACCATTTAGTCAACTGCTTAATTTTTGTATTTCATTAGAGTAAATAGAGGTGTATAGTTTCTGTAATGAGCTATACAGAAATGAAATTTCTGCTTATGGTCTTTTCTAGTTATAAAGTAAATGGTGGCTTATAGCAATAGAATATAGATAGTGTTTTCTATTTTAGAAGTTACAGCTCTAATTTTATGTGTTTTCATGATTTATTATGATAAATAATAAAATGTTTCATGAATACTTACACACATAGTTCCTAAAACTCATTCAGTATTTCTGAGAAGTATTTTTCTAACTATAGATAGCCTGAAATACTAGTGGTTTAGTGGGTAATGAAATCAGTTTAGAGAGTTTTCAAATAGCATTTTCAAAGTAAAACATAATAAAGCTTGTTTAAGAACATGGCTCCAGGTAAAAAAATTTTCTGTGGAACTTTGGGATATGGATATCCGTTTGCAACATACAAAGTATTTCGTACTGTGTTGTATGGTCCAAACAGTGGCTATGGTTTTAGAACACCCCACTAGTTAAAATCTGGTGTAAAGCTTTACATTTTCTTTTTCCATTTAAAAGGGTTAATATAATCATAATTTTGGCTGATTTTGTGTGAGCTTGGAGTTGTGGTTTACAAAGCACTTATGAGAATTTAAGCTTATGTTGAGGTCATTACATGGAAATATGAGATAGAATGAAGTCATAGATATTAATTTTTTTAAGTCATTATATTTTGAACTGCCATCTTAGTAACATCAGGTAAGAAGTAATGTTAGTGAGAGCTGTAAGAACTATCATTTAAACAGTTTGGCTGGGGTTGAAAAAGATTAAAAATATCAGTGTCTTATTTTTCTTGTGTTTTATGTTATTTTGGCAACATTTAAATCTAGGATGTTGATTAAGGTATAAGGACTCTCAGATTTAAATCTGAGTGTGAAATAAGAAAACAGATATTAAAGTGGTTCCTGGTGTTTTCATACAAAAGTGTCTGCTGTCCACAAGGCAGAATTTTATTTTATTTTATTTTTTTTAAAGATTTTATTTATTTATTTGACAGAGTGAGAGACAGCCAGCGAGAGAGGGAACACAAGCAGGGGGAGTGGGAGAGGAAGAAGCAGGCTCATAGCGGAGGAGCCTGATGTGGGGCTCGATCCCAGAACGCTGGGATCACGCCCTGAGCCGAAGGCAGACGCTTAACCGCTGTGCCACCCAGGTGCCCCAGAATTTTATTTTAAATAGAAGCAAATATAGTTGAGCTAATGTAAGTCAAAATTCTACACTAGATTTTCTTGTTTTATATGTAATTAAAATATCGACGACTGTTGTGTTTGTTTCTTAGTTATGAGTTGCGAAGGAATAATAATTCAATGGTATACTATACAGTTTTCACCTATGCAGTTGGATCGTGCTTATTTGTATTTCTAATACTGGTGCTTATTAGAGACACAGCCAGTAATATAGTGACATGTCATAAACAATGTAAGGAATTCTTTCTCAGCTTTTGTTTTTTTAGGACATTTCTGTTTTTGACGTGTATGTGTCACTTACTTTTCATGATGTTCCTCCGTTTTTCTTTTTTCTTTTGTTTCTTCATAATCAAATTGAGGTTATGATTCCTTTTGGCTAGAAAGGCACAGAAATGGCATTGGGGTCTTTGCAAGGAAGGCATCCCAGCTGGAGACCCAGGGTGTTTGTTTGCCACTTTTGAGCCATGTTAATTTCGATCTCTGGTTAAGATCTTTGTTTTCTTCACTGCACAATGACTTTTTTTTTATTTTAATGTTTTTTTATTATATTATGTTAGTGACCATACAGTACATCCCTGTTTCTGATGTAAAGTTCGATGATTCATTAGTTGCGTATAACACCAAGTGCACCATGCAATACGTGCCCTCCTTACTACCCATCACCAGCCTATCCCATTCCCCCACTCCTTCCCCTCTGAAGCCCTCAGTTTGGTTCTCATAGTCCATAGTCTCTCATGCTTCTTTCCGCCTTCTGATTACCCCCCTTTCTTTATCCTTTTCTTCCCCTACCGATCTTCCTAGTTCTTATGTTCCATAGATGAGAGAAATTATATGATAATTGTCTTTCTCTGCTTGACTTATTTCACTTAGCATTATCTCCTCCAGTGCCGTCCATGTTGCAGCAAATGTTGAGAACTCGTTCTTTCTGATAGCTGAGTAATATTCCATTGTATATATGGACCACAACTTCTTAATCCAGTCATCTGTTGAAGGGCATAACGACTTTTTTCTTTTGTAGCTAACAAGCCATTGTGGGTGGAAACTTTGTGACTTTGCATTCCAAACCAAACTTTCACCACCTAGATTTAGTATCCATTGATGATTCTTCATTGAATCAATTTCTTGGAATTTTTTATTTTGATTTGTATGTAATTTTAAACAGAGAAAAATTGCAATAGTAATATAAAGAACTTTTATATACTTTGTTCCCAATTCACCCATTATTTACATTTTATGTATTTAAACTATAAAATGGGTGTAATAAGAGTCCCTGTCTCAAGTAGTAGTGATTTTCTTTGTCTCCTAGTTTCTCTGAAAAGGGTTTATTTGTTTTCTTATTGTTACTGTGTGTAGTTGTAAAGTTGTTTTTTTTTTTTTGTAATTCTAGTTGTTCTTTCTATATTCCCTCTTCATTTAAGGTTTCTGAATAACTGATCATTTTCTGAGAAATTTTCGTGTGGATGTGGGTATGTGCATATACATACATATGAACTTAGCAGTTCTATTCACTTTTTTTTTTTTTAAAGATTTTATTTATTTATTTGACAGAGATAGAGACAGCCAGCGAGAGAGGGAACACAGGCAGGGGAGTGGGAGAGGAAGAAGCAGGCTCCCAGCAGAAGAGCCTGACATGGGGCTCGATCCCAGAACACTGGAATCACGCCCTGAGCCGAAGGCAGACGCTTAATGACTGAGCCACCCAGGTGCCCCTCTATTCACTTTTTAAACTACTCTTTAAAATGAGTATGGGACAAATATTTTTCAGTCACAAAGTTCCATAGAAAAGGCTCTGGAATTTAAGAAAGCCGACCCACCAACTCTTTTAGTCATGACTCTTGAAAATTACCTTTCCTTTTGAATATTCTTTCATTCATTTCAATTCAGTTCAATTCAATTCATTTCAGTTCAATTCAGTTGAACAGATATAGAAGGTCTACTGTATCTAAAAGATACTGTAGAAAAAATCAGGTAATAAAAATGCTTTTAATTTATAATGCTTTGCAGTTTCCAAAACACCTTTGAATACACATTTTCTTTCTTTTTTTCTTTTTTTTTATTATGATATGTTAGTCACCATACAGTACATCATTCTTCATCATTATTACCAGTAACTCAGGAAAGTAGATAGTTCAGATAGATTTATTCCCATTTTATATGAAGAAATTGAGGTCTTGATAGGTTGTGACTTAACCGTGGTCCCATTGCTAGTGAGTGACAGCTGAAGCATGAACCGAAGCATAAGCTCAGGGCTCTTGTAAATTCTCCTTTACTACCTTTATGCAGCGACTAAGGATACATTCATTTCTGCAAATTCCTGGGCACAACGAGGGTATGTTTTAATTCATTCACTTAATATTTATTTTAAGTGCTTTGAGGGCTGGGATAGGATCAGTAAAATAAGATCAAGACAGTATCTCATAGGTTCATGTGAATACCATCTGAGTCAGGTGCTTTTCAATTAAGACAGTGACCTGTGTCAAAATGCTTGGCTATATAAGAGTCGTTATGGCGTGCTCTTTCTTGTTTCATTGGTGGGTCTGTTGCACATGACCGTTGAAAGTAGTGGCGGGCTGGGATTAGAGATTGCGCTTACTGTGATCGGTATGTGCGGGATCCTTACTAAACATGCACTGTTAAATTGAAGTTTTCCTTACGGGATTGTGGATTATGTCCGTGCAACATCTTCCCTCTTTTTACCCGTAACCCCTCAAATGTTCAGTGCCAAAAAGAACAGGACTGTATCTTTATTTTCTCATCACATCCTCTCTCGAATAGATCATACTTTCGTTGCTCTCCTTCCAGTTTGGCTCTGAGTCACTGCTGTGATTCTAGCTGTTGAACGGTCTTTCACGTTAGCAGTTAGTATGTCTGGTTAAGTAAAAAAATTGTCATGAGCCCGCCATTCTTACCAGTGTAGCTAGGGGACTTTTACTAAGTCGGTGATTAGGGCCCTGTTGTCAGAGGCATATCCCAGTTGCATGTCACAGTCCTCCCTAAATATTGATACTTGAGATTTACTGCAAATTAAATCTAGAACTTTATTATACTTCTAGTTGTGACGTTAGAGAAACCAATTGTCTGGCAAGTTCAATAAAGCTACCTTTGTGCCGTTTAATGTTTTAAAAGAAAGCTTAAACTGTTTTAGTCTGTCTTGACTATTTTTCCCTTACCTGATTAAATTCTGCTGTTGTGTTAATTAATAAGTTCAAAGGAAATGTTCTAATTAGTTTCTGTCATAACCGGGAACCAGAATAAGTTAGAGTACTTTGGAAAGCATGATAACACCTGCTCACTAGTAAATATCAATTCTCTGTCTGGCTCTTTTCCAGTCTCACTAACTGTGTCTAAATGTGTGAACCTCTTACCATCTGGGTACTTCAATTTTCCTCTAAATTTAAACAAACAAAAAGTCTTACCTGTATTCTACCTAATACGGTTTTGAAAGATAATGGGAGGTCATTAAAGTGCTAGTTAGAATCTCTAGCTATTTAAAAATCATTGGCTTTAAATATATAGTATCTTAAAATAGTAATTTACTACTTAAAAGCCATTGACTTTTTTAGTGTACTTCATTGCTTAGTCTAAGACCTCTATTTTTAGAATACAGTGTATTCGAAGACCAGCTTTATTGTTGAATTTGACAGGCATGGCACAAGGCGAGTGTAATGAGCCCAAAGAGAGGATTTGCAGAATATACAGGTTGAAGGAGCACCAGGACTGACTTTCCACAAAGTCCAGGCCATCCGTGTTCATTCCCGTGGATGGGAGATTTGCTTCAAGTTGACTGTTGTCTTCCTTCTGGACCATCTGATTCCAGTCTGTACTTGTCTTTTATAGCTCGAGACGGTTGGATGGCAGCTTAACCTTCAGATGGCTCACTCTGCTCAAGCGAAACTGAGATCTCCGCAGGCCGTGTTACAGCTAGGAGTGAGCAATGAAGATTCAAAGGTAAGGAATGGTATCTTCTCATTGAAACGGTGTAGTTTGTTTACTAGGTCTTGTACTTTGTTGTAAGTGAGGTTTTGCCCCCTGGATTGAAAATTTAAACACAGTTAAATTAAACAAGGATTAACGAATTGACAGCTCTTTATTTGTGACAGTTTTTGATATCAGATTGACATCGCTTTATTATCCATTTGAAGAAGTATCTTGTCTTGCAAGGTGCCTTTCTTGCAAGGGCATTTCATAATGTCTCCTTTTAAATTCTGCAATGAGAAAACTTGGTCGTGCCAAATAAAAGTAAGGTTTCAATGATTCAGATATTTGTGGATATTTCTGGGTGTTTTAAGCGGCATACATATGTTAGAGGGAATATTGTTGTCTAGCCAACGCCTGGATTATGAAGGTAACATGAGTTGTATTTGTGTGTGTGTGTGTGTGTGTGTGTGTGTGTGTCTAGCACTTGTGTGCAGCACTTGTGTTTAAGTCCCAGTTCTTGCAAAATAGAATTTTGAATTTGTCTTTTACCACTTGGTGATTTTGGATTCGTCTTTTACGGCTTGGTGATGTCTCCTTTAGTGTTAATTTCAGGAAGCTTGAGCATGCTATCAAATTTAAAGAGTTGGCATGGAGTATTTTTTTTGCTGGAGCATATAGAGAAATATGTATTTAAGATACCAATAAAAGCTGTTTGTTGTATTTTTATTGTAATTGTTTATGTTTCTAAGATAGGTAAAGGGGAGTGACTTTTTCCCCTTAAATGAAGGAGACTTTGGTTCATTTTAAGACAAATAAAATAGAGGTAAGAATGAGGTAGGAAGATCTGAGGAAGGAGAGATTACTATGCCTGGATGTGCTCAGAGAATGAAGGGAGAATGTTATGAGTTATAATGGGCATTGAAGGATGGGAGTATTATTACTTCTTTGTTAGAACTTTCATTATATATTATATCATGCACATTTTTGTCTTCCATATTGGCAGGACCAATACCTAGCCCACGTTCCGTGTCTACAAAATTTTAGGCAATTGAGTTGGGTCTTACTGCATATAATTTATTAATTCATCGCAGTGTTTCAAAAGTATCTCATTTCACACATTTTAAGTTAATAAATGTAATACAAATAATAATATGTAAAATAATATAAATTTAGTGGCTAAGAATTGAACTGACTGGTATATTATATATGTTCTGGAATTTAGGAGCAATGTAGCTTGGGGCAATTTACTTAATCTTTATGAGTGTTAGTTTCTTCACCTGTAAAATGGCGATAATGTTACCCGTCTCACAGGGTTTACATGAAGAGTAGACGCCCAGTGTATGCAGTGCGCAGTCCAGTGCCTAGTTTTCGCTAACTGCTCAAAAAGTGCAGGCTGCTACCATCCTCTTCCTCCTCCTCATCAATGAAATGTTTTTTGGCCGCTGAATAAATAACTGTCTTTGTTTTAAACCAAAGCTGACAGTAGACTTCCTGATGGAGTTAATCTTTTCCCTTTCTTTGCCTTCTTCCCCTCTTTTATTTGATTATGTGTTTCATATTTAGGCTAACTGGGAATTGGGGAGGCAAAGGACAGCCTGGAAAGTCCTGTTTTTCTTCCCATGAACTAGGTAGGGAAGGCATTCTTGTAGGTGTAACATAATAACCTGGAACTCTCTGGCGTAGACTGGGACTATTCGGAGTGAAAACACACGTATGTACCTGCCGACGTGGTACATACATACACACATGCATACATTCTCCAAGGCGCCGTACCCCTTGACTGTTGTATTTCTCATGACTACCGTGTGTTATGTCTGAGTAGCTGAATGCAATTTATAGGTGGGACGGGTACTATTTTACCATATATCCGGTACACTCTAAGTATCATGGCTTGGGCAAGGGCTTGACTTTGGGATGCATGAGTCCTCCCCGCTCCTTTATTATGTCTTCAAAATACGTTTATGTGTCAGTTACACTTTTAGGCAGTAGAAAGGAATGAGTAATGCTTCTAGGAAAAGAGTCATGTTTTTAATTCATATTATTCAGAAAATCTCTACAGATGTGAAATTCAACTCATTGGAAATAGAGGCTTTAGTACATTAGATTTTCCTGTTCATTGCTCGTTTGAAATTTTCGATGAACGTTTGTTTATCCTTACAACTTGTAGAGCTGGATGCCATTTTCATGGGCAAACAGACCTTTGGGAAGAAGAGCGGCAGCACACAAAAGCAAAGGATGCTTTCAGGGGCGCCTGAGTAGCTCAGTCGGTGAAGTGTCTGCCTTCGGCTCAGATCATGATCTCAGAGTCCTGGGATCCAGCCCTGCGTCAGGCTCCTTGCTCAGCGGGGAGTCTGCTTCTCCCTCTCCCTCTCTTGCTCTCTCTCAGATAAATACATTATAAAAAAAAAAACACGTAAAGGATATCTTCATTTTGTATGCAGACTTAAGTGAACTTCTTTGTCCGTATTGCCTATCTTCCCTATAACATTGTGGCGATTTGGCCCCCGTTTCTTGTATCTGCTAAACAGAAGACACTTAATGAAGTGTCTACCCTGTCAGCCTGCACAGACACTTGCCATCTGCAAGTGATGTGTGTCCTAGCTCTAAGAACAGTTGACTACCGGGGCACCTGGGTGACGCAGTGGTTAAAGTGTCTGCCTTCGGCTCAGGGCGTGATCCCCGTGTTTTGGGATCGAGCCCCACATCAGGCTCCTCCGCTGGGAGCCTGCTTCTTCCTCTCCCACTCCCCCTGCTTGTGTTCCTTCTCTCGCTGGCTGTCTCTAGCTCTGTCGACTAAATAAATAAAAATCTTAAAAAAAAAAAAAAAAGGAGCAGTTGACTACCACACCTCTGTTCTTTCAGTGAGCTGCTGCTGGGAAGTGTACTTTTTTTTTGTTTACTTTCTCTCTCTCAAATTTTTGTATGATCTGGTACTCTAGTCTTTGTACTCGAATGAAAGTTTGGGAGTTCTTGACAGGTTGGAATATTAGATGAAAGGAATGGGAATATGGAGCATGTTTTAAATACCAAGTTTGTTAAAGGAAGGCAGAGCTTTTATTCAAAGAACCATGAAAAGCTGTTAGTTTATGATGCAAAGATCACAGAATACGGTTGCCATATGATGAAATTGGCATGCGTTTAAAACAGGAAGCATTAAATAAAATTCTTTTAAGTGTATATGACACAGGGCAGTTATCCTAAAAATATACATGCATTAAAATAATTCTGAGAGGATTAGTCAGTAAAAATTATGAGACTATTTTTGATGGTGTTTACTTTTGAGCTGCTGAACTGAAAACTTCCTGTAATTCACTAAAGCGTGTGGTTTCTAAGAGTCTTTCTTCTCATTCACTTCCAACATACACATGAAAAGTGTAGCCTGCAGTGAAGTTTTAATTGCTATCACATTAGATAGCATTGTTGTACTGGTCTCCTTTCTCTTGGAACGTTCTTGTCTCAAGGCTTTCCTGTTTTGCTGCTAATTTTATCATGAAAACTGGGTGATTGTAGCTTTTCCTACAGTATTTTGATATATATTTTAGTTGTTTGCAGTTAATTGTCTTAGTGTTTGTCTACTGCATTTAGCAAAGTAAGATTATTTTCCTGTTCCAAGATACTTCAAAATGAGGATTTTTTTTTTTCTGGTTTATTTCATTAGAGGGCAGTAGAGCTCTTTGCTTACCTAACCTCTGGCATTTACAGTGTTATTTGAAATAACATTCAAAATAATGTGTGAAGTCAGTAGTTGTGGGAAATGCTAAGTGTTCACATTTCTAATCTGTATATAACAATAGAGTTCTCTTGTTTCCATCAACAAAGTTAATGCCTATTAATCAGATATGTACAGAACAAATAAATGAAATCACTATGATTTCATTGTTTGTTAATTTCTTTATGATTATTTGCCAACATGCAGTGTATTAAAAAGCCTTCAACACTATTGGCGTTTTTGTTACATTCTGTCACTCTTACTAATTTCCTTATGAGAAAAGAGAACAAAATAATCCCCAAGATAGTTGAATGGCTCTAATAAGTTATATAGTGTAACTAGTTCCAGGCTAATCATAGACAGTTGAAATTTCCTTATTTATAGAGAAGAGCAATTTTATACTTAACAAATGGCGGTAATTTTGAATAATCAAAACACTTTAACCTTGAATATTCTAAAAACAACTAAAATACTTAAATTTTGCTATTAAGCGTGCATTATTGCATTTTCTCCAGTAACTGCAGTTACATCATGTTTTGTTAGTACGGTGGTTCTAAATTTTTTTGGTACATCTTTTAAGAAAGAATCTTTGTGTTTCATTCTTTTCTTCTTTTGAAACAACTGGGATAAGGATCACCTTGAAAGGGAACTGCCATTTATCTTAATGTTAAGTTGGATTATGCTCGGGTTGTACATGGTACTTTACGGATGGGCAATTATGATTTCAAGTGAATTTAGGACTTCCAGTACCAATTTTTTGAGTTAGAGACCTTTATTCTTATTTCCAAAATAGATGGCAAATTCTTTTTAGAGTGAAGAGAAAGGAGGGGAAACCCTGTTTTAGTGCTTACTCTGTGCTAGGCGTGGTATCTCCTCCTTTATTTAAACTACTACTTTCAGGTGTGAATTATTATTATCGTTATTTTATAAAAAAGATGGAGAAATGGAAAGACATACGCATTAAATTATTCTCTCAGATTATACAACTATAAAACAGCAGAACGAGGATTTGAAACCAGACAATTCTACTTCGGAGCCTTGTGCTTGATTCATTGCTAAGATACTGTATCTTTTTGCTTTTTAAATAATTTAGTAGTTGATCCTGGAATATGTATATGCTTGAGGGTGCTGAAAGCTGTTCTTTTTTTTTTTAAATTAATTAATTTGAGAGAGAGAGAGAGAAGGGAGGACAGAGGGAGAGGGAGAGAGAAAAGGAGGGGCAGAGGGAGATGGAGAGAGAATCCCAGACTCCGTGCTGAGCTCGGAGCCCAACACAGGCTCGATTCCAGGACCCTGAGATCAGGATCTGAGCGGAAACCTAGAGTCAGACGCTTAACCCACCGCGCCGCGCAGGCGCCCCGAAAGCTGTTCTTTTTTTTTTTTTTTTTTTTAGGTTTTATTTATTTGAGAGAGAGAGAGACAGCCAACTAGAGAGGGAACACAAGCAGGGGGAGTGGGAGAGGAAGAAGCAGGCTCCCAGCGGAGCAGGGAGCCCGACGTGGGGATCGATCCTGGGACCCTGGGATCACTCCCTGAGCCAAAGGCAGACGCCCAAGGACTTGAGCCACCCAGGCGCCCCTGAAAGCTGTTCTGCTATGCGATGATTGTTTTATCGTTGTTTGTTGTTGTTCTCCATAAAGTGAGAGGTATATGGGTTCTAAGTTTCCTTTTTCTTTAAGCCGAAATAATTTTACAATGTTAAAGTCAACAGGAGATGATACCGAACACTTTTATGTAGTAATTTGTTTTGATGTTATTTCAGTTCAGTACAGGCTCCATTTATGAACACACTTCACTATAACAGGTACATGGCATCATTGATGCTGATACCTTATGAACAAAGAAATAGGCTATATCATTTAAAAGAAAACATCCTTAGATCTGTTTATGACAGATATCTTAGTAAAGGGAAAATATGTATGTTCAAATTATGAACTCTTGTGTTAGAAATTTAAAGTATTTTGATCTACTTAAAAGTGATGTTTGTATTGATTGATTTTGAAGGACCTTCAGATTTCTCTGAGCTACTCTGATGAACAGGTCTGAATTTTACAAATGTTATATTTTTACAAATCTAATCCACACAGTGCATAAATTTCAGCGTATTTCCTTGATAATTTCAGTTTATTTTTCTCTTGTATAATAGCTGTATATTTATAATGGATGTTTTAAAAATGTAGGGGAAAAAAGTCAATTAAAACCAAGTATAATTCCAATAGCCACAACACTGTTGGGTTTTGCTATAGGACCTTCCAGTTGTTTTTTCCTATGGATCTCTTAACTTACAAGTGATTTTTAAAAAAATAGTAATTATATTTGGCCGAGACACAAGAATTGAGGTTTTATTGTTACTGTTCAATACTCGATATGGTTATGAGAAGATAATCTCATTCATTAATCAGAAATTTTTTTTTCCATTTTGATAAGCAATTATTACCTTTTCTACAACATGCTCCCTCATGATCTGAAGAAACTTTCTGGAAAGTCTTGGGCTTTTTACTCACTGATTTTTGATGAGCAGTTTTATAAAATGAGCTTTGCCTCCGGCAGTTCTGTATCGAGATCCTAATTCTCATTTGTACTATTTGGAACGGTTATTTGAGGTTCAGAGAACTTTGAAGACAAGTCAGTAGTTTTTCTTGTCAAATGAAATTATTGATAAATATTGTCTTTCTTTTAAAAAAATTTTGGGTTTTTTCATTACATAAGTTGTGTATTTTTATTATAGAAACCTTGAAAATTCCAGAGATATAAAGAAAAACTCATTGATTTACCCCCAAGATACAGCCAATCTATTTGATCTCTTTTATTTTGGTGTTTATTCTGCGAACACTTTAGTTTGAGAGTGTGATCCTATGAATTCTTTGATTTTATGTATAACTCCTTTCTTCACTTAACTCTGCAGAACCTTTTCCATATTGCTTCAAACTCACCATGAATATATTTTAAATGACTGCATCATGCTTTGGCTATGACATACTTTAATTTTCTAACAGTTCCTGTATTGTCAGATAATGGGTTTGTTTCCGGTATTTTCCTATTATATTGTGATAAACATCTTTGTATACACTGAGTAGGTGCTCAAGAAACATCTACTGAATGATAGATGGATGAATGAATGAAGCTTCCTTGGTATATAGGGTTATTCCCCAGGAGTATAATTAGTAGGTGAAAAGGTCGTAACCTAAAAGGAGGTCTTTTTAGTTTGATAAATGGCTTTCCATAGTTATTTTGCAAACACACACAGAAACTCAGAAGTTGCATTCAAAGGATTTAAGAGCTTCTGGAGAAAGGTGTAACATGACTATCTCAAATATAGGTTCTTCGGTAACTAGTTAATTAATTACTTTGGATAATTTTAAGAGACCAGTGAAAAGCTCAGGCACTTCTGTAATACTAGAGAGCCCTCTATTTAATAATTTCTGTATTCCAGTAGTGTACAAATTAAACAAGCTTTTGTTATACAGGTTTTATTTTATTATAAAACATGCAGAAGCAATTTGATCAAATACTCCAGCAGTTCGAGAAAATAGAAACAGCCCTTATTTGTGAGATAATTGCTCAGATACTCTGGGAACAAAGCCTGGTTCTTTGGAATCAAATTTATTTAAGTATTTCTAAGGCTTTGTGGCTCTAGTTTTCTGACCCTTAAGTTTGTTTTGTGTCCTTTTTCATTGTGATCAGTTTCTCAATGATCATGTCCTTCAGGTGTCATGTTTTCTACATAAGAGCAATACAAAATGTTTTCCCTCAATTTAGTGTATTTTTTTTTAGTTTTGTGGTCAATTGGACTTTCTAAAAGACCTTATATATTCAAGTACATTTATGGGTTCCAATCATATATGTATAGCTCCTTGCTATCACAGTGAACCCCCTTGTATCTGTGTGAGAGAGAGAGTGTGTGTGTGTGTAAACTTTTTTCATATTTCGGGCTCCCTCATGGAAACTCTGCAATTATCCATGGTAGGACTTTATAAGCTAAAAAAAATATTGCCTTGGACACTATCTTTGATGGGTAAAGACAAGCAGAATATTGATATACAATTAGAGTGTGATGGAATGGAGTATTCATGTGGAGGAAATGATAACAGAGTCTTGGGGGAGAAAATCCTTTCAAAGAATACTCCAGAAAGTTCATGCATTTCAGAATTAAAATATCATCTTTTTACTAACATTCTTTTTAAAAATGTTGTGGGATTCCAAAGTTAGGGGAACAAATAATATCACCCTTGTGTGTCTTTCCTAGCCTTGGAACCTTTTTAACTTTTCGTATCCAGAGGCAGTTGATAATTATAGTGTTTCACATAATAGAATATATAGACTATAATAGAATATATTTAGAAATACCTTTTAGGGGCGCCTGGGTGGCACAGCGGTTAAGCGTCTGCCTTCGGCTCAGGGCGTGATCCCGGAGTCCTGGGATCGAGCCCCACATCAGGCTCCTCCACTGGGAGCTTGCTTCTACCTCTCCCACTCCCCTTGCTTGTGTTCCCTCTCTCGCTGGCTGTCTCTATCTCTGTCAAATGTATAAATAAAATCTTTTTAAAAAAATGAATTTAGTACCATGGAGATCATCGGCGAACACTGTCTGGGGGCAGGAGTAGATGTTTAAGATGGAAGGCAGTATCGAATGCTATTGAGAGGTCAGGAAAGAGAACAGACAGGTGAGTGAGGGATTTGATCTGATGGACTTCTCTAATAACTCTGACAATTGTAATCTCAGTTACACTTGAGAGGAAGGAGAAACCTGATTGGATTAAACTGAGGAGAGAATATGAGGACACAGAGTGAAAGCCACCATAGAAGTAACTCTTCCAAAGCATAGAGATAGGATAGTCAGTGCAGGGGGTGTGGATTTAGTGAGCGCCAAGGGAGAGGAGGTTTGTACGCTGATATCGCAGATCCCTGGGTTGGGGGGCGGTGGAATTGATACCGCAGGCAGAGACGGCTATCATTTCCCTGAGAAAGTGAGCAGGTTCGAGATCCAGAGCAGGAATGGAAGGGTTGGACTGTGATGGGAGTGGGAACATACCATTTGTTGTAATAGGAAGTAAGGAAGAGTGTGGGTGAGGTAGGTAGTTTTGGGTGTTAGAGAAAGTTGTGTCCCTGCTTCTGTTTTCTCCATGCTGTCGTTCGTTGGGGGAGTGGGTAGGTCTCGGAGGCTTGGGAACAGAGGAGAAAGTATGAAAGAGTAGTTTGGATACGGGGAAAATGAACAAACTGGGTATTTTAGTCTACTTTGCTGTGTTGAACAGTGCTGATTGCCTGTGTGAGATTTGTGGCCATGGATTTAAAATGAGAACTGTTAGAAGGTTGCACATTGTTCTTTTTTTTTTTTTTTTAATTTTATTTATTTATTTGACAGAGAGAGAGACAGCCAGCGAGAGAGGGAACACAAGCAGGGGGAGTGGGAGAGGAAGAAGCAGGCTCATAGCAGAAGAGCCTGATGTGGGGCTCGATCCCATAACGCCGGGATCACGCCCTGAGCCGAAGGCAGATGCTTAACCGCTGTGCCACCCAGGCGCCCCATTGCACATTGTTCTTGATCCATTTTTAGTTGCTCTGGTGTAGAGATGGAACAGGTGGATAATTGGATTTAATCAGGGTTTCATCTTTGCCTGGTGTATCAGATGAGGGGAGAAAGGGAGTAAAGGATGGCGCGCGCGCGCGCGCGCACACACACACACACACACACAGAGGAGTGATTCTGAATCGGGGTCAGGTGGAAAGTGAGGATATGATATGTGTTGGGGGTGGGGTGATGGAGAGGAACTGGCTGGAAACAGAACTGGAACCCTGGGCCATAGCCTTCCCAGAGTAGTTTGTGGTACAAAGCACCCTCAGATGGACACATTAGTTCCAGGATCACTCAGTGATTTTTTCATTTGAATCTTCAGGTTTCTAAGGCTTGGTCTGGTGTATAGCATATCCTTTAAGAGGGAGAAGTAGATAAAAATAAAACCTAATATCTGGTCTTGTCTGAACTTTTACCCCTGTATCAACTTGGAAAGTGAATTGGTCCAAATATATGAAGATTTGCTGTATAGCGCAGGAGTTCTTAAAGTGTGGCCAGTGGGTGCTCCTTGACCTTTGCTTCCTCGGTTGACCATATACCCAGCATCTGCTGGAAAATACTGGAGTAGTTCATAACGAGCCCTCTATACAATGATACTATAACTAGAAATCAATTAAAATGTGAATGTTTTATATCTCGATTGAATTTATTGGCTTTTGAACATCATTGGTGATTTTCTGAATTGCTTTTCTAAATCTAGCATTCTAATTTTGGGATGGCACTATAAATTTTAGATTCAAGACACAGTAAAGATGGCTGGATTAAGTTTTCTCATGAGTAAATTGCATTGTTGGGTATTGAATCAGTCCTAAAATTTTGGTAAAGAAAAAGTTTACAAACACTTTTCCCTGGCCTAGTCTTTTTTTTTTTTTTTTTAAAGATTTTATTTATTTGAGAGAGAGAGAGTGAGCGAGAGAGAGCACAATGGGACGAGGCAGAGAGGAAGAGGGAAACAGTCTCCCCACTGAGCAGGGAGCCCACTGTAGGGCTTGATCCCAGGACCCTGGGATCAGGACTTGAGCCCAACGAAGGCAGATGCTTAACCAACTGAGCCACCCAGGCACCCCTCTTGGCCTAGTTTAAATGAGATTTTAAGCATTTTTGCTGTGAAGTTGCCATATGAATGCTTAAATATATCTTTAATGGCTTATGTAAATTGTGTTTCTTTCAAATTTTTTAATAAGAATTATTTAGAGGAAATTAAACTTATATGGAGAAGAGGAGTCACTTTTATTTTACAAGATATTTCTCCTCTCAGAGCAAAGTATTGGGCACTCTTGACTGCTTTCGTGGTATTACGGAAATAAAAGTTTTTCTAATACATTCTCATCTAAAATCTCTTTATGTTGGTTTTTTGTTTGTTTTTAGCTTTTCACCTGTCCTTAATACTTATCATCCAACACTATGTAATCTTTAAAAAAAATCTCACGTCTGTGTATAAAGTGCTTTAAGGACTTAATCAGATCCTCAGATCTTGGGTCACCCGTGCTCTTACCTGGAACCGTGGCCGACCCCAGATACCTCGTCACTCTGAGTCCATGGATATTTCCCTGTTTGTGTGTAGCAGCAACTGGGCATCACTAGTTAGTTCTGTTTTTGGTCTGTCTTTAGATGACATGTCTGAGAGTCAGTGCGCAGAGAGGAGTCCCGCTCAGTCACCTTATATAATGGGGAATGAAATTCATAAGCAGCAGGAACATGTCCTAACTGGGGCCTTTAGATGAACAAAGAGGTAGCGGTAGGGCTGGGGAAGCAGGGTTATCCTCATTTTACCGCCTGCCCCACCTCTGGCTCCTGGCAGAAACAAAGGGACAGAATATAATCTTATTTCTGAAAATCTTGGTAACTTGTTTCAGAAAAGTTTTGATCCCTGACTAATGAATGACCTAACAGACTATATGCACTTTTCACAATGTCTTATTTTGTTTTTAAAAATTGTTTTGTTGGGGCGCCTGGGTGGCACAGTCGTTAAGCGTCTGCCTTCGGCTCAGGGCGTGATCCTAGCATTCTGGGATCGAGCCCCACATCAGGCTCCTCCGCTGGGAAGCCTGCTTCTTCCTCTCCCACTCCTCCTGCTTGTGTTCCCTCTCTCACTGCCTCTCTCTCTCTCTGTCAAATAAATAAATAAGATCCTTAAAAGAAAAAAAAAGAAATTTTAGGAGATATTGGGGTGCCTGGGTGGCACAGTCGTTAAGCGTCTGCCTTTGGCTCAGGGCGTGATCCCGGCATTCTGGGATCGAGCCCCACATCAGGCTCCTCTGCTGGAAGCCTGCTTCTTCCTCTCCCACTCCCCCTGCTTATGTTCCCTCTCTGGCTGGCTGTCTCTCTCTCTGTCAAATGAATAAATAAAATCTTTAAAAAAATTGTTTTGTTATTATCTGGAGTTTCTATACATAACATTTGCTTATACTCACGAACTGTGCTGTTGTAACATCAGTGAAACACTAGATATTTGTTTTGTGGTTGTGGTTAATCAAAACACATAGCTGACAAATCACATACATGGGGTGCAGATAAAATGTAATAAGTGAATGTGTAAAAAGAAATTCTTGTTTATAAATTCTGTTTTTTTTTTTTAAAGATTTTATTTATTTATTCGACAGAGATAGAGACAGCCAGCGAGAGAGGGAACACAAGCAGGGGGAGTGGGAGAGGAAGAAGCAGGCTCCTAGCGGAGGAGCCTGATGTGGGGCTCGATCCCAGAACGCTGGGATCACGCCCTGAGCCGAAGGCAGACGCTTAACGACTGCGCCACCCAGGCGCCCCCATATAAATTTTGTTTTTTTTTTAAGGAATTAAAAATTCTTTTGTACTTTTCTGAATTTATGCGAGTAGTTTACATTGTAGACACATTAGCAAATGCAAGAAAATAAAATTTAGCTGCAGTCCTACCTAAAGATAATAATTTGGAATGAGATATTTAATTGGCATGTGGCTTGCCAAGTAGTACGTTATAAACGTTTTTTCCCCACCATGGAGCGTTACATTATAAATATCTTTCATTGTCAATAGATGAACTTTCGCTCAGCAGCATCATTTTAAATGGCTGCAGAATATTCTATTGCTTACATATTCCATCTTCTTATTTTTCTTTCTTTGGTAAGTCGGGTTTATATTTCTAGTAACCCTTCAGCAATACGTTTCCTTTTGAAGCCATATTTAAACCTTTGGGTAGATACTAGCATATTGGCTAGTTACAGTAAGGGAAGTAGATCTTAGAAATGCTGCATGTGTTAGAATTCTAGTAACTGCTAGAGTAATGAATTTTTATTGCAGAGTAAGCTCTCTTTTCCAGGGCTATTATCATGTTTGGACATATAGTTTGGAACGTCTTTTTAAAATTTTTTATTTTTATTTTATTTTATTTTTTACATTTTTATTTAAATTCCAGTTAGTTAACACACAGTATAATATTAGTTTCAGGTGTAAAATATAGTGATTCAACACGTCTATACAACACCTGGTGCTCATTATAAGTGCCCTCCTTAATCCCTATCACCCATTTCTCCCATTCCCCCACCACTCTCCCCTCTGGTAACCATCCATGTGTTCTCTGTAGTTAAGAGTCTGTTTCTTGGTTTGCTTCAGTCTTTCTTTTTTTTTTTTCTTCCTTCGCTTTGCTCAGTTGTTTTTTTCTTAAATTCCACATATGAGTCAAATTATATGGTATTTGTCATTCTCTGACTGACTTACTTTGCTTAGCATAATGCTCTGTAGTTTCATCCATGTTGTTGAAAATGGGAAGATTTCATTCTTTTTTATGGCTCAGTAATATTACATTGCAAATATATATACACATTCATCAGTCAATGGACATTAGGGCTGCTTCCATAATTTGGCTCTTACAGATAATGCTGTAAACATCAGGGTGTGTGTTGGAATGTTTTTTAAATTTGTGTGTGTTTATTTGTTAATTCATGAGGTTCTCAAACAGAGAATTTGCTTCCTTCCTTCCTCTCTTCTTCTCTCTCTTTCTCTTCCCCCTCTTCCTTTCTTCTTTATAATGGAGAAGAAGTATAGTTTCTTTCAGAGATAACCCATTTTATCCCAAGGAGTTCCAGCGCATCCATCTTAACAAGATAATTTTATCCAAACTTAAAATGCTGCCACTTCCTTAGTAAGGACAGTGTAATAAATACAACAAAATAACCCTTTTGTAACTCTCAGCAGTAAAACGGGAGAGTTATTCAGGTACAACTTTATTTATGGAATGAGTAAAGGCTCATGGAATTTTCCAGCAAAAAGAGATCTTAGATGGATTTGGCAATGGATTGCTAGATATGACATCAAAAACACGAACAGCACAAGAAAGAAGATAAATTGGACTTATCAAAATTAAAAACTTTTGTGCATCAAGGACATTATGAAGAAAATGAAAAGATAACCTAAAGAATGGGAGAAAATATTAGCACATCATGTATCTGCCAAGGGTTTTGTATCTACAGTATTTGAAAAACTCCTGTAGCTCAATAACAAGACAACTCCAATAAAAAATGGGCAGAGGACTTGGATAGACATTTCTCCAAAGAGGATATACAGATGGCCGCCAGGCTCATGAAAAGATACTCAACACCATTAGTCATTAGGGAATTGCAAATCAAAACTACGGTGAGGTATCACCTCACACTCATTGGGTTGGCTATAATTACAAAGAGAAAAGGAAGAAAGGAGGAGAAAGAAAGAACATAGATGGGGATAAGGATGGGGAGATATTAGGACCCTTGTAATTGCTGCTGGGGTTGAGCCACTGTGGAACGTACTTTGTTAGTTGCTCAGAAATTCAAACACAGAATTAACGTATGACTCTGCAACTCCAGTCTTGGATATGTACCCAGAAGGACTCAAGGAAATACATGTATGTGCATGTTGATAGCAGTACTAGTCACGGTAGCCAAAAGGTCCGAAATGTCCATCAGTGGATGAATGGATAAACCATGTGTGATTAATACATACAATGGAATATTAATGAGCCATAAGAAGAAACGAGGTACAGTGTAGATAGACCTCAAAGATGTTTGCTTACTAAAAGAAACCAGACCCAAAAACTCACATATTATGTGATTTCATTTATATAAAATATCCAGGATAGGCAAATCCATAGGAACAGTAAGCAGATAGCAGTTGCCAGGGCCTGGAGGGAGGGAAGCTAGAGGAGTGACAGCTTAAAGGTTTTGAGTTTTGGGGCTGATGAAACGTTCTGGAATTCGAGAGTGGTAATGGTTGCACAACGCTGTGAATGTGTTAGGAGCCACTGAATTGGATTAAAACAATAAATTAGAGATCAAGAAAGAGAATAAGGGAAACCAACTTTAGGAATATATGTATTTTTTAAGATTTATTTATTTATTTGAGAGAAAGAGCAAGAGAGTGCGAGCTGGGGGAGGGGCAGAGGGAGAGGGAAAGAGAGAATCTCAAACAGACTCCCCGCTGAGCCCGATGAGATGATGCGAGGGCTTGATCTCACAACACTGAGATCACGACCTGAGTCAAACCCAACAGTCGGATGCTTAACCTACTGAGCCACCGAGGCCCCCCCCCCCGACTTCAGGAATATTTCAGCCTTCTGAGTTTACTCAGAAAACTCAGACCCAGTGAGGTTAAAAGATGGGTGGGTTGATTATTAGCACAGCCAGAAGAGGTGCTAGTCTGACATAACGGAGGGGACAGTGGACTGAAAGTGACAAAACTGTTTCAATTCTTAGAATGTGGGCAAGAACCTGAATCTTTCTGCAGCATATTTCCCAATTTGAAAATGTGGCTGGTAATACCTGTCTGTTAGGATTATTGATAGGATTAATTGCGATAACGTCAGCAAAATGCCTATTAGAGCGAGCCTCACATAGTAGGTACTTAATATTAATTGAATTTGAATTTGCAGTGCTATGGTTTAACCTTGTGTTAGAAACATAAATTATCCTGGAAAATGTTTTGAGGAATATATTATCTTGAAAGAAAGTTGAGTACTGGCTTGATAGCTCGTATAATAGTTTGCTCTTTAAAAAATATTGTTCAGTATTACCATATTTCTAGTTTGTAACCGTTGAGATTGAATTGTATGCAGGCATCATTTTGAACAAATCGCCGTTCCTTTTCTCTTAATTAGTAGAAAGGATTCCCAAATGAATGCAGAGGAAGAATACTGCTTCCGTAATTGCTAATACTGCCTTGTGGGCTACTTGAACTCCCTGTGGGACTTTTTTTTCACCCACAGTGACCTTTCATAGCGTATGCGCTCTGAAAGAACAAGTCCACAGGGGTAGTATGGCAATGTGCCAATTATCAGTGTAATTTTCTATGATGTTAAATCATCTTCGCTTTTATTTGACCATTCTCACTGACAATACTTTGTATTTACTTAGTAGCTCTCAGCTACAGGGCTCAAAACTCTTTGCAAACATTGAGCCTCAAAGCACTCCTTTGAGGCAGGCATACTGTAATTATCTTTTTGGGTGAAGAGAGGAGGAGGAGGATGGTATCATTTAATTGTTAATGCTGTGATAAGATAAGAAGTAGTCTACAAAAAATAGGTTGCTAGTTATAGGATGGTTTTTATTTTAAAATGAGAAAGCAGAAGTTTTGCAGCCTCATTAGGTGATACTCAAGATTTTCATCCCCACTTTAATTTGGCCATTTTTTTTTCTACTTTTCAACTGATTGTAAGGTGTATTGACTTCTTTCGATTCCAAAGTATAAGAAAATAAGAAAATTGTAAGCATGTACCTAAAGTAGTTTGATCGAACTGTGAAAATTTGTCAGGCCTTTTTGCTCTAGACAGATGAGTAGAAAAATTTATATATTTCTTTTTTAAAAAGAATTTATTTATTTATTTATTTATTTATTTATTAGAGAGAGCGTGCGCCCGGGGAGGCACAGAGAGGGAGGGAGAGAGAATCTTGAGCAGACTCCCTGCTGAGCACAGAGCCCCACGTGGGCCTTGATATCATGACCCTGAGATCAGCAAGAGTTGGACGCCCAACTGAGCTACCCAGGCAGGTGCCCTCTATTTCTTAGCTTTGAGAGTGCGTACTGTGTCGTCAGTTGTAAGTTACAGAGAGTTGCCTCCTCAGGCATTTTAGGTTGGCATGGTAGTGACTGTTTAATAATACTGCTGCCATGTACATGCACCTGTGCTTCTCTTTGATGATGCATTTTATGAATGAAGTACTACCTAATCCTATATCTTTTGGCTGTTTCTTGAATGGTGATCTCTGGAGATGGGGAGTATCCTATAGGTTGATACAGAAAAAGCATAAAAATACAGTTTAAAATGGGGCCTACTTAATAGTAATTCCTAAAAAAAGATAAAACATGACTCATAAAGAAAGTTGGTTTATGTTCAGAAGCAGCCTCCTAAGTTGCCTCGTGTCAGTGAATATGAGTCAGGGCCAATTTGGAGGCTGAAGGGGCATCTCATTTCTTCATAATAGTATATGAATAGTGTATAAAACCTGCAGGTGGCTGAGCTGCATCGTTGTCTCTTCTGTAATTGTCTCTTGTCGAATTCTGATTAGCCCGGGTGGGGGGAGCTGATCAAAGCCAAATCTCAGTGTCCGCAATGCACAGACCAGCAACGGCTACACCGATCCTACCACGTTCAAATAATCAAGAGGATTATGATAATAGATAACACTTACTGACCACTTAATATATGCCAGGTATTATTCTTTGTGCTTTTATGCTTTGTCTCATTGGACCCTTGAAGTTAGTAAACAGTGAGTCACTTTCTATTATTTGCCCAGGAGGACTGAAAATAATTTACAATTTAATAAAGTAGCCACCATGCTTCCATAATGATTACTTTGCCACCTGTCTTCAGTGAGGTCCATGGCTAGTGCCTGTTCTCACAGTCTTTACGGTTTTATCGTGCTCTTAAACATTTTGTTTTGAGAGCCACGAAAATCTCCTGAGGGTAGGTGATTTATTTCCATTTGCCAAGTGTGCGGAGTGAGAGAATGACCTTGATAGAGATCAGACTGAGAATTGGTCCTGCTCTTTTCTGGCAGGGCTGTCTGGGTGATAAAGTACTAGTAGTACTAAAGAATCTGAGAGTTTCTGGTAGGAAAACAGTCTGTACCGAATGTTTCTAGAGCATAGCTCCTCTACTGAAGTGCAGGTAGCTTAACAGGTCAGCTGAAATACCGACTGAGCCCTTCGGGCCCCGGGCAGCCAGGCCGTGTCCTGGGGGAACTGGCCTTCCCAGCCACTCACCCAGCCTCAAGCTGACTTGCTGGCTCACCATATTGTAAATTTTGTCAGTGCCCGGATGGCAGGTAGGCTCAGGAAACATAATTCCCCTCCAAAATGGAAAGAAGTAGAAATCATACTTTATCTTTTTTTTTTTTAATCTAATTCTCTCTCACCTGTTACTTAGTTGCTGGGGGCCGGGGGCATAGTGGATTTAGATCTTGAAATTTGTGTTTAGCAGCTTGTTGTTAGTGATCTCAGAAGTTAGCAGTAGTGACTTACATAAAAGCAGAAGCATTTCCTGACTGGTATGTCTACTTGCTGATTGTGGGAATTGACAGAGGGCCAACTTGACCTGCTTTTGGAGGGTGCTTTTTTTCACCTCCATTATTGTTTTGGGGGAAGTTTGGTTTACTCGTCCTTTTAGGTAATTTTTGAAGCTCTGACATAAAAACTCTTTCACACAGTCAAGACTTTATCATTGATTAACGTACATGAAGTGGTTCATTTGGCAAATTGACCCAAATCACCTTGACAGTGGATTCGGAGACCACCTTTATTAGTCCTACAGACTCATTTCTGCCAGCCTCTCCCACAAAACTTCTTAGTCTTCTTTTTGCACATTAATGTTAAAAAGAATGGTGGCCACTTTTTTGTCTGTCATGCACAGTGGCACGTCAACTTATGGAGAGACACGTTTTAGAGTCCAAGGCCGTGCAGGTGCCGGTGGTCTCACAGAGACCAGACTATTCCTAGGCAGAGAGAGTCCCTCAGGAACGTGCCACACTGGATCCCAGCGTCACATCCCCAAATAAGCCGACGTCAGCCATCTTACTATCCTTCCGGAGTTTGTTGAACAGTTTGCCGGTAGTTGAACACGTAGCACTTGAATTGCTGTCAGCCCACCTGGGTCCTCAGCACGCGTTGACTGAGATCCTGAAGATTGACATTTTCCACCTCATGCCAGGACTTACGCTCATTCAGGGAAACGGTGGGCCTAGTTGCCTGCATTATTTAATTCTCTCTCTGTTTGCAAAGTGTATAGTTGAAGTCATGTAAGGGAATCACAATAGCTGAATTCACAGAAATTCGCTATCATGTCACCCCGTTACCTGATGACTTGTGCTCTACGTGCTTTGTCTCTCAGATGTTTCACTTATTTATGCCTTCAGAGTCTTCAGGCTCCTATTTCTTAGAATTTAAAAGCACTGCTGTGTTCATTAAGAAAGTCTCCTGCCTATTACCAACCTCCTACTGATTTATAGTATTAGAGCCTGTTAGGAGAGAGAAAAGGTTCTTAAATAGAAGCTCACTGGTATTCCGTATTTGTTAGCTAAATATATTGCTAGGAAATCTTGCAGGTAAACATTCTGTGTGCCCAGTGAAAAAGGGAAGGGGTAAGGTCGTGAAGGTGATAGTCACTGATTCTTAAATTGACAGGGAGGAGTGTGAGTATGTTGACCTGGTAAGTTCCAGTTTGAAGAATACGAATTCTAATAGGAGTCTCTGTTTTCCTCCAAATACATGTATTGAGCTGGGTTCTGTTGATACCAGCCAAGTAATTTTAATTGGATTTAGATTCAGATATGACTGTCCCCCATGGTTTTCACTCTTGTAGACTCAACTTATGCCACTCTGTCCAGTAGGGGTTTGCCTCAATTTATCTTAGCAATATTAATCACCTGTTTATTTTTCTTCATTCCAGGGCGTTAAAACATCCCATGTTCATTAGTATAAGAATAATTCTAAAAGTCAATTATCCTAACAAATTAGGACCTGGAAATTTTGAGAACAACTGTTACATTTAATTTATTATATTTTAAGAGGTCGGGTTGAAGATTACTATTTGTGGGTGTGTTTTGTTTTGTTTTGTTTTCCCATGTCAGTATTGTTGCAGAGACGGTTCAGACTTCGTTATTAACTAGCTGTGTGTTCTGGGACAAAAGCATTTCACCTCCCTCATCTTGGTGCTTTCCTGTCCAAAATAAAGGGCTTGAGTGAAGTGGTTTCTCCCATTCAGCTCATAAATGACTCCATATTAGATCTGACGGACAATGGCGAGTAAGGTTAAGGACTTCGGAGGTGGCATTGATATGCAGTGAAAACAGCTCAGGTTTCAGAATCACGCTTTTCGCCTCTCAGGAAGGAAGTAGTTGAAGAATCTCAAAAAGGTGACTTATCTCTCAGAGGCTCAAATTCTAATCTGAGAATTTGGACAATAATAGCTACCTAACAAGGTTTGTCCGAGAATTAAATATGATAGGAAATGTAAAAGTGTCTATTACAGTACAGTTCAGTTCATGGGTATCTTTATCCTTTAAAGATAAGGTTAGGACAGGAAAATTGAAATGCCCTGCTCTTTACAAGGCCATTACTGAGTTTTGCCAAAAGTGGAGCCGGCTGTGAAAGTAGAAGGCATAAAGAAGATAATTCTTTGAATTTGCAAATATCCTAATATCTTTAGGCTAGATTGCTCTTTGACAGCAATTGGAAGAAAATATTTAAGGGATGTCTAGGTCGGTCGTAAGACCTTACTGAATTTTTTTCTTTGGTGCTAGTAACCTTCTTTTCTTTCCTTGGAGCATTTGAACTTAAATCAGAAATGAATACTAGGTAAACACTCAGGCAAAAAGCCGGATCCAATTCTGTTGCATTTTGAATGACGCTGGCTAGTCACTAAACAGCTGCGTACATCTTTAGAGATAATGTCAAATTTAGGGGTACTAGAATACATGCGCTATTTTGAATATTTAAAGGAAACTTGTTATATATTTAGAAATATAAGATCAAAGAATATGTACCATCAGAACATTGTGGAGGAAATGGCTCACTCATACAGATTGATAGTACAAGCCTATAAATTTGTCAGCGTTTTCTGTTAGTACCTCATTGGTAGGCAGTCTTCATGCAGTGGACTGTCTTTTGAATTTGTGGCTATATAATTGGTATCTTTTAAAAATTGCTGGATTTTAAATTATAATCTGGCTTGCATGTAGCCTTGAGCTGAGTGTATTGGGTAATTATCAAGTACTTTATATACTGATTTGTTAAATACATTATTGATAGATTAGTTATAGTAGTGGTGTTTGAACTTACTCTTTGTCTTGGTATCCTCTGTCAGGATTGCAGAATCTTTTATCACTGCAGGTAGGGTAACCATTTGGGCTTATTGTGTTAGCTGGGTGACTTTATGTAGAAAAAGTCAATAAGATTCTACAATGAAAAATTTAAAAAGCTGTATGCTTAAGAGAAAGCTTATCCCTTTGTTTACCACAAATGAGAATAGAACTTTGAATGTTTGATGAATGCAGGACTTTGGCAAGAGTTATGAATATACCTGCTCAGTTTTAAAATAAAAACAAAGAAGTTAGAAGTAGATTAGAGTATAAATTATTATGGAACAATGTATAAAATATAAAAATTAGGGAGATTATAGGCATTCTGATTTCACATTTGTAATGAAGTTATGAAAAGTTAAATGAAGTGTCTTCAAATTTTGAATTTCTAACCAGAAAAAAGTTGTTTTCTATGAATACTTCTTTGAAAAAATAGCCACTGACTTGGTTCTTAAATAGACTAAGTCCTGTAGAAATTTCATCCGAAATGGTTTTAGCAGCATGCAGTATTAATAACTAATATAAAATCAGCATGGTGTTTGGATCTTCTAAAACTGGTTCATGAAATTTGCTTACTGCAATTTTACCCCAATGTATAAGTGACCTTGAGAATTTTTTAATTTTTATTTTAATTCCCGTTAGTTACCTTACAGTGTTATACTAGTTTCAGGTGTATAATACAGTAATTCAACACTTCCCTATATCACCTCATGCTCACAATGATAAGTGCACTCCTTAATCCCCCAGAATTTTTTTTTTTTAACAGTAATGGTCACAGTGGTGTCCTGTCAAAGCCGTTTCAGTTAATTTGAAGCTAATTTAAAGTTAATTAACATTGGCACTTGGTCAGGAGAAATTGTTTCACCTGTTATTTCCCTCAGTTGAAAATAACATAAGCAGGGGTGCCTGGGTGGCTCAGTAGGTTAAGCGTCTGCCTTTGGCTCAGGTCATGAGCCCAGAGTTCTGGAATCAACCTGAGTCAGGCTTCCTGCTTAGCGGGGAGTCTGCTTCTCCCTCTCCCTCTGCTGCTCCCCCTACTTGTACTCTCTCTCAAATAAATCAATAAATAAAATTTAAAAAGAAAAAGAAAATAACATAAGCAAAGAAGTAGATTTTAAAAATATTATTGGTGAGTTTTCTTTCGTTAAAGCCAAGAAAGTAAAGTTACAACAAATTCCATTGTTGTTATAAAATATTTAAACTTAAAATGTTACAAGCTTCAGTTTTTCAATGAATGTTCTGGAAAAATATTAACCATTAAAGTATGCATTCAGATATGTGAATGGCGCACATAATTTTTTGCCTCAGGTTCCAAACGCTGGTAAGAACTTAACAGTATTTACTATCATTTCCCTGCTCCTGGCCTTTTGCTGTTGTTGTCACACATTTTTCTTACATATGTCATAAACCTCACACTATGATTATTTTAGCTTAAACAGATAATTATCTTTTAAAGAAATGTAAAGTCCCAAGTCCGTTGACCTAAGACAGGGAGATTATTGGGGTGGCCCTGACCCATTCGGGTATGCTGCTTAAAAGCAGCAAGGTTTCTCTGGCTGGTAGCAGAAAAGGAAGTCAGAAAGACTGGCAGTGCGCAGGGGACTCAACTTGTTGCTGGTTTGAAGATGGAGAAGTTGGTGAGACAGAATGAGGGCACCCCCTAGGCAAAGACAGTGTTCTCTGGTGGGCGGCAAGGGAATGGGGAACGCAGATCATTAGCTCCAAGAACTAGATTCTGCACCAACCTGAGTGAGCTCGGAAGCGGATGTTTCCTCAGCACCTCCGGATGGAGCCCACCCTGAGTGACATCAGATGCAATATACCGCTGTGAGACCCAAAGCAGAGAGGCCAGCCATGCCTGCCTGGAATTCTGACCTACAGAACCGTGACCTAATAATTGGACGTGGTTTTAAGCTGCTACGTCTCTGGTAGTTACATAGCAGTACAAAACTAATACACCTCGCGAGACCTCTGAGCCTCTGTGTTAGATCCTTCTGAAGTCTACACATGGGATCCTCAACTCTAGGTTTGATCTTTACCTGGAAGCCGTTTCGTTCTTTGAGAATCATTTTATCACCTGGAGGTGCTTGTTCCGTCACAGCTGTATTGTTGAACCCTGGCACATCCTTGCCCCTTTAGAAGTAATAGCATATTCTTTAATGCATCTCTTTCCTCCTGTGTCATCAACATATGCAGCGAGAAGAAGCCCAGTGGCCCTTGAAATCATTGAGTTCATTAGAAACATTTCCTCTTTTCAAGTTTTGTACCAACAACAGTATTTCTGAACTTCCTTTCAAAATAAAACAAGGATCCCCACAACCCTTGCTAGGTCTTCAAGGCTTCCGCTAACCCTCTCCTCAGTCTGGCCCTTTGGTTTTAATGTTCTCCACCTGGTTTCAAGGCCAGTGGCCCCTAAATTCCACAGGTGAGCATCCTAATTTAGAAGTGCATGGTAGGGGCGCCTGGGTGGCTCAGTCGGTTAAGTGGCTGCCTTTGGCTCAGGTCATGATCTCAGGGTCCTGAGATCAAGCCCCTCATCAGGCTCCCTGCTCAGCAGGGTGCCTGCTTCTCTCTCTCGTTCTCCCTGCTCATGCTCAATCTCTCTGTCAAATAAGTAAATAAAATGTTAAAAAGAAAAAAAAAAAGTGCATGGTGTTTCTGTTGCCTGGCCCCAGGAGTCACGTAGCATCATTTCTGTTGTCCTCTATTGGTTGAAGCAATCACAAAAGCCTGCCAGGTTCAAGGGGGAGTGGTCTGGACCCCACTTCTCTATGGGACAAGTCTTGAAGTCCTATTGTAAGAGAGAGATAAGAGATGCTATGTCTCTGCTTGGAGAATTAAATCACCCACAGATCTCAGCATATTAGCTTATATTTTAAAATTGCATTTTGTCTGCTTTGTAATGCTCTTTCAAAAAAAAAAAAATGGTACCAGTCTTCTAGCCCGTTGTGCAATTGTGGATTCATAGAAGAATGCAAAGTTTTGTTTATACACATAAAATTTTGTTTATACTAGTCTTATAGTACCTCCACTACGAACATCAGCCAACTGGTACATTCTAAATTTAATTAAAGGTACTAGGTGCCAGTTCAAGCAGAATTTTCTTTTTTTCTTGCTAATGAGTTTATAATTGTAAAGAAAAGTATTCTCTTCACTGGATCCATCTTTAACTCTTTTATGCTTGTGTTACAGATTTCAAAACCTGTTCAGACGTAGACTATGAACTGGGCAGGTGTGAGTTACATGTGATTTTTCAGCATTTGTTTTACAGTGGTGCCTTTTTTTTTTTTTTAAGAGAAATCTCTAATGGGAACTAGGTAGTATAGTATATTATTATTCTGTGCTCTCCATGTCTCTGCTTACCTAGGTCAAGCTGATAGTTAACTGGGCTACAGCACTGACGCCTTGAGGGAGGTCGTATCTTGTGGGGTCTCTCATCTGTGGTCTTTCCCTCCCACGGAGGTCTTGTGCTTTCAGCTCTCGTGGCACGAGGAGGGAATTCTACCCAAACGTTCCTCGTCACATAAAATTCCACACGGAACTTGTGAAGAGCAGCTAGATGAATGATGGGGGAATCCTATTTTAATATCTCGGGACTTTCCAAATTGCTGGGGAACACACCTCTCAGGAAACTATTACTGCAAGCGAGGAGCGTCCCCGTTGAGACGCCCTTGCAGCTCATGTCATCCTCCAGTACCTGCTAGATTTTATAAGGATGGAGCAAACGCAGGCAATCCTTTTTACCCTTCCTGCTCTCCAGCAGGTGGACGGAATAAATCAGCGTTGCTTTGATTGCATGTATCAAATAAAGTCTCAGCGGAGCAGCTCCTTATAAAAAAAATAGTTCTCTTCCAGAAGGGCCATATGCACCCCAATGTTCATAGCAGCATTGTCCACAATAGCCAAAGTGTGGAAGGAGCCGAGATGCCCTTCAACAGATGACTGGATTCAGAAGTTGTGGCCCAGGGGCGCCTGGGTGGCACAGCGGTTAAGCGTCTGCCTTCGGCTCAGGGCGTGATCCCAGCGTTATGGGATTGAGCCGCACATCAGGCTCCTCGGCTGGGAGCCTGCTTCTTCCTCTCCCACTCCCCCTGCTTGTGTTCCCTCTCTCGCTGGCTGTCTCTGTCTCTGTCGAATAAATAAATAAAATCTTTAAAAAAAAAAAAAGTTGTCCATATATACAATGGAATATTACTCAGCGATCAGAAAGAAAGAGTTCTCAACATTTGCTGCAACATGGACGGCACTGTAGGAGATAATGCTAAGTGAAATAAGTCAAGCAGAGAAAGACAATTATATGATTTCTCTCATCTATGGAACATAAGAACTAGGAAGATCGGTAGGGGAAGAAAGGGATAAAGAAAGGGGGGGTAATCAGAAGGATTTGGGAATGAAGCATGAGAGACTATGGACTATGAGAAACAAACTGAGGGCATCCGAGGGGAGGGGTTGGGGAATGGGATAGACTGGTGATGGGTAGTAAGGAGGGCACGTATTGCATGGTGCACTTGGTGTTATACGCAACTAATGAATCATCGAACTTTACATCGGAAACCGGGGATGTACTGTATGGTGACTAACATAATATAATAAAAAAAACATTAAAAGAAAATAGTTCTCTTCTGTGCTGCTCGCGGACCTGGGCACCTGCGTAGTGCTGTGGCTCCCGCAGTCTGACCTGTAGCGTGACTTCCGTCCCTCACATGTGCCACACTATGTGTATCCAGAGCATGCATGAAACACAGAGGTCCAGTTAACCATAGCGCTAACATCTGTGTGACTACCACCCAGAATAAATAAATAAAATATTGCCAGCATGCCAGAAGTCTCCTTGCCTTCTTCCGAGTAAATTCCCGCTCTTTGCCCTCCCATGCACTCTACCTTCTCTGAGAACATTTTCCTGTTTGTCTTGATATTTTTATCCCCTCATCATAGATCTCTAAACACCACAGTTTGGCTTTGACGGTTTTATTTTTGACTGGATTCTGGGTAAATCATAGTGATGCTGTTCTTTTGTTCCTGGCTTCCTCAGCGTTATGTTCGAGATACTCATCCTTGTCATGCGGAGCTGTAGTCTGTTCATTTGCGGTGTTGTATAGTGGTTTATTATATGAATAACCACATTTTACTTATTCATATGATGTTGGTAGGTGTTTGGGTTGTTTCCAGTTTTCAGCTGATACATATACTGTTGCTGTGGACATTCTCATATGTTGCCTCTTGTTACGTATGGTCACCCGTTCCTGTTGGGTGTCTGCCTTGCGAGGAGACTTGCTACGCTTTACGATATGCCCAAAGCCACACTGAAAATTCTTTTTGAGACGTGCCTCTTTCGGTAGACCTCCTGTGGGCGTGTCAGACTTCCGAGAGACAACTCCTTGAAGACTGGGGGGCTTTTTATTTAGCTGAGAGGGTCTGGTAGGCCCCTCCATGGTCCATTTAGGGCACTAACAAAGGGTGTTTACATCTACTCCCTTGATTTGGCCTACAGTCCTAGACAGTGTTGTATTTAGAGAATATTTGCCATCTGAGAAGCAGTTGTATTTTCCAACCCAGCAAGTCCTGGCCCCTCTCTATTCCTCCTAAATATTTGTATAATAATATACAAATATCACTATATTTGTATAGTGATCACTTTTTTCTTCAGTTCATCTCTTGCTTGCCATTATTACCTTATCATGCACGGCGAGGACCAATGAGCTGACTTTCAACATTTGTCTAGAGATCTCAGGCAAATCCAAATGTCCAGTAAGTAACTTTTTCACCTTCTGAGTATTATATGGGTAACAGTTTTGCCACTTGGTTTTTTTACTACATACACAGGCTCCTACATTTTTCAGCCTCCCATGAACATTTTCTTACCCTTTTCCAGCTTTTGTTTTGCTCACCATTTTTCCGGCCTTAGGCCACTGTTTGATTCCAGAGCCAATACTACATATATAATATACGTATATAATTACATACAATTATAGGTATAATTATGGCAGAACTTCACTTTGGGTACTGTTAGCGATTACTTTATAACAAACCACTTCAAAATTCAGTGGTTTAAAACACTAACCATTTATTAGTGCTCCTGAGTCTGTGAGCGGGCAAGGTCGTTGCTGTCTGGGCTGGGCCGATCCCAGCCGGCGGTGCTCGTGTGTGTCCGCGGTTTGCGGGGGGCGGGCTAGTCAGGATGCCTTTATTCTCTGCCGTGACTGGGGTGCTTGCGCTTCATGTCTTTCATCACTGAGCGGCTTAGCCTGGGCTTGTTCGCTTGGTTCCGAGGGAACCTGAAATGACACCGGGCTTCTTGAGGCTCAGGTGCAAAGCCGGCCCCCTGTTGTTGTCTTCACATTGTCTTGGCCAAAGTAGAGCCAGAAGTAGGGAAACAGACTCTCATTATTTATGGAGGATGCTACAGAATCACTTTTCAGAGGTCACGTCTGTAGTAGGGGGTGAAGCATGGGGGTCATTTTTCCGATCTGCTCAAGTATGTGTATGTTTCATTTTAAAGTAGTTGTAGGGACTACACTCATACCTCAGTGCCATTGTTCGCCATTGTTACCGGAACTTGGTAATAAGTCTTTTTAGTTTTAGACTTTTTGGTGAGTGTGGCTTTGACTTTATTGTGGTTTTGATATTTATTTTGTAAATTGCTAATAAGATGGCTTGCCTTTGCCCCCTCCCCCACCTTTTTTTTTTTTTTTTAATTTTAATTGCCTATTTGAATGTCTGCCTCTGTTAAGGAGGAAGGGAGGAGTGCCTCCAAAGGGCTGGGTTTACTTCCCTGGGCTGCTGCATTATCCTGAACAAAAATCATTACTTTGTTGTCAGCTCTCCAATGCTTTCAAGGGAATGTTCTTGAATTTTTGTTTTTAATTATTTTTTGTCAAGTTTTTCTATTTAATCCTTGGCGGGAGAGAGTTGGTTTTAGTCTCCCATTCCTGGAAGTAGATAATTCATTCCTATCTTTGTAGTTTGACTTTCACGAATCTGACAGATTTGGACATGTGCGTCTAAAGCTTTAAGGATTAATCTACCTTATGGAAAAACCTTTGTAAATGAAGTGTCGTTTGCGTTGCAAACAATTGTTTTTTCCCCAGGTCTGACTTAATTTGTTGGCAAACAGTTTTGTTGTGCTTTGACATGTAACAGGTGCTAACATACTTTGCGATCTTGTCGCCGGGAACAGGGGGCTAGGTCACCATGTTCATTAATTAAGTCCAGGAAATTTTATTTCTCCTGTGGCTAATCATTTATACTTGACAAGCATCTGTCATCTGTGCCTCTAATCTCCCTGCTTCTGCCCTTGTTCTCTGGAGCTTATTTTTCACACAGCAATCATAATTTTTAAGCATAGTTCAGATTATGTCATTTTTCTGCTCTGTATACTCTGAGGGTTTCCCTTATTACTCAGAGTAAAGACCCAAAGGCCTTAGCATAGCCTGGAAGAGCTTCCATGAGATACCTCCATGCTGTCCCTTTAACTTTATCTCTCACCTTTTCCTCCTGCTCACTCTGTTCTAACCACAGAAGTTGCCGTGTTTTTCCTGCAGCCCTTCAGACCTACTCCTGCCTCGTGACCTTTGCACTCCATTTCCTCTTCTAGAGTGCTTCTTCTCTTGATGTCCATGTGGATTGCTCTTTCCCCTCTGTTAGGTCCCTGCGCAAATATCTTATCAGAGAGAGGCCTTCCTAGAACACATTACACACAATTAGAGCTGCCCTCCTGTCACTATCTCCTTCACTTACTCTCCTTTTCTTCATAGAACTGTCATCCTCTAACATGCTAGTACTTAGTATGTTTGCTTGTTTATTTACTGTTCCCCTGTCCTGGAACGTAAACTCCCAGAGAGCAGGAACACGCCAGAAACAGTGCCTGGCACACAGTAGATCTTCAGTTATTACTATATAATTTAATGAATGAATCTGTAGCCACCACAATATTTTTATTTCACACCTGCGGACTGTTCTAAAGCACTGAGCTAAATCGTTAAGTTGGACAGCAGTAAAGCACAGAAGCTTTTACCAGCAGATAGGAAAGACTGACACCTCTCTGACCCTGCAGACGAGCGGTTTGGAGCCCTGAGCACATCGGGCCATGGTGATAATGTGAAAGCTCTCTCTTTGTGCAGTGACAGTGATGACTAGGGCATTGCCTTTCTGATTTTAAAAACTAACAAACCCCCAATTAGGAATTGATTACAGAGGGAAATATTTTTTCTACATCTTAATCCTCATAAGAATTTAAAATCAGTATGATTATTTTAATTAAGCATGTATTGCTAGGGAAGCTGGCTATACAGAGAAATATTTTGTTGACTAGAATATGTACACGCAATAGTGGTTTCAGCATACAAGTCAGTGGTTCATCACTTAACATACATCACCCAGTGCTCATCACAACAAGTGCCCATCCCCCATCAAACCCATCCCCCACCCACCTCCCTCCATCAACCCTCAGTCTGTTCTCATCATTAAGAGTCTCTTGTAGTTTACTTCCCTCTCTCTTCTTTTTCTCCCCCCCATATGTTCGCCTGTTTTGTTTCTTAAAGTCTACAAATGAGTAAAATCATAGAGTAATTGTCATTCTCTGACTCTTTCTCTTAGCATTATACACTGCAGCTCCATCCACAAAATAAGTCTATTTTAATAGGAAATAGGGAATTCAAATTTGGCATCTTAACAAATCCAACATTTTGCTAATAAATGGATTTGGGAATGGACTTAAAAAGTTTAATAAATGTAATATTTTAAAATAGTGATTTCAGCTGTGATTTCACAGTCATCAGGGGATAGTTTTCTCCATGTGCCCGTACCTACCTTCTCTTGGCCTTCCACCAATCAGAAGACTCTCAGAATAGTCACACAAGTATTTTTCGTGTGCTTTGTTAGACACATCTGTTTGAGTACCACTGGTCTAAAGTAAGACTGTAGTCATTGCTGGAATAGGGCCACATCTGTGTCACAGGGACAACAGTGTCCATGTACTGGGTGTTTAGTATGTGCCAGTGCTTAAAATACATTCCCTAATTTACTCTTCACAATAGTTCTGTGAAATAGAGACTATTTATTATCTCTGTTCTAGAAACGAAGAAACGGAGCAAGATCATACAGCTAATAAGTAACTGAGCTGAGATCTGAATACAGGACTGTCTGACTCCAGTGAAATAAAGCATGCAGTGAATAACTCTCAGGATTCAGAGACAAAGTTATTTCAACAATTGATTTTCTATAGAAAATGGGGGGAAAGAATCGGAAATGAGAATACGATGTGAAAAAGATACTGATACTGAGCAATTATTTATGTCCATTTCAACCACGGAAGAAAATGAAGAATCAAATTTTGCATTAGAATAATAAAACCTGAAGGTGCTGATGAAATTATATCTTATATTTTGGGTGAATACAATTGTATATTTCTGTTAATAAAATGCATGGCATTAATAAGGTACGAAAGTCCATCAAAACCTAGTATGTGCCATGCTCTGTGATAGGCAGTGTTGCGTGGGGAAAAACAGGTATGAAGGTTTCTCCTTGGACCAGACTCACAGTGATGTGAGCAAAGCCTGGAAGCAATGCGGTTAATTGGGAAATTTGTTACTCATCCAAAATGGTGCCTGACATACTAGATACTTCTAAATGGTCATGAGTTATGGAGCTTTATTCAAAGTGGAGTGTGAGCACATAGATGTATGGGATTGATCTTTTCTTTCTTTTCTTTTTTTTTTTTTTTTTGGAATCGGTAACTTAGTTTCAAAACCCTACACTATACTATTCTGTTTAATAAAGATGAACACTTGCCCCGATGTGGTTATTAAAATTGCTTTTAAAAGTTAAATAAAAGCCTAATTTGGTTTTCCGATACTTTTTAATATAAGTCAAATGCTCAACAGCCACGTGTGCTAGTGGATACCACTAACTTAAGAACAAAGTATAAGAATATGTCCATTTGCGGCTGAAAAGTTCTACGGGACAGAGCAACAATCAGTACAGAGGTGAAGAATATCGACCAACGGCTCATCTCCCGCGGCGTAACACCTGGCGGCGTCCGGCTAGACCGCGGCGAAGCTCCTGGGCCGCACGTTTCTCGAGGCGCAGGGACAGCCGCGAGGACCTGGGAGCCCACGCGCAAGCAGGGGGACCCTTCGCAGGCACAGGAAGCGTGCTAACTGTGGGTGGCACTGCAAGGCTCAGATGATGACTAGAGTGGGGCCCGGTGCACGGTATCAGCCGTGGGGAAGGCTGGAAATGTCGCATAAGCGCCAGTCAGTCAGAGCGCTGGCCTCCGAGGCAGGAGCTGGGGAAGACAGCGTGAGGAAAACGGAGGAGAACGCCAGGAGCCTCCCGCCTAAGTCGCTGTAGCCGAATTCGCCCCTCCACCCGGGCGGCGCTGGAGTGTTGAGACGGGGAACCGGCGGCCGGGGGGCACCGGAGATTTCGCGGGCGGCGACGAAGGCCGGAGCCAGGTCGGTGAGAGCGCGCGGAGAGCCCACCCCCCCTCCCGACCCACGAGCGGGGTAAACCAAGGCCGCGACCCGCGCCGCACACTTACCGGGAGCCGCAGCCCGCGGCGCTCACAGCCCGGGCGGACCAGACCAGGTCCGGCGGCCGAAGATCATCGAACACAGGCGCAGAGGCGGCGGCGGGGACGACGGGCCGACGCCGGTCAAGGCCCGCGCCGCTCGCTTCCTCCCGCGGAGCCCGGCCGCAGCTCAGAGATTAACTCGGTCGTTTGCGTCACTTCCGGCCGGGTCGACGCCCGCGGTCGCCGAGGTCGCGGCTGAGTGCTGGGTGTGGCGTCCCTTGGCCAACGCTTTGTGCAGGTCAGCTCTCCGATCCCGCGTGTGACCCGGTATGGCCAGCGCCGAGGCTGCCAGGCAACAGGAGAAGAGTCAGGTTTACTGGAGAATGGTCAAGGCATCTCTTCGGCTTTCGCTACCGGCGCCGCCATGGGATAATTTGCTCTGAGTGTTTTTCTTTTTTTTTTTTTTAAAGATTTTATTTATTTATTCGACAAGAAAGACAACAGAGCGAGAGAGGGAACACAAGCAGGGGAGTGGGAGAGGAAAAGCAGGCTCAAGCCGGAAGAGCCTGATGTGTGGGCTCGATCCGCAATGCT
>NW_024426663.1:73969606-74017391 GCF_017311325.1 Ursus maritimus | reverse complement strand
TTTTTTTTTTTTAATGATTTTTTATTATATTATGTTAGTCACCATACAGTACATCCCCCGTTTCCGATGTAAGGCTCGATGATTCATTAGTTGTGTATAACACCCAGTGCACCATGCAATACTGCTCCTTACTACCCATCACCGGGTCTATCCCATTCCCCCACCCCCTCCCCTCTGAAGTCCTCAGTTTGTTTCTCATAGTCCATAGTCTCTCATGTTTCATTTCCCCTTCTGATTACCCCCCTTTCTTTATCCCTTTCTTCCCCTACCGATCATCCTAATCTTATGTTCCATAGATGAGAGAAATCATATGATAGTTGTCTTTCTCTGCTTGACTTATTTCACTTAGCATTATCTCCTCCAGTGCTGTCCATGTTGTAGCAAATGTTGAGAACTCGTTCTTTCTGATAGCTGAGTAATATTCCATTGTATATATGGACCACAACTTCTTAATCCAGTCATCTGTTGAAGGGCATCTCGGCTCCTTCCACAATTTAGCTATTGTGGACATTGCTGCTATGAACATTGGGGTGCTATATCTTCTCTCTTCACTACGTCTGTATCTTTGGGGTAAATACCCAGTAGTGCAATGGCTGGATCATAGGGTAGCTCAATTTTTAACTTTTTAAGGGACCTCCACACTGTTTTCCAGAGTGGCTGTACCAACTTGCATTCCCACCAACAATGTAGGAGGGATCCGCTTTCTCCACATCCTCTCCAACAATTGTTGTTTCTTGCCTTTTCTATTTTTGCCATTCTTGGTTCTGCAAGGTGGTATCTCAGTGTGGTTTTGATTTGAATTTCCTTGATGGCTAATGATTTTGAACATTTTTTCATGTGTCTGTTAGCCATTTGTATGTCTTCATTGGAAAAGTGTCTGTTCATTTCTTCTGCCCATTTTTTGATTTGTTTATTTGTTTCTCGTGTATTGAGTTTGAGAAGCTTCTTTGTAGATCTTGGATACCAGTCCTTTATCTGTAGTGTCATTTGCAAATATATTCTCCCATTCCGTGGGCTGCCTCTTAGTTTTTCTGACTGTTTCCTTGGATGTGCAGAAACTTTTAATCTTGATGAAGTCCCATAAATTCATTTTATCTTTTGTTTCTCTTGCCTTTGGGGATGTGTCATGAAAAAGGTTGCTTTGGCGATGTCGTAGAGGTTGTTGTATGTTCTTCTCTCTAGAATTTTGATGGATTCCTGTCTCACATCGAGGTCTTTCATCCATTTGGAGTTTATTTTTGTGTAAGGTGTGAGATAGTGGTCAAGTTTCATTCTCTTGCATGTAGCTGTCCAATTTTCCCAGCACCATTTATTGAAGAGACTGTCTTTTTCCCACGGATGTTTTTTTCCTGCTTTATCAAATATTAGTTGCCCAAAGAGCCGAGGGTCCATTTCTGGGTTCTCTATTCTGTTCCATTGGTCTATGTGTCTGTTTTTGTGCCAGTACCATGCTGTCTTTGTGATCCAGCTTTGTAGTACAGCTCGAAATCCGGCATTGTGATGCCCCCAGCTTTGTTTTTCCTTTTCAACAGTTCCTTGAGATTTGGGGCCTTTTCTGTTTCCATACAAATTTAAGGACTGTTTGTTCCAGTTCTTTGAAAAATGTCCTGTATTTTGATCGGGATAGCATTGAAAGTGTAGATTGCTCTGGGTAGCATGGACATTTTAACTATGTTAATTCTTCCGTCCATGAGCATGGAATATCTTTCCATCTTTTTACGTCTTCCTCAATGTCTTTTAAGAGTGATTTATAGTTTCTAGAATATAGGTCTCACGTCTCTGGTTAAGTTAATTCCAAGGTAACGTATGGTTTTGGTGCTATTGTAAATGGGATGGATTCCCTAATTTCTCTTTTCTTCGGTCTCGTTATTCGGGTATAGAAATGCAACTGATTTCTGAGCATTTATTTTGTATCCTGCCAGCTACTGAATTGCTCATAACTTCTAATAGTTTGGGAGTGGCTTCTTTTGGGTTTTCCATATAGAGATCATGTCATCTGCAAAGAGAGACATTTTGACTCTCTTCTTTGCCACTTTGAATACCTTTGATCCCTTTTTGTTGTCTGATTGCTGTTGCAAGGACTTCTTACTCATGTTGAATAATAGTGGCGAGAGTGGGCATCCTTGTCGAAGTTCCTGATCTTAAGGGAAAGGCTTCCAGCTTTTCCCCATTGAGAATAATATTTGCGAATAGGCTTTTCATAGATGGCTTTTTATGAGATTGAGAAATGTACCTTCTATTCCTACACTCTGAAGGGTTTTAATCAGGAAAGGATGCTGTATTTGTCAAATGCTTTTTCGGCATCGATTGAGAGGATCATATGGTTCCTGAGTCTTTCTTGTTGATATGATGTATCACGCTGATTGATTTGCGAATATTGAACCACGCTTGCATCCCAGGTATGAATCCCACTTGATCGTGATGGATAATCCTTTAATGTACTGTTGGATTCTATTAGCAAGTATCTTGTTGAGGATTTTGGCGTCCATATTCATTAGGGAAATCGGTCTGTAATTCTCCTTTTTGATGGGGTCTTTGCCTGGTTTGGGGATCAAGGTAATATTGGCCTCATAAAATGAGTTTGGTAGCTTTCCTTCTGTTTCTATTTTTTGAAATAGCTTTAGGAGAATAGGTATTATTTCTTCTTTGAATGTTTGGTAGAATTTCAGGAAACCGTCTGGGCCTGGAGTTTTGTTATTTGGAAGGTTGTTTATCACTGACTCAATTTCTTCATAATTAATTGGCCTGTTTAAGGAATCAATTTCTTCCGGTTTCAATCTTGGTAGTTTATAGGTTTCCAGGAAGGATTCCATCTCTTCCAGATTGCTTAGTTTATTGGCATATAGCTGTTGATAAAAATTTCTAATAATCCTTCCAATTTCAATGGTGCTCGGTGACCTCTCCTTTTTCGCTCATAATTTTAGGGATCACGCCCTGAGCCGGAGGCAGACACTCAACCGCTGTGCCACCCAGGCGCCCCTAACCAGTGTTTTTCTGATGGACTGCTCGCTTCACTGTGTGTATTCGAGTGTAGTGCACACAGAAGACATACTGACGTCCGTGGAGTGGTAAAGGACTGTTGTTTCCCGGCCGCTATCTGGTGGAAGAAGAACTGGGGCTTCAGGTCACCGCGCCGGGCCGGGACTTTCTGCCTAGACTCTCAGGCCGCCGCCGGGTGGCCCCCGAGCCGCAGATACCACGCCGGGCTTTCCCTTTACTCTCCGCGGCCTGGCCCACCCAGTTCTCCAGCTTCCCATTCATCGTACAAGATAGAATCGTGATTTTGTTTCCTAAATTGCACATTTGTCTTGCTACACGGTTTCATCAGTCTAGGAAGTATGTGCCATTATGACAGCCAGTTACTTCTAGGACCTGTTGCCAAGTATTGTGGCTGGAAAGCCACTGAGGCTCACTCAAGTTGCTGCTGCACAAGTGGCAATGCGGGTGTGAAGCCGGTGATGTTACGGAGCATCCTGGCTGTGCAAGTCCTCCCATAACCCAAACTATTTCCACCCATACACAAGTCGTGTATGTACTGATATTCAGAATATCTATGTGTAGCGAGCTCTCTTATTTAGTTCTTGCTTCTTGCGTGTATTCGTGTATTTCTTATACATGGTTTTCAGCTTCCAGGTTAACTAAGAGCATTTTCCTAAATAAGGCGCAAATACTAGAAAGCCCCCCCCCCCGCAAAAGAAACAAATATTAGAAAGCCCAAATTAATTTGGAATGAAAATTAATAGCAATGACTAACAATTGTAGGATTATGAATCTTATGTATGTTAGCAACATAAAAGGCTACTAAACTTCAATGTGCTTATTTCATTTGTTTTGACAAAACATATTCCTTTAAATTATGATACTAGCAAAGGACCTAAAATATATTTTCTGTAAATGAAATCTGAATTAGAAGCTCTCATTTTAGGTTACTGGTAATAAATGATCTCCAGCAAATAAAAGGAAACAGTAAGTCTGTACAATTATTGGATTTGCAAAATAGAGACTTTGTTCATATGTCAAGCACATGGGTTTACATACAATATATTGGAATCCTATGTATTTATTTGTTCACCTGTTTTTCTCTTGCCAAAGGTGAGTTTTTGCTTGTTTGTTTTAGAGAGGGAGAGCAAGAAAGAGAGAGGGAGATGGAAAGAGAATCTTAAGCAGGCTCCGCGCTGGGCGGAAGCTCAGTCTCAGCCCTGAGATGATGATCTGAGCCAAAATCAAGAGTTGGACACTTAACTGACTGAGCCACAGGGCACCCCAAAAGGTGAGTTTCTTAAGGGCACAGATCCAACCTTATTTTCAATATTACTCTATTACATAAACATTTATTGGGCTGATGATAATATTTTTAACCAGTGGCAATTTCTCTCCAGGAAATAGAGATTTAAGAATTAAGCCAAGGGGCACCTGGGTAGCTCAGTCATTAAGCGTCTGCCTTCAGCTCAGGGCGTGATCCCGGGGTCCTGGGATCGAGCCCCACATCGGGCTCCTTCACTGGGAGCCTGCTTCTTCCTCTCCCACTCCCCCTGCCTTGTGCTCCCTCTCTTGCTGGCTGTCTCTCTCTCTGTCAGATAAATAAATAAAAAATCTTTAAAAAAAAAAAGAATTAAGCCAAAATGTTTAAGGATATGCATAAAAATATGTGCACATATATGTGCTTTGGAATGCCGATTCAAGTAGAAAATGTTTGCAGCATCCAAAATGTCCAAAAGTAAATTTGTTAAATTATGGTAAAATATACAGTAAAGAAAACCATTAGCAATGATGCTGTACTAAGGCATCTATTAACAAGGAAAGGTATTTTTGATAAGAATAAGAAATTAAATGTGTATGATAGTACTTTTTCAAAATAAATATGCAGAAATCCAGACAGGCCATAGTGGGAATGGTTTATCTCAGCTCCTCAATGTCTGGGGCCTCAGCTGGAAGACTTGAAAGGAGCTGGAATCGTGGGAAAAATTATTTACTCATATATCCAGTGGGTTTTGGTGGCTGTCAGCTGGGAGTCTAGCTGGAGCTGTTAGCCAGAACACATATGCAGATGACCTCTCCATGTTGGTCTGGTTTCTATGAAAGCCGGGTGCCAAGGAGAAGTGTCTTAAGAGAAACAGAGCTAGTTGGAAGTTGTATCTCTTTTTATAACTTAGCCTTTGAAGTCAGACAGCATTACTTCTATCACATTTTCTTGGTCCAAGCAGTTACAAATGTCCTCTCAGGTAGGAAGGAAAGAAATGAAGCCCCACCCTTGATAGAGGAAAACCAACATTGTATCACATTGTAAGAAAAGCATGTGGAATGGGATATGTGTTGGTGTAGCCATCTTTGGAAAATATAATCTGCCACATCACATATTACATATATATATATATCTTATACATATAGCTTTCATCTTCATCTTTATTGATTTTAATTACACAACTAATATATTGATATATTAAAGTTGCAAAAAATTAACACAAAAGTATTGATAGCAACATGTGAATATTCCCGTTAACTCACTTCGACTCTCTTTACCCTCTCTGGGGTTGTTACCATTGTCCGATCCTTTCTACGCATTTACATATATATCTATATTCATAGCTATACACACCCATTTACACAAATATTTTTTTCTGTTAGTAACAAACTATTATAAAATGCTTCTTTTTTCACTTAGTAGAAAGTGCTATTATTCTCCCCCATTCCACCAATGAGCAAACTAAGACACAGGAAGTTCTGATAATTGCTCAAAATTATAAAGCTAGGAAGTGGCCAACCTGAGAATCTAACCCTGCTGGTTTGGCTCCAGAGTCTACCCTCTGTCCACAGTGCTGGACCCCACCTCAGTATTTTCTAATATGAATGTGTTGTCATCCATTTGACCATGCTCCCTTTGCAGGTCATCTGTTTCCAGTTTTTCACAATTACAAATAATGCCGCAATAAACACCGTTGGACATACTTCTTTTTGCACAGATGTGAACATTTGGGGTCATATTTCTAGAAATGGAATTGGTGAGTCAACTGCTATGCTCATACTGCCAAATCACCTTTTAAAAATGCCTTTGATTCTTTGAGCCCGGCTGAAGGCCAGGCACCATGTTGTTAGATATAATGGTGGGGGAAGGAGATCACAGTCCCTGCAGTTTAGGAGCTTTGGTCTAGTAAGAGATGAAAAAATTAGAGGAATCATGAAATAAGTATGAAATTGCTGTGAGGAGAACTACACGGGAGAGTCACTACATCTTCGTCCTCTGCTCTATCTACATTCATTCCCTAGTAATCTCATCCAGTCTCTGCCCAAGGACCTCCAACACAATGAGGATTTACAGGTTTTTCTTTCTAGCCCTACCTGATTCCCTGAACTCCGCATTCAGTATATTCAGTTCTCCATTCAACACCCTATTTGGAGGTCATATTGGCCCTCAAATTTGAAGTCCCAAACAAAACTCAATTTTATCCCCAAACTGGTCATTCTCCCAAGTGTGTCCCAGCTCAGTAATGCCACTATTTCTGTTTACTCAGGCCAAAAATTCACAAGTCTCCTATGACTCTTCTTTCCCTTTCCAATTCCAGTTCCACATTCAATCCGTAATTCTATACCTCCATGATATGTCCTGATTTGGCACTTCTCCCCATCTGCTGCTCTTAGTGCAAACCACCATCATGTGTCCCTGGATGTGAGCAATTAACTAGTTACCATGCTTCTACCCATGCTACTATATTTGTTCTATACATTATCTAGAAAGATCTTTTTAAAGCATAAAATGTGTCAATTCCCTGTTCAAAACCCCTCAAAGCTTTCAATCACAGGCTTTAGTCTTGTAGGCCTATAGAGGTAGGGTCTGGATCCAGATGCCCAGGGTTAGAATCCCAGTTTGGTGACTTCCTAGCTGTGTGAATTTGGGTAAGGAACTTCACCTCTCTATGACAGTTTTCTCATTTGTGAAATGGAGATAATAGAAGCACCTTCCATTGAATGAAAAAGCAGAATAATATTTACAATAGCTTTTCATTAATAAAAAAGGATTTGTGTAAGTGTGTGTGTGTGTATGTATGTATGGCTGTAGATATATATATAGATATTGAGCCTGGGTGGCTCAATTGGTTAAGTGTCTGCCTTCTGCTCAGGTCGTGATCCTGGTGTCCTGGGATCGAGTTCCGCATTGGGCTCCTTGCTCAGTGGGGCGACTGCTTCTCCCTCTGCCTGCTACCCCCCTGCTTGTGCTCTCTCGCTGACAAATAAAACCTATTAAATATATATACATACATATATATATATTTGTAGATGTATAAAAAAGTTCCTAAAAGGATATGTACGAAAGGCTTATATCTTATAGTCCTGTTTTTTAGGTTGACCTCTTTATTTACTTTTTTAAAAGATTTTATTTATTTGAGAGAAAGAGAGACAGCCAGTGAGAAAGGGAACACAAGCAGGGGGAGTAGGAGAGGAAGAAGCAGGCTCCCAGCAGAGGAGCCCAATGTGGGGCTCAATCCCAGAATGCTGGGATCACGCCCTCAGCCGAAGGCAGACGCTTAATGACTGAGCCTCCCAGGCGCCCCAATAGGTTGACCTCTTTAATCAGTCCTCAATTTGTGTTTGGTAGGGTGTGTAGAGAGTCTAGTTTTGTTTTTTCTAATTTGAGATCAGTTGTTCCAATACCATTTATTGAAAAGACCATCCTTTATTCACTACTTAGAAAAGTACCTTTATCATGATCTAAATTCCCATGTATACATGGATCTGTTATCTGGACTCTCAGTTCTGTTTTGAGGGTCTATTTGCCTATTCCTGCTTCAATACCAGAGTTTTAATGACAGCTTCGTGGTTTGTTTTTATATATACTAGAACAAGATATCCTTATGATATCTATGTATGAAATTTCTTAGCCATTCTCATACAATTTTTCTTTTGTATAAACCTTAGATTCAGGTTAACATGTTTCACCTTTTTTTAAAGATTTTATTTATTTATTTGAGAGACAGACAGAGGGCACAAGTGGGGGGAGGAGGGAGAAGCAGACTCCCTGTTGAGCAGCGAGCCCAACACTGGGCTCCATCCCAGGACTCTGAGCCACCCAGGCATCTGTCCAGTGGATTTTTAAAAATGAAACATGTTGGGGCGCCTGAGTGGTTCAGTCAGTTAAGCGTCTGACTCTTGATTTCAGCTAAGGTCATGATCTCAGGTTATGAGATTGAGCCCCGAGTCAGGCTCTGTACTCAGCGTGGAGTACAGAGATTCTCTCTTCCCTCTCCCTCTGCCCTTCTCCCTGCTCTCTCTCTCTAAATAAATAAAATACTTTTAAAAAATAAAAAATTTTTAAATCCACTGGGGAGCACTGAATTTTTAAGATTGACTTAAGGGTAGTACTGATATCCTCAATATTGACTCTTTGCATCCAAGGAATTGTCTTTACACTGGTTTTTCCTTTATGCCTTTGAATTTTTTTTTTTAAGATTTTATTTATTTATTCGACAGAGATAGAGACAGCCAGCGAGAGAGGGAACACAAGCAGGGGGAGTGGGAGAGGAAGAAGCAGGCTCATAGTGGAAGAGCCTGATGTGGGGCTCGATCCCATAACGTCGGGATCACGCCCTGAGCTGAAGGCAGATGCTTAACCGCTGTGCCACCCAGGCGCCCCTATGCCTTTGAATTTTTATAATTTTATTCCCATGGGTCTTTGATTTAGTCCTGAGTATCTTACGGGTTTTCTTACTATTCTGAATAGGATTCTTTTTTTTTTTTTTTGCATGTTTTCTAATTGGTTATTTCTTTTAAGATTATTTATTTATATTTTTGGGTGAGGGGGAGCACGAGCAGGGGGAAGGGCAGAGGGAGAAGCAGACTCCCTGCTGAGCAGGGAGCCTGATGTGTGGCTTGATCCCAGGACCCTGGGGTCATGACCTGAGCGGAAGGCAGACACTTAACTGACTGAGCCACCCAGGCACCCCTAATTGGTTATTGTTAATGTATCAAAAAGCTATTGTTTCTGGATATAGTTCTTCTGCCTATCTCCTTACTTAATTTCTTCTTAGTCTCAATGGGTCTTCAACTGATTTTCTTGAATTTTCAAAGTAGGCATTTGGATTGCTTGAAAATTGTGATATTTTGGATTCTTAATTTTTAGTATTTAAATCTTTCACTTATTCTTTCCTTGTCTTATTTCTCTCTCTCCTTTTTTCCCTCCTTTTTAAAAGATTTTATTTATTAATTTGACAGAGAAAGAGAGAGAGCACAAGCAGGGGGAGCAGCAGAGGAAGAGGGAGAAGCAGATTCCCCGCCAAAAAGGGAGCCCGACGTGGGGCTCCATCCCAGGACCCCAGGATCATGACCTAAGCCCAAGGCAGATGCTTAACCGACTGAACCATCCAGGCACCCTTATCTCCTTCTTTTTTTCTTTCTTCCTTCCTCTCCTACTTTCTTCTTTCCCTTCCTCCTTTCCTATTGGTCTTATTGTCTTGGCTACCATGTTCAATAAAAGGTTAAGCAGTAATCATGATCAAAAGCATCTTTACCTTTGTTCCTATCATTAATAGGAAGGTTTCTAATATTTTACCTTTAAACATTTTTGCTAAGAAAGATATAGTTACTAAGTTGCTTTAAATTTTTTTTTTTTTTAGGTAGACTCCATATCCAATGTGGGGCTCGAACTCACAACCCTGAGATCAAAAGTCACATCCTTGGGGGCATCTGGGTGGCTCAGTCTGTTAAGCATCTGCCTTCGGCTCAGGTCATGATCCCAGAGTCCTGGGATCAAGCCCCACGTCCGTCTCCCTACTCAGTGGGGAGCCTGCTTCTCCCTCTCCCTCTGCCCCTCCACTAGACACTTGTGTTCTGTCTCTCTCTCTCAAATAAATAAAATCTTAAAAAAAAAAAAAAGTCACATGCTCTACTGACTGAGCCACCCAGGCACCACAGTTGTGGGTTTTTTAAAGAGATATTTATGTTTTATCTAATACAAGGGAGTTTACGTAAAAATCTCAAGTTCACAGTTTTATGTTCTTTTCCTTTTTTTTTAAGTTTATTTATTTATTTTTTTAGTAATCTCTACACCCAGTGTGGGGCTTGAACTCAAAACACAACAGAGATCAAGAGTCACATACTCTTCTGACTGAGCCAACCAGGTGCCCCTATGTTCTTTTCCTTTTTTTTTTTTTTAAAGTTTTTCTTTATGTAAGTAATCTCTACACCCAGTGTAGGGCTCAAACTCACAACTCCAAGAGCAAGAGGTCCACACTCCGACTCTGAACCAGCCAGGCACCCTCTTTTGTTTTGTTTTTGATAAGGAATGATTGTATGCTACTATTGCTGGTCAGACTCTCTGGAAACAAATGCTGAGATGGAGTTGGGAGAGCAAGGTATTTATTAAGGACCAACATATGTAAAGGGAAGGATCAGGAAGCAGAATTGGGCAGAAGCAAAAGTTAAACTGTTACAGTCCCGGTGAAGCTGCCACTAACCCAGCAGAGAGCACTGGAATTGATGTGGGAAACAAAGGCAGAAAAAAAAATTACTAAATTTCTTTACTACTTACAGCCCACTGACAAGTTTTTGAAACAGGCAGAGTGACTTTCCTCTAGGGACTCAACTGCCTGGATGTTGACACTTTGCTAAGGACAAAAGGCAATTGTAGCCCAACCCCCAGGATCCTGGAAGTCTACCTTAACATATAAAAATTCCTTTGGAAACTTCCTTTATCTCTACCCCCAAGATATCTACTCCCCACCAAGATACATGTTGGCAATCATCCCCCAAGCATATGACCCACCGATATACATCTGAAGGGACTCACGAGTAAGGTTTTATGAGTAATATATGACTTTTTCCTAACAATAGCTAGCCCCCTCAAGGTCCTGGAAACCTTGCTTCCAAAATTCCTTAGAGACTTAAGGTATCCCTAACCTCCTCCCAACTTGAAAGTATATAGTGAGCCACTCCACATGATCCCAGTGCAGCTCTTTCTACTCATGGGTCCTGTCCCTATGCTTTAATGGAATCACCTTTTTGCACCAAAGACGTCTAAAGAATCCTTTCTTGGCCATCAGCTCTGGACCTCACCAACATTCCAAAACTACACCATTTGGCGACCACAAAGGGACCCCTCTTGCTCTAGAGAGCTTTCCTGCTGTTCTCACCTTCACTTAATAAACTATCACTTCACCCTTTTGTGTCCACAAGATTCATTCTTTGCCGCTGCGAGACAAGAACGCTGCAACCCTGTAACAGGATGAACAGTGCCTATCAGAGTATCTTATACCAGGTCAGACTGACCAAGCTTTTATATACTTTTACATACTTGGATTTATACATGTGCTCAGTCACTGGGTGTAGGCTGTCTTGGAAAGGGTATGCCTAGAGGGGAGACAGCTATCCGAGACTAAGTCATCTCTTGAAGGGCTGAGAGCTGGAGGCTGTCTGCTACTGTATGTTTCACAGCTGGGCAGCCAGGCCTTCCTTGAAGAAGGTTCTAGGTGGTACAACTCGATGTCTACCACAAATATTACATGGTTCTTACCATTTATTGAGATGATCATAGGATTGTCATCCTTACAGTATTAGTGTTATGATCACATTATGGGATTTTTAAGTAAGCTCCACACCCAACATGGGGCTTGAACCCAAGACCCTGAGATCAAGAGTTGCACATTTCACCCACTGAGTGAGCCAGGTTCCCTGGGATTCACTGATTTTAAATCACATTTCATCATACTACCTTATCAATTTAAAACTTTGTGGAATTGATTTGCTAATATTTTACTTTTGATATTTTTGTTATTCATGCAGTAAGTGATAGTAGTTTCTGGTTTCCTTTTTCTATGTGAATGCTATCCTTGTCTGATTTTGGCATCATGGTAATGCTAGACTCTAAAGTTTAGGAATAAGTAATGGTGAAAGCAACCACGTACAGAAAACTGTTGGATATGGCCCAGGTACCACCTCTCATATGAATCTTCTGGAATTTTTGTACCAGATACTTATTTTTAATTGAACATCAATGATTATTAAGATAACTACTAGTTTCACAAGTTTTTTTTGCTTACCATGTTTTCTTTCTTGGATTTGTTTGGCTGTAGTATATTTCTTCTTTTTTTTTTTTTTTTTAAGATTTTATTTATTTGACAGAGAAAGAAAGAGAGCACAAGTAGGCAGAGTGGTAGACAGAGGGAGAGGGAGAAGCAGGCTCCCCGCTGAGCAAGGAACTGGATGCGGGGCTGGATCCCAGAACCCTGGGATTGTGACCTGAGCTGAAGGCAGACACTTAACCGACTGAGCCACCCAGGTGCCCCTATGTTGTGATTTTTATTCCTTGCTTGATAGCCTTTTTTTTTTTTCTTCACTCCTAAAGCTTTTTAAGATTCTTTTTCCTTTTGTTCTGAAAAGTTGTCACGGTACATATAAACGCCTTTTGTTATTCATTTTGCTTGGTACTCACTGGCCCTTTTCAGTTGAAAGATGTGAGTTTCCTACTGAGATATTTTTTTCTTTGTACTTCGTCCTTTCCCACTGGAAATACCATTAGTAATACTATTACTCTGTCCTTTCCTACTGGAAATACTATTAGAGAGGTGGGGACTCCTGAATCTGTCCTCTGTGCCACAAATTTCCCCTCTCTTCTTTTTCAGCTTGTCTTTTTTTCCACATTGCCTTTTTAAGAGATTTATCAGCTTGATCATTCAGCTTTCTAATTTTCTTTCTAGGAGTGTCCATATTTTGATTCAGCTAACCTATGAAGTACTTTTAAATTCAAGATTTCTTGTGGGTTCTCTTTTCTTGGATGCCATTTACCTTCACATGTATTGAGTTTGAGATTCCTGTGGGCTGCAGGGGTGGAGCCCATGACAAGTACAGAGATTACAAAGATTTCAGCCCAGACTTAGAATCTGAGGCCAGGAAGAAAGAAAGAGGAAAAAAGGACCAAATAAGGGACAGTAGGAAGATTAGCCCATATTTGATGTCCAGGGTTTAGGAACAGGGCTTCTCACCTGAGGTCCAAGGATGGCTTCAAGTTCTCATGAGACTGAAAGCAAACCTGCATACGTATATGTACATTTTTCTGGGGAAGGGGTACCAGGGGTTTTCCACCCTGAAAATGGCTAAGAACCACTGGCTGGACAATGTCTAGCATATGGAAGGAACTTGGTATACATCTCTTGCATCCGCATGTTATGGAGTAGGAAGGACACTATGTGCTGAAGGGAAAAGTATGTGTAAAGGCCTGGGTCAAGGGTGGGAGGCAGTTGAGTAACAGGTCTGTGTGGTAAACCAGGAGAAGCTCAGCTTGCTCAGAGATGAAGACAGAGTCTAGAGAAAAACAAGGTTGAGGAAGTGTGCTACTATGAGATTATGAAAAGCCTTGACTGCCCAAAGAACACTACTTGTGTTTTATTCTGGTGCAATGAGGAGCTGAGGATGATTTTTGGCCAGGAAATGGCATAGTCAGATTAAATTTCATGTCAGTTTTCTAGTTGTGGGTAAGGCTGACCAGATGAATATGCAGGAAGACCATTTGTTTAGTGGATTATAAGTTATCCTTTGAGGATTTAATAGGACCTGGTGGGCTTGAGTAGAGTCCACATTGAGGTCTGTCATGGATGTGCTCAGGTTTACCAGCAGGGGTTACTAGGAGGGCTATTTTATATCAAACACCGTCTTTTCTAGAAGCTGCTCTGAGTGCAGGTTGACTCTAAATTAGCTTCTCTTCTGTAGCCAGAGTATTACAAGCAATAAATGAGAGAAATAAGGTCCCATTACGAAACCCTGAATCTTGGACATCCTGCTCAGTAAAACTCCTGAGGTCAATCCAGTGATTAGCTCAGAGTTTTGCAAACAGCAAGGGTTCAGTGAACATTTTGCCCTCTCCTGGTTGAAATTCCCCATAATCTGTGGGAAACAAATGCAATGATGATCACTGGGGAAGAAAGTTGGGAGGAAATCTCAGGTCTAAGGAGCTGACAATCTGCTTTGCACTTGAGCACTCTTCCAACTGCTCTTTCTTGTTCCAATGTCTGAGATTCTTTTTTTTTTTTTTCTATTTTGAAGATTTTATTTATACATTTGAGAGAGAGAGAGACAGAGAGAGCACACAAGCAAGGGAAGAGGCAGTGGGAGAGGGAGAAGCAGGTTCCCCACTAAGCAGGGAGCCAGATACGGGGCTCAATCCCAGGACTTGGAGATCATGACCTGAGCTGAAGGCAGACGCCTAACCATCTGAGCCACCCGGGTGCCCCTAATGTCTGAGATTCTTGTGTTCAGCCATACTGAAGCCCTCTGAGGATAGAAACTCACTTTGTAACTTACTCAACAACAATCATCCTTTTCTTTCTTTTTCTTTCTTTCTTTCTTTCTTTCTTTTTCTTTCCTTCCCTCCCTTTCTTTCTTTCCTTTTCTTTCTTTCTTTCTTTCTTTCAAGAAAGGGCATGGGTGGCAAGGCAGAGGAAGAGAATCATCAAGCCAACTCTCTGCTGAGTGTGCAGCTCAATATGCATCTTGATCCCATGACCCATGAGATCCTGACTTGAGCTGAAAGCAAGAGTCAGCTGTTCAACCGGCTGAGCCACCTAGGAGCCCCAGGAGAAAGAGAATCCTTTAAGTGGGCTCCACTCAGCATAGAGCTAAACCCGGGTCTCGACCTCACAACCTTGAGATCATGGCCTGAGCCAAACTCAAAAGTCAGACTCTTAACCGACTGAGCCACCCAGGAGCCCCAACAACAATCATCCTTTTAAGCACCTACTGCATGTCAGGTGTTATGCTACCTTACTTTACAGTTGGCCTACGGGCTGTCTCCTTGCCTAGCTTAAACAGTTTTCTTCCATCTCGGAGGTTCTTAACAATGGGTGCTTCTCCAGCTCAGTCACAAAGCCTTAAAGACTCTTGTGCCACGATTCAGTTCCAGAGATTCAGAGTCAGAGTCCTGGAGATCCCAGGGATTTGGAAGAAGTTTGCTGGGTGATGCCACACACACTAGATACCACCTCCGCCACCTTAGGGATCTTGTCTTATCAGCACCACTTTCTCTCTTTTCTTGATATTTCCCTCAGCCTCAGTCCCATCTTAAACACTGAAATCGAAACCTTCCTTTAAGCCTTTGTTCTTTTTGCTTCCCTGCCAAACTCCTCGAACCAGTAATTAATTGACTCCCAGTGCCTCTGCCTTCTTGCTGCCTGTTCAGTACTCAACCCACCACATCAATACTCCTGGCAGGCTTCTTCGGCATGTCACCAATGACTAATAGTTAAACCTAAGGAGTGTTTAAAATTCCTTAGCTTGACCCAGTATTTGACCCTTTCATCCTTTTACTGAAAGGCATCATTCTCTCTTTGGTTTCCTCAAACTCTAGTAGCAACTTCTGCTTTGGGGGCTCCTCCTAGCACGCCAGCCCATTTCCCCACGGTATAGTCTTCCAGGGGTTGCATATACATTTCTTTGCTGAAACCTTCCTGGCTTCTGTCTCTGGCTTCACCTCTCTCCTGGTTCCCAATCTGTACACCTGATGCTGACCAAATGTGTCCTCAGGGTGCCACAAGCACTGCAATTGCTGTGTGTCTGAAAGCCAGAGTTGCTGCAGGTTTCTGGTAATATTAGCCTCTGGGTTCTAACTCCTTTTCCAACCATCAGTGACCCTTGCCTCAGTTCATGCCTTCACTCCTTCTTGCCTGGACTGCAATAATTCTCTCTCATCTGGTCTCCCTGCTTCCAGTCACTCCTAACACAAATTCATCCATCTAAAATAGACTTCCTAAAACAAATCTGAACATGTCACCACTGTGCTTAAGACTGTTCCACGGCTTCCCATCACCTCTTAGAAAAAGTGTATGGCACAGAGTAGACAGGTTTGGGGCCCTTGCCTCAGCCTCCTTGCCCTCCCCTCCATAGGACTTCTAGCCCAGCCAGGCTCAGTCAGATCCCAATCCTGATCCTGTTACTCATCTTTCTGCCCCCAGCATAGACAGCCTGCCCATCTTCCCCGCTTCAGGTTTTCCTCTAGCCTGAGAGTACTACAAAGGAGGACTATTATCAAGTCAGCTTGGCGGTAAGGTACCTGTCGCATGTCTATTGTTCACAGCTTTTTTATTTGTTTAAGTTTTACTTATTTAAGTAATCCTGACATGGGGCTTAAACTCAAAAACCCTGAAATCAGGAGGCTCATGCTCTTCCAACTGAGCCAGTCAGGCACCCCTGTCCACAGCTTTATAACTGAGTATTTTCAAATGTACAGAAATGATGAAAAAGTAAGATAGTGAATACTTGGATACCATCCACCTAGAGTCATTAAGGCAAAAATATTAACATCATCCTTAACTCCTCTCTCACATACCTTATGTTCTATTCATTAACAATTCCTTTAGATTCTTCTTTCAGAATATATCCAAAATCCAAATACTTCTCACCACCTCCTTTTCTGTGCCATATCCAAGCAAGCACCTCTGACCATGACTTTTAGCTTCCTCAATGCTCCCTGCTTTCTCCTTGCTCCTTACAGTCTATTCTCACCCAGCAGTCAGAGGGATGCTGTTAACTCACTATGTCACTCCCCTGCTCAAAAACCTGAATGGCAGGGCACCTAGGTGGTGCAGTGAGTTGAGTGTCCGCCTCTTGATTTCAGCTCAGGTCATAGCCCCAGTGTCCTACGGTCAAGCCCCGCATTGGGTTCCACTCTCAGCATGGAGTCTGCTTGAGTTTCTCTCTCCCTCTCTCTTCACCCCCCCACCACGCTCTAGCGCATGCATTCTCTCTCTCAAAAATCTTTAAAAACAAACAAACAAACAAACAAACAAACAAACAAACAAACCCCGAATGGATTCTGTCTCCCATTTTCTTCAGAGGAGAGGCTGATGTCCTCATAGCCGCACACAAAGTCTGTTTAATGTGCCAGTATTATCTCCATGTCTTTACCGCTACTCCTTCCCTTCCCTCACTCTGCTATAGCCACAAAGGCCTCTCTGTGGTTCCTCAATCAGGCCAGGCACAGCCCACCTCAGGGCTTTTGCATTTTCTTTTCCTCTGCTTCTTAGGTCCCTCACCCTTCACCCCATGTCTTTGGACAGGACGCACTTCCTCACCTCCTCAGTGAAACCCTCTTTTACCTACTTAAAACTGCCTGGCTGGTCTGGTACTTATCCAGCTCGACTCGGAGGACCGGCTGAAAACGGTGTCTCCTACTCCTCCGCCATCTTAACTCCTCTCGTGGTTTGTTTTTATATATATTATCTTTGTTATGCTCTGTAAGCTCCACAAGGACAGGGACTCGTGTGCTGGGCTACCATGTGTGCTTCCAGCCCCTGGAAGGGCGGCTGGAACATAGCGGAGCGCTGTCGGCCTCAGCCGAGTGACTGGAAGAATGGGAGCCCAGAGTAGAAAACATTCAAGCCCGGGAAGACTTCCAGGAGGAGCCCATCTAACCGCCGCTCTCCCAAACACCGCCCAGAGGATGTGGGAGCCGGCTCCGCTTCGGATTGATCTTTTCTAGATCCCTAGGGAAGACTCCACAGAGGAATACACATTTGAATTAGGCCTTAAAAAGTGAGTGAGAAAGGAATGGATAGTCTGAGTAAAGGGAAGAGTATACACAATGAATGACTAAATTCAGTAAGATTCAATCCTAAATATATGGCCCAGAAAAATGCTTAATTCACCTTCTTTGTGTTTCTTTTTAAACAATTAGAAAACATTTTATTTACAATGTGAGTAGGTTATTCCAAAAACATCGTATTATGACCTTAAAGGGAGTCAGTGACAAAATTGAGATTATTTAATTTCTTTTTTATCTTTGGGCAATATAGATATATTACCTAAGTGCACCATCTGAAGTATATATGTCAGGATACTATTTAATCCTTAAAAGAGAGTATTTCCCAACTGTTGGCCTATAGGAATTATTTCATAAAACCAGGAACTTTATTTCCAAGTGCTGTTTAGAAGCTTTAGGCATCTAGTGGGTATGCTCCATTCTGGAGACTTCTGAGAATAAATGAGGATGAAATAGTAATGGATCAGGGGTTGGAGGCAGTAACGTACCCTCTCGTGGTGCCTGATGCACTAGGTGTTATAAATGGCCATGAATTGTAGAGGTCAGTTCCAGGTGCAGCTGGGCAGCAAACAGCAGGCAGTTTTCTGTCCGTGTGCCTCCCTTCCCAGACCCGTGATCCCATCCTCTGCCTAGTAAGTCAACGAAATTACAAATATAATGCTTGGAAAAAGTAAATATTTAGATTTCCTTTTAGAAAATACTATCAAAACATGAGTATTTATAATTTATTGTGAAATGCTTGTATCAGTGACAAAGCTGTAATTTAAGGGGGCTTAATCAAATAAAAATTATTTTTAATTGGATAAATGATTAAATGAGAAATATCAGAGAAATACGTTTATCTGCATTTTGAATGATATCAAACATATAGAGTGATTTTCCCTCTACTTTTGTAAACACTCTCCTGGTTGGTAGTGTTCCTGTCAGAATACAGTATCAGCCATTCTGTGGCCTGTGGGACTGTAAGGGAGTAGTTAATGGAGGTGTTTGGGCTGCTGAAGTATCCAGAAAATTTCCAGAGTTCTCATGCCAGCAGAGAAGCATTGGAATACAATCTGAAATTCCCTGTGTTTATTATTTAAATACGAAAGAGACTGTAGTGAGAATTTAGATGCATACGCTCAGAATTCTTGTCTTTTGCTACTGGTCACTGTTTTGAGGACTGTGACTTTATTAAAATACAAATTTATTCTGAAAATTTAGTTCAAATTCATTATTATTTACATATTTTTCTGGCTTGTCAGTGAGCTAATAAATTCATTATATACTGACCCTCAAAGAGTAACCACATCCTAATGTCAGATGCTGTGTCAGAACATGAGGAAGACACAGTTCTTGCTCTTTTTAGTTGAATGTGATAGGTAAGGCTGGGAAGACAGGAAAGCAGCTGAAGGTGGATGAGGCTCACAGCCAGGAGGTAATAAATCTATTCTTTTTCTTTTTTTAAGATTTTATTTATTTATTTATTTATTTGGCAGAAAGAGAGAGCCAGCGAGAGAGGGAACACCAGCAGGGGGAGTGGGAGAGGAAGAAGCAGGCTTCCCACGGAGGAGCCTGATGCGGGGCTCGATCCCGGGACTCCGGGGTCACGCCCTGAGCTGAAGGCAGACGCTTGAGGACTGAGCCACCCAGGCGCCCCTAGATTTATTCTTTTTAACTGCTCTTTCGATCGCATCACATGTAAAGATTTTCGTTGAAGGGAAAACCTCAAGAAGGACCACTGTCTGTGAAGATACGTAGGAATACTGAAAATGTTCATTTGTTGGTACGAAAGCTGCTTTACCTTCTTTGTAAGCCTGTGGTCATCTCTTTGTCCTCAGCCCCTTGGCTTGTAAAACTCTGAGAAAACCCATGGCTTTGGTCAAGGCGACACGCCTTCTTACCTCCTTGGTACTGAAAATCGCAAGAGTACATAGGACAGTGTTTAGATTCTGTGTTTTACTTGTCTCTCACTGGAAACAGCTCTTCTCATCTTCCAGCTGGAGGCCCTGTGCTGTTCTGTGGTGAAAATTGCGAAATAAGAAACAAACCCTTTGAAGAAGGAACAGTTTGACAACCTTTGATACCTCTTCTTTCTTCGAAGGGCTTGTTGCTTATTTTGTGATTATGTCTTTCTATTCTTTTTTCTGGCATTATCCTTTTGTTTTAGGAAATAATGCTGATGGTAGCTAGTAGAGCTTTAAGCAAATATGTGATTTCTTAGAAAATAAAATGTTGCCAGGGTCCTGAGGTCCACCAGTGGGGTGTGTGTGTGTGTGTGTGTGTGTGTGTGTATTGTACTGGTCTGTGAAGTCCATTCGTGGGAACAAATGTAACTTTGTGTGTCAGCTGCATTCAGATAAAATAAAATAAAGGTCTGGGAACTGCTGACACAGTGGCTAGTTCACAGGCTTTGGATTCAGCAGACCTGGTTCAACTTCTTCCTCTGATGTGGTGCTCCTCTTTCTCATCTCTGAAATGGGTCGTGAATACCTACCTCCTAGAGTTGTGGGGATTGACCGTGATAATGTGGGCATAATGGTATTGTGTGCCAAGTGCATGATGGCGTGAAATAATTTTAGTTTCCTCTCTTCTTTCTTCTTAGGAGTAGTTGGGGGTAGAGGGAATCTCAGGTAAAGTTACCATCTACATGGAATGTAAACCCAAGAGAACAAAATGAAGATTGCCTTAGCCATCCACAGTTCGAGGAACGTCTTAGTAAAGGGACATGGCATAGTGCCTTGTACATGCTTTGAATTTAACAAATATGCACTGATTTTAAATTGTTGAAAAATGTTAGATAAGGGAGTTAATAGAATGAATTATAAAACAAAGAAAAATACATCAAATTTAGAGAAAAATGGAGGCTTTAAATTTTACTGTTGTAGTAAAGTAAATCAGACAATGACCGAAATACCATTTTTACACTAGTAAGTCATTTTGTTAAGTATTAAAAGTACATTTTTTCAATCTCATTATTTATGTTTAGAACCATAATTGGTAGTAATTCAGATATGTGTTTTATTCTAAAGTGTTTTACACATTAGGTCATTGATGCTTCTAACTCTGTACTGTGCATATTAATATTAATAATAATAGATGAGAGAAAGCTGAAGGCAAGATGGTTAAGTGACTAGCATCGTTGTCATGATCGGTAAGTGATAATCAGAACCAGATCTTAGAGTTATCTTTTGTTTCTCTTGCTGTTGTTTGTAACAGAGACAACTTTAGGAGGACCCGGTGCATTTTCAGCATTTTACTTTTCTCTTTTGCTTCCTATGAATCATTTCAATCCTTATTCTTATAAATTGGCAGTTTTATGAAGAGAGAGAATGATTTCCCCAAGGTCACATTAACGATCTTATCATTCTGAAACAGAATAAACTCCTTTACTTGCCCTCATCTGCGGTGAGAACAATTGTTGCCATGACAGTTGGATAAAATCAGCCAAAGGAAATCTTTCTTGGCATACACAGTTGGAATAGATGTCCTAGATACCAGGTTTATGAGCAACCAAGGTTTTCAGATTTACATATTTTAGAGAACCTTTTTCAAATTGCTTTAAACATCTGGAGCTTTCCACGTAAAGCAATTCAACTGGACCAAACATACACGAACCAACTCTCAACAATCATCTAGAGCTTTCCATGTAAAGCAATTAATTCAACTGGACCAAACATATACAAATCAAACCAAACATATACAAATCATAACTATATATATATATATATATATACACATTATATATATGTATACATACTATATATGCACATATATATATTAGTGATATTTATATATATATATAGTATAAATATATCTGTAGTAGTAATTTATGTATCTATATACTACATATAGTGTCAACTGTATCTTTTGTATGATATGTGTGTGTGAGGGGAGGTGTTTAAAATTTCAAGTGGTCAAAGGTTACAACCTTTGGTGGCTATTGTCTCTATAATTTGGTTCCCAGGTACCAGACTCGGCTGTGATCTAACCAAGTAGTTTTTGGTAAATTTCTTTGCTGTTATAAAGAATGTATATACTGGTGCGTGACCAAGCCCCATGCCAGCTGGGTGGATTATGTCTGCTCATCATTCTTGATCATTGAATTTGGTTAGTTTTGAACTAATTGTAGTTGAAGACTTAAAAGTATGGATAACCCAACAGTACAATGAGTAGCAAAAATGTTCACCTTGTTGTGTGAAGGAACAGTGTGTATACACTCTTGCCAATTTTGTGAGATGAAGTTGAGAAACATTAAGTCTTTGGAAGAGATACTGGTACATGTCCCCATCAGTGTTCGAGTATCACCACGTAGAGGATCTTACTTTGAGATCTTACCTTACAGGATCTACTTTGGAGCAATAATTTTGCAGCTATTTTAGGTGCAAGACCCTGTCTTTAAATAGATCAGATATTCAGACCCGCACCCCCCCCAACTCCGCCCGGCTGTGAATCTGTGTGTGTGTGTGTGTGTATTTGACAAACATGGTGCAACTCTTGTTGGGTAACCTGGAGTAAGGGAACCAGGCGTTGTTAGTAATTTGGCCAGCTCATACTTGCCCCTCTATTCCTGGAAACCTCTCTACCACCTCGAGGGCTCCTTGTCACTTCTTTGGGCGTTCAAAAAAGAAAAGAGGAGGCTTGCAACGTAAAGAATAAGCTGAAGGGAAATAATTACTTACCTTGGTGAGAAATTTTTAAGTACATCAATTAAATAGATGTATACAAATACTGTTAATATCAAAATATAAAACATTTGGGTAGTATCTCTTATATCTTTTTAAAGCGTCTTACTAAAATTTATTTTTTTAATGTTGATTTTTTCCTTCTTGAAAAAAGCTTTGAATAGATCTATGATGAAATTTAAAATTTTCAACAGTTTGGACTAAGCCCTCCTAGTGAGCATGCCTTTGTTGTCAAATCTTTATGCTATTCCTGCTAATGAAATAAAGATGTCAAGGTAAAATAGTACCTGTTTAGCTTTTTAATAAACTTGAACTGTAAAAGCTAACTGTCGTATCTTGCAAATGACTATATATCTTTTTATTTTTATTTTTTTTATTGAGGTATAATTGACATACAAAATTAAATTAGTTTTAAGTGTGTGTTGTAATGATTCAACATTTGTATACCCTGGGAGATGGGCACAATAAGTCCATCCATCACCAAAAAAGTTACAAAATATATATGTACATATATATATATATATATATATAAACTTTATATATTTGTGTAGTGTCTGTGTGTGAGAGAGAGAATGCATGAGTGAGCTTTCAATATCTACTCTCCCAGCAGCTGGAAGTATGCACCACGATATCATTGTCACCATGCTATAAACCACATCCCCATGACCTATTCATTTTACAACTGGAAATGTATACTGCCTGACCCCTTTATCCCATTTTGTCCACCTCCCAGCCCCCTCCCCAGCAACAAACACTCCATTTTCTGTATCCATGAGGTTTGTTTTGTTTCATTGTTTTTTAGATTGCATATGTAAGTTAGATCGTATGGTATTTGTCTTTCTTTGTCTGACTTATTTCTCTTAGCACAATACCGTCAAGGTCTTTCCATGTTGTTGCAAATGGCAAGATTTCATTTTTTTCATGGCTGAGTATATTTCATTTGCGTGCGCGCGTGCGCGTGTGTGTATTGTCTATCTATACACAGGTACACACACACACACACACGCGCACTACATCTTCTTTATCCTTTCATCCATCAGTGGGCACTTAGGTGTTTTTATTTATTTATTTTTTATCTTGGCTCTTGTAAATACTGCTGTACTGATCATAGGGGTCCATGTATCTTTTCACTTGGTGTTTCATTTTATTTCGATAAGTACCCATAAGTGGAATTGCTTGGATCATATGGAAGTTATATTTTTAATGTTTTGAGGACCCTCCATTCTGTTTTCATAGTGGCAACACCAATTTACGTTCCCACCAGCAGTGCAGGAGAGTTCCCTTTTCTCCACATCCTCGTAGCAGTGTTATTTCTTACCTTTTTGATAATCAGGTGTGAAGTGATATTTACAATAAGACCACAGTAGGTTTTATTTGCATTTCCCTGATGATTACTAATGCGGAGCACCTTTTCATGTACCTGTTGGCCATCTATATGTTGTCTTTGGAAAAATGTCTGTTTTTCAATCATATTGGATTTTTGGGTTTTTTTTTATGTTTAGTTGTATGAGTTCTTTATATATATTTGCTATTACCCCTTATTGGATATATGATTTGCAGATATTTTCTCCAATGCAGTAGGTTCTCTTTTCATTTTGTTGATAGTTTCCTTTCCTGTGCAGAAGCTTTTTAGTTGATGCGGTCTTGCTTGCTTATTTTTTGCTTTTGTTACCTTTGCTTTTGGAGTCAAATCCAAAAAGACATCTTCCAGACTGATGTCAAGGAGTTTACCCCCTGTTTTCTTCTATGACTTTTATAGCTTCAGGGTTTCATTCAAGTGTTTAATCCACTTTGCATTAATTTTTGTGTATGGTATAATAGTCTAGTTTCATTCTTTTACATGTGGCTGTTCAGTTTTCCCAGCACCATTTATTAAGGAGACTGTCCTTTCCTCATTTTATATTCTCATACCCTTTGTCATGAATGTCTGTTCATTTCTAGATTCTTTTCTGTTCCATTGGTCTGTGTTTCTGTTTTCATGTCAGTACCATACTATTTTGATTACTACAGCTTTGAAATAAGGGAATGTGAAACCTCCAGCTTTGTTCTTTCTCAAGGTTGCTTTGGCTATTTGGGGCCTTTTGTGGTTCCATACAAATTTCAGGATTATTCTGTTTTGGAGAAAAAGGTGATGGGACTTTGATGAAGATAGCATCAAATCTATAGATTCCTTTGGGTAATATGGGCAATTTTAAACAATATTAATTCTTTCAATCAGTGAGCACAGATACCTTTCCATTTGTTTGTGCCTTCAGTTTCTTTCATGAGTTTCTTTTTTTTTCTTCTTTTTTTAAGATTTTATTTATTTTTTTGACAGAGAGAGAGAGAGAGAGCCAACAGGGGGAGTGGCAGGCAAGGGGAGAAGCAGGTTCCCTGCTGAGCAAGGAGCCTGATGCGGGATTTGATCCCAGGACCCTGGGATCATGACCTGAGCCAAAGGCAGATGCTTAACTGACTGAGCCACCCAGGTGTCCCTCTTTCATGAGTTTCATATAGTTTTCAGTGTACAGGTCTTTCACCTCCTTGGTTAAATTTATTTCTAGATATTTTTGATGCAATTATGAATGGGATTGTTTTCTTAATTTCTCTTTCTGCAAGTCTATTGTTACTGTATAGAAATGGAACAGATTTTTGTATGTTGATTTTGTACCCTGAAACTTCAGTGAGTTGGTCTAACAGGGGTTTTTGTTTGTTTTTGTTTTGTTTTGTTTTGTTTTAGAGTTTCAGAGATTTTCTCTATACAAAATCTTGTTGTTCTCCAATAGTGACAATTTTACTTTTTCTTTTCTGATTTGGATGCCTTTTATTTCTTTTTCTTATCTGATTACTGTAGCTAGGATTTCCAAAACTATGTTCAATAAAAGTGGGGAGAACGGGCATCCTTGTTTGTTCCTGATCTTAGCTGTAAGCTGTAAGAGTAAGATGTCAGCTGAGGGTTTGTCATATATGTCCTTTATTATGTTGAGGTACATTCACTCTATATCCACTCTCTTGGAAGTTTTTATCATATAGATGTTGAATTTTGTCAAATGCCTTTCCTATACCTATTGAGATGATCATATGATTTTTATACTACTTTTTGTTCATGTGGTATATCACTGTGATTGATTTGTGGATATTGAACCATCCTTGCAACCCTGGAATAAATCTTTTACTTGATCATGATCTTTTTAATGTGTTGTTGAATTTGGTTGGTAATAATTTGTTGAAGATTTTTGCATCAGTGTTCCTCAGGGTTATTGTCCCATAATCAGCTTTTTTTCTAGTATTTTTGTCTGGTTTTTATATCAGGGTAATGCTGACCTCATATAATGAGTTTGGAAGCATTCCTTCTCCAATTTTTTGGGATTTTTTTTGAGAAGGATAGGTATTAATTTTTTTTTTTAGATTTTATTTATTTATTTGACAGAGAGATAGAGAGCACAAGTAGGCAGAGTGGCAGGGAGAGGGAAAAGCAAGCTCCCCGCTGAGCAGGGAGCCTGATGTAGGGCTAGATCCCAGGACCCTGGGATCATGACCTAAGCCGAAGGCAGATGCTTAGCTGACTGAGCCAACCAGATGCACCGGTATTAAATTTTCTTTATGTTTGGTAAAATTCATCAAAGAAACTATCTAGTCCTAAATTTTTGTCTTTTAGGAAATTTTTGAATACTGATTTAATCTCCTTAAAAGTAATTGATTTATTCAGATTTTCTATTTCCTTATAACTCATTCTTAGAAGACTGCACATTCCTGGGAATTTATCCATTTCTTCTAGGTAGTTCAGTTTGTTGGCATATAATTGTACAGGCTAGTTTCTTAAGATCCTTTATGTTGTAGCACTTATAACTTTTAGTCCTTCATTTCTGATTTTATTTATGTTAACCTTCTCTTTTCTTGGTGAGGCTATGTAAACATCTGTTGATTTTGTTTATCTTTTCAAAGAACCAGCTCTTAGTTTCATTGTTTTTTTTTTTTCTTCTGTCTTTGGGTCTCTAATTCATTTATTTCTGCTCTGATCTTTATTTCTTTTTTCCTACCAATTTTGGGTTTTGTTTGTTCTTTTTCTAGTTTCTTAAGGTCTAATGTTGCATTTTTAGAGATCTTTCTTGTTTTGAGGTAGACCTGTATTCCTGTGAACTTCCTTCTGAGACTTGCTTTTGCTCTCATAGATTTTGGTAAGTTGTATTTCCATTTTCATTTGTCTCAAGGTTTTTTTTTCTTTCTCCTTTGATTTCTTTGCTGACCCATTGATTGTTCAGTAGCGTGTTGTTTAGTCTCCTCATATTTGTATTTTGTTCAGTTTTTGTCTTGGAATTTTTTTCTAGTTGCATACCGTTGTGGTCAGAAAAGATGCCTGCTATGATTTCAGTCTTCTTGAATTTATTAAGACTTGTTTTGTTGTCTAACATGTGACCTATCCTGGAGAATGTTCTTTGTGCACTTGAGAAGAATTTGTATTCTGCTGCTTCTGGATAGAATGTCCTGTATGTATCTATTAAGTCCATCCAGTCTAATGTGTCCTTTAAGGTCAACGTTACTTTATTGATTTTCTGTCCGCATGATTTATTCATTGATCTTAGTTGGGTATTAAGGTCCCCTACAATCATTGTTATCATTTTCTCCCATTAGGTTTTTAATTTTTGCTTTATATATTTAGGTACTTTTCTGTTGGGTGTGTACGTATTTACAAATGTTACATCGTCTTGTTAGATTGATCCCGTTATCATTATGTATTGCCCTTCTTTGTCTCTTATTACACTCTTTGTTTTATTTTATTATTATTTTTTATAATAATATTTTTTTATTATATTATGTTAGTCACCATACAGTACATCCCTAGTTTTTGATGTAAAGTTCCATGATTCATTACTTGCGTATAACACCCCATGCACCATGCAATACGTGCCCTCCTTAATACCCATCACCGGCCTATCCCATTCCCCTCCCCCTCCCCTCTGAAGCCCTCAGTTTGTTTCCCAGAGTCCATAGTCTCTCATGGTTCATTCCCCCTTCTGTTTACCCCCCTTTCTTCTTCCACCAGTCACACTCTTTGTTTTGAAGTCTATCTTGTCTGATATAAGTATTGCCACCTCAGCTTTCTTTTGCTTTCCATTTGCTTGGAATATTTTTTTCCATCCCTTTACTTTCAGTTTGTTGTGTCCTTATATCTGACATTAGTCTCTTGTAGGCAGTGTATAAATGGGTCTTTATTTGATTGGATAATTTAGTCAATTTACATTTAAAGTAATTATTGATAGGTAGGAACGGATGCTCTTTTGTTCATTGTTTTCTAACTTTTGTAGTTCTGTTTCTTTGTTTTTCTGTCACTCTTTTATTTGGGTTTTAATGATTTCTTTAGTGTTACGTTTATATTTCTTTGTTATTTTTTGTGTTACTACTGTAGGTTTTTATTTTATTTATTTTTTATTTTTATTTATTTATTTTTTTAAAGATTTTATTTATTTATTCGACAGAGAGAGAGACAGCCAGTGAGAGAGGGAACACAAGCAGGGGGAGTGGGAGAGGAAGAAGCAGGCTCATAGCGGAGGAGCCTGATGTGGGGCTCGATCCCACAACGCCGGGATCACGCCCTGAGCCAAAGGCAGACGCTTAACCGCTGTGCCACGCAGGCGCCCCTACTGTAGGTTTTTAATTTGTAGTTACCATAAGGCTCATGTATAACAGTTTGTATATAATATAGTTTATTTTAAGTGATAGAAACTGAAGTTTGAACACATTCCTCTACAGTTTTACCCCTTATCCATGTTTTATGTTTTCTATGTGCATTTTGCCTCTTTTTATTTTGTGTGTCCCTTAACTGATTGTTGTTATTATAGTTATCTTTGCTACTTTTGTCTTTTCACTTTCATACTAGTTTTATAAGTTATTATAAGTTATACTTTTACTATATATTTACAGTGAGATTTATATTTTCATATTTTTTTGTTACTAATTAATTAACACGTTCTTTTCAGCTTAAAGAAGTGCCTTTAACATTTCTCATAAGGCTGGTTTAGTGGTAATGAACTCTTTTAGCTTTTCCTTATCTCTCTTTCAATTATGAATGATAATTTTGCCAGGTAAAGTATTCTTGGTTGGAAGATTTTTCCATTCAGCACTTTGAATATATTTTACTACTCCCTCTGGCCTGCAGTGTTTTCCTGGAAAATATGCTTGTAGTCTTATGGGGGTTTCCATGTATGTAACAAGTTGTTCTTTCATTTATTTATTTATTTATTTATTGCTCTTCTAAGATTCTTTCCGTATCTTTAACTTTTGACATTTTAATCATAATGTATAATGATATGGCTCTTTAGGGTTCATCCTTTTAGAAACTCTCTGAGCTCCTTGGATCTGGATGTCCCTTCCCCAGGTTATGGAAGTTTTCAGCCATTATTTTTTCAAATACGTTTTCTGCCTCTTTTTCTTTCCCTTCGTCTTCTGGGACCCCTATAATATGAATGTTACTCTGCTTGATGTCCTTTGGGTCCCTTAAGCTACCTTCAGTTTTTCATATTCGTATTTCTTTGTGCTACTCTGGTTGAGTTCTACTACCCTGTCTTCTAGCCTACTAATCCTTTCTTTTGTTTTATCTACCCTGTTGTTGAATCTCTCTACCATATATTTCATTTCATTTATTGTATTACTCAGCTCTGGACTTCTGTTTGGTACTTGCTTATATTTTCTCTCTCTTTATTGAAGTTCTCACTGTGGTCATCTGTTCTTCCCCCGGTTTTGGTGAGCATCCTTATGATTACCACTTTAAACTCTAGCAGGTACATTATTTATCTCTGTTTCTTTAAAGTTTTTTTTCTAAGCGTTTTTATGTTGTTCTTTGATTTGGAGCATATCCTTTTTTTCACAGTTTGCTTGACTCTTCGGGTTTTTTTCCTATGTTTTAGGTGAAACGACTACCTCTCCCAGTCTTGAAGGAGAGGCCTTGTGTAGGAAGTAAGCCTTACCTTTCAGCCTTGCCTTGGTTCTTGGTTGTCTCTCAAACCTTTGTGATATAGGCCGCCTAAGCAGCCTGACTCATTCTGATAGGTCCAGTTGTTGAGTAGGTGCCACGACCTGTCAGTGTTAGGGATTTAAGTGAGGGATTTAAGTTAGCACTTAGTTTCAGGCTGATTAGAAGCCAGGCCCACAGGCAGCTGCTTTTATTTATTTTTATTTTTTGTTTTTTAAAGATTTTTTTATTTATGTGACAGAGAAACAGCCAGTGAGAGAGGGAACACAGCAGGGGAGTGGGAGAGGAAGAAGCAGGCTCATAGCGGAGGAGCCTGATGTGGGGCTCGATCCCATAACGCCGGGATCACGCCCTGAGCCGAAGGCAGACGCTTAACGACTGCGCTACCCAGGCGCCCCAGGCAGCTGCTTTTAAAGTATGCAAATATATACAGTCCTGTGGTCCTGTAATCGTTATCTCTCCTGGTCTGCAGACCAAGCAATCTGGAAGTGTCCTTTTGGTAACAGTTGCAAAAAAATGGGGCTTGAGATGAACATATATGCTCCTTTTGGGGAAGTACCGAAGTTGTAGCAAGACCAAGGAAGAGCGTGAAGATGGTGTCCCCTGTCCTACATTATCTAAGAACACCTTTATAGCCTGTAGATGTGTGGCAAACCTGAAGTCTGACCCTCAGGTCAGATAAATAAATAGGCTTTGTTCATGGAAAGAGGCGGATGTTTCCCTCTGCTCTCCGTGTAGTGCTCTGGGATGATAGTCTGTCAAGAACTGTCCCTCTGATTGTCACAGTCCTATGGGGCCTCGAAATCCAAGCTCTCCTGGCCACCAGAGCCAGGTGATCAAAGAGCATCCCCTGAGTGACTGCGTGCTCCCACAGGCTTTACTAAGGCAGTGGGACAGTGCAGGGTCAGGGTGTGCCCACCTGCTTTCATAGGGGCAGCAGAAGATCACAGGGCCACAGCATACCGACAAGCTTTAGAGCAGGCTACAGGGGAACACAGGGCTGGGGTGTGCCCCCAGTGCTATCAGGGTAGAGGGAGAGCACAAAAATGGCACCTGCCAGCACCTCCATACCCAGAGAGAGGCCTAACAGGCCCTCTCCCCTCAAGCCGATGCTTTAAGATTAGCACACGAATCTCCACTCATAGTCTAGGTGCTTTTCAAACTGCTGCTTTTGCGTTGGTGCCTGGGGTGAATGAGTCTGCCTGTGAGCCCTTTAAGAGAGGTATCTCAGTTCCCTACAGCCCTTTGGGTTTTCTGGATGTAAGCCCATTGGTTTTCAAAGCCAGATGTTTTGGGGGTTCATTTCTCCACTGTAGGTCCCAAGGGCTGAGGTGTCTCGTGTGGAGCATGAACTCCTAAGTTTTCATGGAGAAGCTCAGAATTGTGAGATCCCTCCTGATCGTTGGTCACCATCTCAGGAGTGGGATTTTGGCAGGACTGTGTCTCTGCCTCTCCTATGTATCTCGATGTGGCCCTTTTACCATTTGTTGTGAAAAACCTGTTCTGCTGGTTTAGATTTCTCAGAGGGAATTGTTCCACGTGTAGTTGTAGACTGGGTGTGTCTGTGGGTGGAGGTGAGTTTAGGATCTTCCTGCGTCGCCATCTTGGACTGACCCCTCCACGTACATCTTTATTTCAAAGAAGCTTATGGGTTCGTTTATTTATTTGCTCAAAATATAAAGTCGTAAACAGAAGATTGTTCTGTGGGCTTTACCACTTTCTAAGACTCCATTTCATCATTTTGGGGGAAAAAAGTTTAGACCTTTCTTAAGAGATTTTGTTGTACTGATCAAGTGTATTTTACATACTGCCACGTAATAAGCTATAATGTGCTCTTGGCGAAACAGAACAAACAGTGTTTATAGTCTGAACCTTAGAATCTGTTTAAAGTCCTTGGAGGCTACAGTAAAGCACACCTAAAGACTTGGAAGTGAAGAAAACGCTTTGCCCTCTGAGAGTTATCTTGTCCGTACACAGAATGATTCATGGCCAAGATACAAAAAGTCACTGATAAAGCCAGTATTTATCTCAGTCCATAGCTTATAGGGTTCCAGCTTATTAACATCTCTAAAGTGTGTGTGTGCCCGTCTGAAGTTGCTAATGTGGCCTTGTGCTGTTGAAGGCCAAAGAGAGCCTCTGAAACAAGGACCATAGTTGGCAGTGCATAAAGAAAGCAAATTTAACTCAGAAAAGTCTGAATAATCTGGTTCTCTTATTGAGGGGGTGTCTCTGTGAGAAGGATATTTCAGGCCGTTAAAACATCAGACCCTTTACGCTCCCCTGGTTATGTTTCTTGGCTCCAAGCACAGTTCAGTTAAGGAATACAGTTGGTCATGTCATATTTTTAGTTATTGTGCTTTCTTTACGTAAAGTGATAATGAGCTACTCTTGTGGCTCTTACGCATGTAGTGTATTAGTCTGCTTGGGCCGCCGTAACAGAATACTACAGACTGGATGACTGAAACAATGAATATCCTCACAGTTCCGGAAGCTGGGCGGTTCAAGATCAGGGTGCCGGCAAATTCAGTTTCTGGTGAGGGCTCACTTTCTGGCTTTCTCACTCTGCCCTCACCTGGCCTTTCCTCAGTGCTTGTGCTCAGAGAGAGCAGGTGAGTTCTCTGATGTCTCTTCTTAGAAGGACGCTCATTCTGTCATAGCAGGGTTCTGCGTTGTAGCCTCGTTGGACCTTACTTACTTTCTTAGAGGCCCTGTCCAAATACAGCTGCGTTTGAGTTTGGGGGAGCCCGAACATTTAGTCATAACGCTTGGATATTGTGTGTGCGCCTCTGGGAGATGCCCCCACTCTTACGCTTTTTTTGATCAAATTAGGTCCGAAGGACTTGCATTACAGTGAGTGTACTGTTGTACTAGACTGTCTAAGCTTGTCACTCTTTGCTCTTCCGGAGCTGTTCTCATCCCTTCATCTACAGAAAGCTCTGTGGACTTGAGTCTGTTTCTCTGTAAAATGGTGGTGATAGTTGTTCCACAGAGTTGTTATTGGTCATGATTCTTTTTTTTTAAGATTTATTAATTTTTAGAGAGAGAGAGAGAGACAGAAAGTGAATAGGAGAAGGAGCAGAGGGAGAGGGAGAGAGAATCCCAAGTAGACTCCCCACTGAGCACAGAGCCCAAAACGGGGCTCAGTCTCATGACCCTGAGATCATGAACTGAGCTGAAATCAAGAGGTGGGCATTTTACTGACTGAACCACCCAGGCGTCCTGGTCACGATTCTTTAAGGGAAAATATGTTAAGAACCATAAAGTGAGACGCAAAGATTAGTTTTTTTTATGAAGACGTTCAGTGTTATTTTGTTATTTGCAAAACTTAAGGAGTTGAACCCAAATCTTCTAATTCCATGTTCAGAATTCTATGCGTGGCCAAACATGCCCATTTTCCCAGAATGATTGTAATTCTGTATGGGCAGTACTCTGGGGAAAGTCCCAGAAAGTCTTATTTGCACCGCCTTATGCAGTAAACCAAAATACTCTGCTGTGTTTTGTGAATCATGTCTAAACTCAGCTGCCGGTGGTTGGTGCCCCAAATAAAAGATTTTACTTAGTGATAGGTCTAGAGCTTACGGAAGAATAACCCAAGACTGGAAGAATACATCTCTTAGCCTAGACACTTACGTATTGCATATTGGTAAGTTTTGAAAAATGTTAAGGAAACATCCCATATTGCCTTACCAGCTGGTATTTTTATAGAGAGAAAATCTGATTTAAGTTAATATCTAAGGCTGGATGGTGGTGAGGAGGAAAGTAGAGAAAAGCTTTGAATTATTACAGGACTGGGAAGGATATTATGTGTACCATCTCAGGGCTAACGGGGTAAGAAGAGGGGGAAAGAGAGAGATTATATAAAGAAAAATTCTGTGCTGATGCTAATCGCATTCTTTTTCCTCCTCTAAATTTGCTGCCCCAGATCATGCTGCACCTTTAGTTTTTTGGTTCCACAAAAGCATAGGACTTGTTTCCTCAGACTGGGAGTGTTTGCTCAGACTAGCAGTTGCTCTGTGGGATCTGTCCTAGGTAGGAGATATTTAAGCGCTTTTTTTTGACTCCTCCAGTTTGGGACTGATCCCTTAGAAAACAGATAGGAGTTCCCATTTAGAGAAAGGATTTACTTGCGGTGTTCCATGTTGTGAAGCCATCATGCTTCTGGCGTGTCTCCTTCTGTAGCTGCAGCCGTGGCCCAGGCGAGGAACCACGGAGCCGTGGAACAGGGACCCGCGTCCCTGAGTCCTGACTGGGCAGGGGAGGAGGTGAACATTAAAAATACTGACTTAAGTCACTCATTTGAAGTGGTGAGCCTTCGGGGCTTGAACTCTCTCTGTGCTTTTTAACTTTTTGAAAAAGTATTTATTATTTCAGTGATGTTATTCTTGTAAAACTTTCAGTAATACGTAGATGAGTTAGTATGAGAAGACATCTTTCATGATTTTGTTTAATATAACCAAACCTTCGTCTTTTGCTCTTATGAAGTTTGTAAAATTTAAATTAACTAATATTATGTTGGATTGTAGTCTTCATTGGGGTTTATAATAATGTAAATTAATACATATAACCCTTTATTTTGTATTCCTATTTTCTTTTTTTTCTTTTGAGAGAGAAGGAGCGTGTGCTGGGGGCGGCGGTGGGTGGGGAGGGGCGAAGGGAGAGGGAGAGAGAGAAGATCTTAGGCTCCACGCTCAGTGCAGAGCCGGACATGGGGCTTGATCTCATGAAGTCAAGAATCAGACGCTTAACCAACTGAGCCAGCTAGGTTCCCCTATTCTTGTTTTCTTTTAATATGTAATGAAAATATTTAGGTAATAAATGAGATAAGGTCAAGGCAAAGCCATATAATCTTAATTCTTCTAACAGCTGTCTCTTATTCCCTACTTATTTCATTTTTAAAGTAGTCTACATCATTAGCCAGCAGGGAAATTTAAATCAAAACCACATTGAGATACCACCTTACACCAGTCAGAATGGCAAAAATTGACAAGGCAAGAAACAACAATTGTTGGAGAGGATGTGGAGAAAGGGGATCTGTCTTACACTGTTGGTGGGAATGCAAGTTGGTACAGCCACTCTGGAAAACAGTGTGGAGGTCCCTTAAAAAGTTAAAACTTGAGCTACCCTATGACCCAGCAATTGCACTCCTGGGTATTTACCCCAAAGATACAGATGTAGTGAAGAGAAGGGCCATATGCACCCCAATGTTCATAGCAGCATTGTCCACAATAGCTAAATCGTGGAAGGAGCCGAGATGCCCTTCAACAGGTGAATGGATAAAGAAGATGTGGTCCATATATACAACGGAATATTACTCAGCCATCAGAAAGAACCATTACCCACCATTTGCATCAACATGGATGGAACTGGAGGGGATCATGCTAAGTGAAATAAAACAAGCAGAGAAAGACAATTATCATATGGTTCACTTATATGTGGAACATAAGGAATAGCATGGAGGACATTAGGAGAAGGAAGGGGAAAATGAAGGGGGGGAAATTAGAGGGGGAGACGAACCATGAGAGACTATGGCCTCCAGGAAACAAACTGATGGTTTTAGAGGGGAGGGGGGTGGGGGAATGGATTAGCCTGGTGATGAGTATTAAGGAGGGCATGTACTGCATGGAGTACTGGGTGTTATACGCGAACAATGAATCATGGAACACTACATCAAAAACTAGGGATGTACTGTATGGTGACTAGCGTAACATAATAAAAAATTGTTATTAAAAAAACTAATGATGTACTGTACGGTGACTAACATAAAACAATAAAATTTTAAATAAATAAATTTTGGGGTGTTTATAAAAAAATAAAAATAAAGTAGTCTACAAATGAAAAAAAACCTTGGCATTAAACCACCTTTCTTAGAACTGAGGAAATTTCTAAGTAATACTTCCTCTAGCAACCATATTTCAGTGTTATTTCTATGAGTGTAATAGTTTTCCATTTTCCTGTTATATACCTTTCAAATGCTGTATGAGCCAAATTAAATGAGTTAGTAACAGAGTAGGATAATAAACTTTGGAATTTCCTGACTTTTAAAATGGTAACTTTTTACTTTGCTTTGGCGGGCTGGATCATGTAATTTAATTTATATAGTAAGTAGATATATTTATATTCAAAGAGGTCGTGGTTATTTTCAGCCATCACACTGTGAAGAGCTTTTAAAAAAAGGCTAATTTGCATTGTAGATAATGAATTACTTGGTGTTTGCCCTTCGCTTTTGGTAGCTTTCAATTTTCACCTCTCTGGCTATGATCAGAAGTCATTCCAAAAGTTGCAGTCAGATTTCTTTTCAGTAGTTGCAGTTGAATAATTATCCACCTTCTGTGGATGTATTTGTGCAGATACAAATAGAATTGTGTATGCCATCTGAGGAAGCCAGTGCATTGGGGGTTCATTTCCTTGTTGAAGTATTTTTCACCCATGAAAAAGTCCAGGAAGCTGAGAAGGTCATAGTGAAATCAAACTCAGAATAGCCTGCTTTCAGACCTGTTTTTCTTTTCTTTTTTTTAATTATAGTAAAATATACATAGCACACAATTTACCCTCTTAACCACACTGAAGCGTACATCGAGAGGCCTTGAGTACGTTTGCGTGATTGTGCGACTGTCACCACCATGCATCTCCGGAGTATTTTCATCTTCTCCACCTGCAGCTCCGTAGCCACTAAACACTAAACACCGCTTTCCCACTCAGTCCTCCCCGCAGCCCCTGGCAGCCCCCTTCTGCTCTGTGTCTCTGAGGATCTGACAATTCCAGGTGCCGTGTTTAAGTGCAGTCTAATCGTATTTGTCCTTTTGTGACTGGCTTATTTTATTTAGCATAATATCTCCAAGGTTCATCCATGTGGTAGCATAGGTCAGAATTCCATCCCTTTTGAAGACTTAATACCCCGTTGTATGTATATTTTCTATGTTTTTATCTATTTGTCTGTCAATGAGCATTTGGGTTGCCCCACCTTTCAGCTACTGTGAATAAGGCTGATCCGAACATGGGTGAACAAATAGGTTATGTTCCTGCTTTCACTTCTTCTGGGCACATGCGCAGAAGTGGAATTGCTGGATCACACGGTAATTCTAGGTTTAATTCTTTGAGGCATCGCAATACCATTTTCCACGGCGGCTGCGCTGTTTTATTTTCTCCCTGGCAATGCACGAGGATGGCCGTTTTTCTTTTCATGCTGCCGTTTGATAAACACCAACTCTGTGCCTCACTGTGCTGTGTTTGCACATAAGGACATCTCCCTAAAACTGTTCATTCGTTCAACTCATGTGCAGTTATTTACTGAGTAACTACTATGTGTCAAGTGCTGTTCTAGATTCGGGGACTACAGTAGAGGAAAACGATGCCACTCCCCTTATGGAGTTTATATCTCAGTGTGGTGACACAGATACAAAAGTAAGAAACATATGACAGATGATGGTAAACTGCTTGGAGACCAACAGAACAAGGTGAGGTGACAGAAAGTAACAGGGCGGTGGTGAGAGAAGTCCTCTCGGGATGATGCAATGTGAGGAGAAGGCCGAGGGCAGGAGAGGAAATTGCTCTGAAGACTGCAGGAGTGGAACAGACGTGCTCCCCAGCAAACCACTTCTCTGTGTCTTCTCGTCAGCAGGCTCTGTTTTATCCGAGCCGCCAGAAAATACAGTTATTTAAAAGAGAAAAGTTAACCGTCTATTTTAAATGGTTTAAAAGAATTTCAAAACTTTGGGGAAATGGGAGCCTGGGTAGCTCAGCTGTTAAGCATCTGCCTTCGGCTCAGGTCATGATCCTAGGGTCCTGGGATCAAGTCCCGCCTCAGGCTCCCTGCTCGGAGGGAAGCCTGCTTCTCCCTCTCCCACTCCCCTTGCTTGTGTTCCCTCTCTAACTGTCTCTGTCAAATAAATAAATAAAATCTTAAAAAAAAAAACAATTTTTGGGGAAACATTAAGAATTTGACCATTTTCTTACAGAAAAGTTAAAATGGGACACCTCAACAGACTTAAAGAAAGACTGCTAGTTTTGATAAATGTTAAGTCATAGGGGCTACTCTTTGGNNNNGGGGGTAAGCAGAGTGGTGAGGAAAGGGCTTCTGTACATATAGCAATAGGCAACTGAGAGACTTCATCCAGGTAAACTCTGGAGTCATCTTTAGTGACTCACTTTCTCTCACACATTATCTCTAACCAATAAATCCTACCATCTTTACCTTCCATGTATTCCAGAATCCCCCTCTCACCTTCTCTGGCACTGTCATTCTGGTCTCACCCACTATCATCTCTTGACTGAATTCCCGCACTCACCTACTGATCAGTTATTGTGGAATACTGTTCTGGAATGCATCTCTTCTGCCCCAAATCCTCCACTCAGAGTAAAATTTAAAGTTTTTACCAAGGCAGGACAGGATCCCATGTCCTCTCACCCCCGTGTTTGCTCCCCCCCCCATCATGGGAAACTCTTTTTCCCCAAACACTTTCTACTCCTGAGGCAGTTAGTTCACTGCAAGCACATTTACACCACGGGGCCTTTGCACTTGCTTCTCCTACTTACTGGATTGTTCTTCCTTGAGATACGCACACCTCGTGTGGGTCTCCAGTTAGATATTGCCTTATCAGAGAGCACAGCCTACCCTGGCCACCCCCTCCGAAACAGTACCCTTTTAGTACTCTCTGTCTCCCTACTCCACTTAGATTTTCTTCCTAGCATTTATAACTACCTGATAGAGTGTACACTTATTCAGTCCCTTTATGTTCTCTCTCTACCTTCTGGAATGAAATATCTAAGAGAGACAGGGACTTTGCCTTGATTACTACTCTCTCTAGAAGCTCCTAGAAGCGCTTGGCACGTGGTATGCTTTCAGCATACAGTCCTCTCTGGATCGTCCTTATGGGGGAGACAAATAGGTTCTGCTCTAGGCTTTAACAAACAGAACCTGAAGTATTCACCGAATCAGGGTCTTACCAGTCTTATTCTGAGGACTTTAATTTTGTATCTCCTCATCTCTAGGTACTTGAACTCAAATGTATTATGGTTATCTTCCATAATTAAAGAAAAATGTTATTATGTAACGTATAAATTCTTATTCTAAAGCTTTAAATTTTGTTTTCTCATGTTTAGGTCCTACCAGGTAGTACTCTTAATAGAGGGTTTACTTTCATATTCTCATTTTATTGTTTATGAAAAAATTTCCTCTTTATTAGTTCTCATGTTCTTTATTGTCACATGTTAAGTTACTTAATTTTACTATTGTTAGCAGAGCTTTCTGGGTCCAATCTGGAGACAGAAATCACAGAATGATTTAAACAAGAGAAGCTTAATGTAGAGCTGTTCAGCTACAATGGGCGAGTTACTATAAACTGTAAAGAGAATGATAATAGACACCCTAGGGCTGGAAGAGAGTGTTCAGAGAAGGAATACCTCTGAAGGGGGGACTCCTCCCCAGAGTTGGAGTTCAGACCTTTCTGGAGAAGAAAAGTCCCCTCCCGGGCAGTGGATATGTTTGCTGGGTTGCTGGGGCCATAGTTGGTCCCTAGGCACTGGGCAAGCAGGACACGACCCTGTGGGGCACAGTTGAGCTCCGGCTGGTGGGTGGGCATGCGGAAGTAGTCAAGGGGCCGCTGACTGGCAGCATGAGACCCAGAGCGCAGGCCACAGCAACAGCGTCAGGAATCCTATGGCTAGAGTCCCAATGGGGACGGAGAATCTGGAAGGAGTTGATGGTATTGGGTGGAGCAGAAAGAAGCTGGGACGTGTGGAATGGGGTGTGAGAGAGGAAAGGAAGAGATTCAAGAAAAAGCTTTATTTCTCTCTCTCTCCTAGTCCTCATATATTTAAAATATATACAAGTATTGTAAATGCTACTTTTATTAATATCTTCCTCCCATCCTCATTGCTTTAACTTAGGCTTTCATCATCTCCATCCCAGGGACCTGCATTACTCTCCTAATTTATCATCCTGCCCTCAGGAATCTTCCTCTTCCAATCTAGTGTCATTAAAAGTAAATAAATAGGGGAGCCTAGGTGGCTCATTCGGTTAAGCAACCAACTCTTGATTTCTGCTCAGGCCATGATCTCAGGGTTGTGGGATCAAGCCCCTATGTTGGGCTCCCCGCTGAGATGGGAGTGTGCTTGAGATTCTCTCTCTCCCTCTTCCTCTGCTGCTCCCCTTGCTCGGACGCTCTCTCTCTTTCTCTCAAATAAATACATACATGCATAAAGATCTGACATGACATTTTGCTGCTTATAATTCTTTAATGACCCCCCCCTCCAGCCCCACTGCTGAGTGACTCCAGAGTCCTGTGGTGGCATTACGAGGCCCTGCAGTTTGCACCTCTGCCTTCCACCAGCCGCCTGGGACACTTTCTGTATTGAATTTCTCTAGGATCGCCAGGCATCATTTTCTTCCCTGTGTATTTTGTCCCCTCTCTTGTCCCATACCTCGCCATCTGGGAAATACCTTTTCATCCTTGAGAATCACCTGTTCTATCCCCGTTTGCCCAAGTTTTCCTCAGTGCAAGGTGACCGCTTTCCTTTTAACATATTTCTATTTGTTGATGTATGTCTCATCCCACAAAGGAACTGAGGTGTTCTTTCGTTTTTGGGGGTTTTGGTTTTTGGTTTTGTTGTGGTTTTTCTGTTCGTTTATTTGTTTTTTTACCTTATGTCTTAGTCTGTTTGGGCTGCTCTAACGAAACTGTGGACTGGACGGCTTATAAACAGCAGAAATGTATTGCTCACAGTCTGGAGGGTAAAGTCCAAGATCAGGGTGTTAGCATGAGTGCGGGACCTCTTCTGACTCTCAGACTTCTCTTTGTATCCTTACATGGTAGAAAGGGCGAGGGATCTCTCTGGAGCCTCTTTTGTTAGGCGTTAATCCCACTCATGAGGCTTCCATCCTCATGACTAAGTACTTCCAAAGGCCCCATCTACGATACCATCACTACGTGGTGGGGGGGACGCACAAACATTCAGGCTATCACAGCTATTTCATCTTTTCACCTTGGTACTTCATGGAGCACGCAGCCCGTAGTCGTGCTTAGAGGTTTGTTAGGTGAACGAATGAACTGTCTCCATGCATACTTGGTTTCCAATAGTTTTTTTTACTCAAATAACATATCACCTGCCATAACTTAAAAAAATAGACTTCAGAAGAATGCACACTGTAATTTAGAATTATTTGGGTGCTGTGTGTTTCTACCTGTATGAGAGATAATACCTCAATTTCTACACTTCTTAATGCTTTCTATACTTACTTAATGCTTAAATATATGTTGCTTTGTGATTGATAGAGCAAGTTAGAGATAAGGAAAACGAGGTGAAAGTGAGCCAGTTGCGTAGATGAATGGAGTTGAAATTAGAAACCACTTTTCTTCAGATTATCTTCCTATGGACTCTGGGAAACAAACTGAGGGCTTCAGAGGGGAGGGAGATGGGCGATGGGATAGGCCGGTGATGGGTAGTAAGGAGAGCACATATTGCATGGAGCATTGGGTGCTATATGCAAACAATGAATCATGGAACACGACATCAAAAACTAAGAATGTACTGTATGGTGACTAACAATAAAAAACTAAAAAACAAAATAAACAAAAAGATTATCTTTAACTTACTAGTCTTAAAAATCAAGCAGATAGATACTTATTTATTGAGCCCCTTTTATGTAACATTGTATTAAATCTATGACTAGGAACTCTTCCACATCTCCGATTCTGTGATTATTTAGTGAGATTTAAGCTTTAAACAAAACTTATTTAAATGTTTTCCTAATGTGGGTGGTTTTGTTAAATGTTTATTAACTCTATTGTAAAATTATCACATTAAATAAAATTCAATAAGGTTTTAAAATATACAGTGAACACTGTGCTTCACTCCTTGAAGATACTAAAAAATGTATCTTTTTATGGCTGCATATGCTTATATTTACCCATAAAAACATGTATGCATATTTATGATTTCTGAAATTGGCACATAAATTAATAATTTAAAAATTTTGCTCATAAATATAATATGGCTGATGATGTCCCTGTTTTGTGTTCCTGACTGAAAAAATTGTACCATTCTAATTCCTAAGAAGGCATGTAAAATTTTGGTACCAGGAAATCTAGCCTCTTCGGTCAAGTTTGTTTTCTAGCCTAGATAAGGCCTTTTGCAGTTGGTTTTGCTCTTCTTAGTAGCCTTAAGGAAAATTGGTTTGATAAGATTTTAACAAAAAATTTGATGCCCTGACATATCCTCAGGAGTGGTTAGCTGTGAAAACAGCCACTAGAATATATTCCTAGAAACTATCTTCCATTCCTGAGAGTTTGAAAACGTAATATTGTATGCCTTAATCATTCGGTTACGATAGATACGGGTTATTCCATAATGCACCTGGACCAGAGACCTAGGAATTCCAGATAGTCTTTGTTAAAGGGATACAAAGTAAGCATGTTTTTAAATGTAATTCATCATGCTTCTGGGCCCATGTTTATCCATGTAATTTCATGATCCCATAATTAAGATCAAAGAGCTGAAAGGGAACCAATATGAAAATAATATTTTGCTATAGAAGTTGCCAAACGAGCTAAGCTAGAGTTTGCCACTCTTGCCACAGAATAATTTTCTGAAATACCAATTATAGCTAAGTAGTAGCAAATATATTCTTACCAGCTTCCTAAAAAGAAATTCTCAGTTCCTACTTTATCATTTGCTACTTACATTAATTGAGGAAAACAAAAGGAAGGGAAAATTTGAAAAGCAAAACGAATTGCTCCCCGTATCCTAATTTCATGATCTCGAAAATTAGGAGATTATTTAAAAGGCTTTCTTATTTAAAACGGTTTTGCTTTATTTATCTTGCTTGACGTAAACAGAGGAGTTGTCAAAGTTAATCAATCCCGTGGACTTATTTAGTAAGGATCCTCTTATCAAACAGTGTGCTATGTCTTCTTGAGCTTGCTACATCTGCCACATAACTTTTACCCTCAGGAAGTTTATAACATAGTAAAGACGGTTAAATATAGATAAACCCTTTAATGCATGATTAAGTGGTGAGGGATTAAGACAGTAAGTATTGTAGGAGTTTAAAGAATTTTCAAACCAAGGGAGATTTTAGAGATACTCTCATTCAGTTTCTCATTATATTGACGAGGAAACAGTAGTCTGGAGTAGGTGGTACCACAGAAATCTGCCCCAAGTCACATACTGGATGATGTCAGAACCAGAGGTAGAACCCAGGATCCCCGACTGGAGCCTTCTTGTAGTACTTTCTGTTTGTAAGCAGCCGTGAATCTGTATGGGTGGGCTTGATGTGAGACCAAGGAAGAAGTGAGTCCTTGAAGGGTAGGGTTAGGTTGTGGACAGAAGAGCAGATGTTCCATGATGGAGCGACATCGGAAGACCTGGGGACGTGCGAAGAGGGGAACCGCCTTATTAAAGTAGAAAGCACATAGTAGGGACTGTTGGTAACCTGCAGTTGGCTTAAGGAGTCCTTTCAAACCGGGTAGATGTTTACGTTGTAGGCATTGGGGTGCTTTTATAAATTTCTCAAATGGAATGACTTGGTTAAAAATTGTGTTTTGGGAAGATGAGTCCATGTGGTGAACAGGAAGGATGGAAGTAAGAGAATTCAAAGGGCAGGAAGACAGGGTAGGTTGGGGTATCAGGTTGTGGTAGTAGGAACAAAGTAGAAAATTCAAACCCACAAGCCATTTCTAGGAGGGGAAAACAATAGCCCTAGGTTATAGTTTTATAAAGAAAATGGAGGGTCGAAGAGTGTAGATGAATGGTATTTCCATGGACAGAAACAAAATGGATGAGGACTAATATGTATGGAGTTTTTTGTGTAAAAATTAAGTTGCAAAGGATTTTGGAAATCGTCTGCGCTGAGTTTGGGGATAATATTTGATCATCTAACTGAATGTGTCCCTCGGGGTTTTGGAAATATGATATTGAAGTGAAAGGACCAAAATAGAGATTTTGGGATCTTGTCTATATGATCGTGTTGGAATTGTCAGGAGATGGGAGCACACTAAAGAAATAAGGGTGGAGAAGAAGAGACAGTCTTGGAGATGTTAGCTTCAACTGTAGGGGAGAGGGAAAAGCAGAGGAGCTAAAAAGGAGACAGAAAAGAATGAATAGAACATGTTAAGAGTGGTGAGCAGTAGTTAAGAGCTGGAGTTAGGGACTTCGCTCCCACATAGACCTAGATTAAAGACCATCTTCTGTCTCCAGTTAGCTTTGTTCCATTGGAGAAGTCATCTTTTTTTAATACTTGGTTTTTCTCTGTTAAATGCAATAATAATAGTACCTACATCTTTGGTAGGGAGTACTGCAAGCATTAAATAAAGCCAGTAAAATGCTTAGCCAGCTCAGTGCTTGACACCCGGGTACATTCAATCAATCTTATAAGACAAATAGGGCCATAGGATCTACAAAGAATAAGGAAATGACAGTGTCTCTGAAAAGCAGGAGGGGAAACTAACAGGTAACATCTGAAAGATGGGTTTTGGGTAAAGCAGCGTTACGACAGAGTCATGATGCTGTTAACTTCATGCACATTTTTACTCAGGCTGTACATAGTAAGTCCGCTTTAAAGTAGAATTAAATACATTCCAACTCAAAGAATAAGGACTAAGAAAACTTTTTCTGTTGTTCTTGATATTAAAAGGGTTACTACCAAGTGCTAATGAAGGCTTACTGTAAGTGTATTAGCATTTAACCTAAAATAGGATTTTAGGTTTTCATTTGAGAGTTTCCCATATCTTTGGACAGCCAATAATGAAGGTTTTGCATTTTAATTTAGGGTTAATAAGCAGTTGTACCTGCTGTGTGCCCTTGGAGACCGTTAGGGATCTCTGTACGTTTCTCAGTTATATGATGAACAATTTTGAATGGAAGGCTACTTATATTCAAGTTTATTAAAACCACAATGGGGGGGTGCCCACGTGGCTCATTTGGTTGAGCGTCCCATTCTTGGTTTCGGCTCAGGTCATGATCTCATGGGTTGTGGGATCGAGCCCCACGTCGGGCTCTGCACTTAGCAGGGAGTCTCCCTGAGATTCTGTCCCTCTGCCCCATCCCCACTTGTGTGTGCAGCCGTTCTCGCTCTCTGTTTCTGAAATAAATAAATAAGTCTTTGGGGGGGGGAAGAACCCCACTATGGATATGGTTTAAATCTAATACCAGTAATATACTTCAATTTGTAATGGTCATTGCTCTTTTGCTTAGAATGCATTGTTGACGTGTTCACCAGATCCCTTCTCCAGCTAAGTTATTCGTTTACCTTTTGTTTAGATCCTAGGCCACCAAGATAGAGGAAACTATAAGAAACGGGTCTTTTTTTCCAGTTCAGTTTTCTTCCTGTATTGTTCTTTGAATAATGGATTTACTTTTTCATACAACACGCTAGTGGTGCCTCACATTTTTAATAATACCTGCCTAAATGAGCGTACAGCCTATTGTGACATTTTCTATTAGCAGTTCATTCATAAACATTTGAGAAGTCATTCACTTTTATCTGTGGCCTCTAATCTTAACGTTTGTTTGAAAAACAAATGTAGTAAAACTAAAATTAAAAAAAGATGAGCACTGGGTGTTATATGCGACTGCTAAATTATTGAACTCTACATCTGAAACTAATGATGTACTAGATGTTGGCTAATTGAATTTAAATAAAAAAAATGAAAAAGAAAGAAGATTTATCTTGGTTAAAAAATGAGTTTTTAAAACTGTTTTCTTAAAATCAGTTCTTTTAATTCTTTTAATTATGTATATTGTAGTATCCTATCAGCTCTTGACTACATTTTTGTTCTCATCATATAAAATACTTTTTTTTTTTTTTTTGCTGTCATTTTGAGGAGAAAATGGAGAAATGTTTGTTAATAAGTCTTTATTATTTCTCAGGGGTACTTCTCTGTTCAATAAATTGAGATCTTTGGAAATGTAGTAGTATGTGGATGTCTGGTGTATGGCTATTCTGTCTGACTTCTAAAAGCTGACCTTTATGGTGTGGGATGTTTATTTATCAGTGTCCTTATGACAAACCACGGTTATGCCTTGTATCCGTCATCTTCTGCAAGTGTATGAAATAGCAATGTAAAGTAAATTAAACCAAGCTAGTGATTTGTAGCTAATGTGTAGGATATTAGTAGAAGCCAGAGTAGTTTAAACCTATGTATAGTATGTATTATTCTGAGTCACAGATTTAAAAAGCATAAAGCACGCTTAATCATGAAAATCCACATAAAGAAATAGGGAAACAGTAATAGGGAGTCTGTTCAGTTGAATTCAGCATTGTTAGAGACCCGTTCTTTTGAAAAAGCACTGTGATCCTGGTACTGGGGGTCAAGTGGACCCATTTGAAGTTATCAAGATGAGAATGTGAAGGAAGATTTTCTAATGCAAGGAAATTATTTTTCGCCTCTAGCATCCATGGTCTTGTTTACCACAATGGTATGTGTTATAAAACGGACCAGCCTCTCAGCATTTCTTCGTCTAAACTTTACAGCATATTTATTAATTTATTCAATAAATATTTACTAAACATTTAATATGTGCCAGGCATATTTAGAGCTTCATGGAGCTCACATTCTCCTGGGGGCCATGTAGAGACACAAACAGGGAAACAGGCAAATTTCGTAGTTGCCAAATGAAGTTGTCATATGAAGGGCACACAGAAGAGAAAGAAGATTGAGAAGATCAGAGAGCAAACTCTGTTAGCCACAGTGAAAGGGATGACCTTGAAGTTGAAATCCATAAAAGGGAAGGAACCAGGTCTTTTAGAAGGAGGGAGGAACATTGCTTTTGTAAGGACAATTCAGTGTGCATAGGCCCTGAGGCAAGATTAAAATTCTTTATTCTAGTAACTGGAAGTAGACTAGTATGCTTATAAATTTGGGGTTGGGAGCCAGGACGGAGGTGAGGAGGAAAGGAGAGAAATTAAGGGCGATCCTTAGGTTTCTGGCTCATGTAAATGGCTAAGTGGTAGTATTGCATTGCGTATGAAAATGGGGAAGACTTGTGTGTTTAGGGTCAGGGGAGCTCAGCTCTGTTTTGAGAGAGTTTGGTCAAGGAAGTGATCAGTTGAGGTGATTAAAATTGTTACTACATTAAGGTAAAATTACATGGAGAAGAAACTTTAGTTATTGCTAAGAAACTTAGGCAAGCCCTCAAATGTTAATAAAATTTAAGGAGCCAAAGCCGTATTCTAGGGAAGCACCAGGGCTGTCAAAGATTTAGAAAAAAAGCACTCTGTTTTGGGGGATTTAAAGTACTTTGACCCCCACAAAGATTAAAAAGTTAGAAAGTCAAGTAGAAAGGTATTAAAATTCAAGCCAAGTGGAAAAAGGTAGATTGTCTAGAAGGTAAGTGAAAATAATAAATTAAAATATGTAATCATCAAGAGATTGTTGGCATAGAGGCCATTGGCTCATCAGATAATACAGAAAATAATTACGATAGACACAGAACATCTAACGTTATAGTTAAAATATGAAATGTTAATATTCATGGAGGATACTGAAGGAATGATGCCAGAATTGAAAGGGAAAAGAAGTTTCTAGAGAATCTAAAACCTAAAGATTTTAGCAAACTCCTAGAGAATAAACTTTAAATGCCCGAGTAGTTTTAAAAATCCAGGTTTAGCCAGCTCATGGCTGAGAATTTCAATGACTACACAGAATATGAACTCATTAAAATGAAAGTCAGTCTTGTTTTTATTTTTAAGGTGATATTTCCCAGTTCTTTAAGTCCTTCTTTAGAAGGACTTAATTAATCCATATCCTTGCAAGAGTGAATGATAGGCCTCCTTGAAATTAATAAGGGTAAAGACTTTCAGAGTAGCAGTTAGTTTAAACTTGTGACTTTCTTGCAAAAGAAAGCTTCACTCTTTGGGAACGCTGGTCTTTTATATTAGAGAGAAATAGACCATGTCTGTTCTGTTCACCTATACGTTCACCCCTCTGAGCACAGGGCCAGACACATAGGAGGCTTTTAGTAAATACTTGGTGAATGAATGTAAGTTTTACAAACAGTTTTGGGGTTTTTGAAAGGCTGATAATCTACAGAGCAGTTCATTTGTGGGGCCTGAGGAGCTCTCTCTACCATTACTGCTGTCAGTGTAGTGGCGGGGCTGGACCTGAACAGTGATAGTGCTGTTCGTCGGGCATGGGGGAGAACATCTCGAAGATTATGGCTTCCCATGCATTACAGAGGATACTGGGGTTATTTTAAGCCAATATAATAACTTCCTCCTAGAAGTTCTGTGGACTTTAATGATTTTGATTATTCTCTTCTGTAAAGTTAGTAATTTGTGGTTGACCATGTTGTTCCTAAATTCCACATACTAAAGGACTGAGTTCATGATGCTTTTGAGTACAAATACTGTCAAGGATTATTGAAAGAAGTTTTATGGATGACAGATGAGATAGCTCAGGACCTCATTTTACTTCTTGGATTTCCAGAAATCCAGTGGATGTACTTAGTACCGTAGTCACATGCAGAAAAATGGTAGACCTCTCTATCTTCTCCATAATTCTCTAGTTTTTTAACCTACCAGATCAGTTCTTCTGTATTCACTCCCTAGTTTTGTGTCCACAGTGTATTTTCCCTAATTATGTATCTGACCTTCCTTCCTTTCCTCTCTTTTCCTTTGTTTTCTTTTTTTCCCCTCCCCTCCCCTCCCCTCCCCTCCCCTTC
>NW_024426663.1:73893033-73969596 GCF_017311325.1 Ursus maritimus | reverse complement strand
CTTCCATTAAAAGTTGATTAAATCAAATTCCCAGGATGCCTGGGTGGCTCATTCAATTAAGCATGTGCCTTCGGCTCAGGTCATGATCCCAGGGTCCTGGGATTGGGTCCCGCATGGGGCTCCCTGTTCAGCAGGGAGCCTACTTCTCCCTCTCCCTCTGCCTGCAGCTCCCTCTGCTTGTGCGTTCTCTCTCTCTCTCTCTGACAAATAAATAAATAAAATCTTTTAAAAAATAAAATAAAATCAACTTCCCTGTAGAGTAATTTGAATTGACTTGGGCTCTCTTTGTCACAATCCTGTAATTCAGTGTTTATCTTCTCAAATATTTGTTTCCATGACCTCTGTTCTTTTTACGTAGACACATTTTAGTGGTTGCAGTTTCTTCTGCACCAGCCTTTCTGGAGAATCACAGTGGTTACCCTAACTCCTAGGATGGAACCTCATCAATCATGGACATGTAGGGTTAGGACATAATGAAGACTAAAGAAGCAACATCTCCTCTCACTCTGGCAGCAATGGGGAGCACCATTATTTACCAAAAGAAAGCCGATTGAGTGGAGGTATGTTAGAGTGACTATGTTCTGCGCTATTACAGAAAAACGGTTATATGAGAAATTCTCAAGGGTTGAGCTGCTTTTAATGTTATGTATGAGAAAACAGTCTCTGGGCTTATAGCCGGGAATTTTATATTTAAATGGTAATAGAGGAGCAGTGTAACATTTATGAAGTTGGGGGCAAGGTGATGTGAATGGACTTTGGGGCTTTGGGATCAGGTGTGTCAAAACCTGACCCCCTTCACTTAATAGCTTTGTAACTGTGGGCAAGTTACTTTGACCTCTCCGGGCCTCAGCCTCCTGTTTTGCAAAATGGAAATGATATGATTTCCTGACAAGAATTTTAAGAGAATCGAATGCATTTACATGCAGAAAATGCCAAATGAAACGTTTGGCCCATCTAGATTTTTCCCCAAAGACAAATAGATCCTATTGCAAACTATGCATAGGGAGATGTAAAAAAACGTTCTCCATGATTGGCTAGAGCTCTGTGCCCGTAGGCCTCTGTATTGTCCCATCCTAAGCGATCCACAGTGATCCCGACAAGGATGTGTATTTTCAAAGGGCATGGGATTTTTTTTTTAATTTTTTAATTTTTATTTTATTTAAAAAACATTTTTTAAATGTTTTTTTATTACATTATGTTAGTCACCTTACAGTACATCCCTGGTTTCTGATGCAAGGTTCGAATTTTTATATTTATGTTTGCCTTGAGCAGAAGGTGGGTTCGTGCTCTGGGGTGGTAGGCGGCTGCTAGGTGTAAGGCTCTGGGAAGGAGGAGCTTGAGCAAGGGTAGTTTCACAGGCCCCCGGTCCCCCTTTCTAGCAGAGCAGCTAAACTTCTCAGTTTTACCTTCCGTATTTTCGTGGAAGATACTGATTGAGCAGAAAGGTCTGTGTTGTTCACAAAAGTTTGACAATGCAAAAGCAGGCTCAAGTGCTCTATTCCTCAACTTCCCTTTCTCTCAGGTCTCACTCTGCTTTTCCCTTGGCCTTTTCAAGTTTGTGGAATGGGTGGCGCAGGGAGAAGGGATGGAGTTCTCCAGGCTGTCTTACTGGTGGAGTTCTCAGCCAGCAAAGCATCACGAGAGGACAAGGGAGGGTCCTGTGCAGAGAGGGCATTCCTGGTGGAACAGTTCTTGACCTCTTTACCTACACAGAGCCACATGTCCAGCCATTCTCAGAAATGTTCTGACTTTGACATAACTAACCCTGGACATGCATCTTGTTTCTGATTACTTCCTCCTCGCTGCCTTTACTGGGATCTCTTCAGTTGACCCTTCCTCTTTTCCTTTTCTTCTTTATCCATCTTGGACTCTGACGCATCACTTGACTCTCTTTTCAGTGTTCTACAGCTCTTTCCCCACTGCCCTTCCCCACACACACCCGCAAGAAGTCTGACTCTGGGTGAATGCGTCTGACTTCCCTCTGCTGTCCCGCACTGTTGGAGAAAATAACACATTGGGCGGGTGGGTTGCCTGTGATTTCCTGAGCTCTGGCTGCTGTCCCTTCCGGTTGTCCGAGTGGCTCTCTGTGCTCTATCCTCCGTGTCTTCTTCTCTCGTGGCCTCTTACGGACAACACGTAACTGTGCTCAAATGAATCCAAGCATCAGATGGAAATAACAGACGAGTCCATCCACTGTTTGAGCTACAACCCTCTCTCTCATCTCACAAACTTTTATTTAAAACATGTGTTCATTTTCGTGGTCCACACAGTTTCTGCTCCTATAACTAAAACTGGTTTTGTAAATTTGTTTTGCTTCCCTGCTGAATAATGTTTAGCAGCTTCTTATTACCGTGTGAGAGAGTCTCATATCCCTCGCCTTACATTCATGCTGTTCCGCTCCTCCTTTCCAGTCATGCGCACTTCTCTGGTTTTTACGGATTCAGGTCCTTCTGTCTGGAAAACACTTCTCCTCAGACTTACGGTTCAGTTGCCCAGTGTTATCTCCTGACAGAGATTTTCCCCCCGATCCAGCCTGACCTGGCTTAGTCTTCCTGCTTCATATACTCTCTCTTCATAGCCCTTGTCACATTCGTGATCATTCATTTAGTGTCTTTCTTCCCGTGTCTTTTAATGTGGCTTCTAGAAAATAGGGATCTCATCGGTCATGGGACCGATACTCCTAAGGAACCCAAAAATTATTTGTGTAAGAAGTGACTGAGTAAAGGAAGAACGTAATCCCTCCCTGGCTTAGTAGATCAGTATCTCAGTAGGTCTTTGACCTTGTGAGAACTTGTTTTCCTTGGCCAAGTAGTTAGTTTTAAGTAGAAGTGAAACTATTAGTTTCTCTACTGGAGTTCACTGAGCCAATAGGGCAATGTTCTCAGTGGTGCATAATAGCTGTACAGCATACATACTTTTTCCTGTGGTCTTCTGCTCTCTGCCTTTTTAAAAAACTAGAAATATGTAATAATTCCAAACTTTTATTAGAAAGTTGAGTATTTTGTTCCTTGTGGCATTTTTATTTTATTTTTTTTTATTTTTATAGATTTTATTTATCTATTTGTTTGAGCGAGAGAGAGAGAGAAGGAGAAAGAGCACAAACAGGAGAAGCAGCAGAGGGAGAGGGACAAGCAGACTCTCTACTCAGAGCAGAGCCGGACTCGGGGCTCGATCCCACGACCCTGAGATCATGACCTGAGCCCAAACCAAGAGTCTGTCACTTAACCTACTGAGCCACTGAGGCGCCCCTCTTGTGGCATTTTTCATTAAATCACATTTATTGAATACTATTCAATGTATACCCCAAATGAGAAGTTAAGATATAGATAAATGACTCAGGTTTCCAAAAACCAAAAAAATACACTTCAGAAACAGTATATAGAAATACGTATCTTGGGGCGCCTGGGTGGCACAGCGGTTAAGCGTCTGCCTTCGGCTCAGGGCATGATCCCGGCGATCTGGGATCGAGCCCCACATCAGGCTCCTCTGCTGTGAGCCTGCTTCTTCCTCTCCCACTCCCCCTGCTTGTGTTCCCTCTCTCGCTGGCTGTCTCTATCTCTGTCAAATAAATAAAATCTTAAAAAAAAAAAAAAAAAAAAAGAAATACGTATCTCCAGAGGAGACCCTAAAAATTCTGTTTTTTACCTAAAAAAACATATCAGACTTTTCTCAGCTTCTCATGCTCTAGTACATAAAATGTCATAACCCTTTATAATTAAGAACTGACAGCTAAAATTACAGCTAAAAATAGAACATAAATTAGTGAATATCTGTAGGAGCAGATAGCAGTGATGGTATATTTGTTTTGTGGAATTCTCATTTACCAGCAAGTGACAGCGTATATATTTAAATACTATTGAATGTTACACATATACACAGAGATTGCTGCCATATTTTATGGATTAGTAAACAGCATTAGAGTAGAAGTTAGTTTAGTGTTTAAAAGTAACTTTTATATTATTGGCACAAGTACTTTATAGATGTAAGAAAATACATATATCCCCCATCAACCTATCTAGATACGAATATGACAAAGAATAGTGACAGAATTTGGGCTGCCACTACAAAATAGATTACATGATCTCTTAATTACTTCATATATTAACATTTACATGTAAATGTGTTCCTTGCATATTCTAATTCAAACTCACAACAGAAATGTAGAAATGACTGTAATTTGTATTTAACTGAGCTGAGAAAACATACTGTAGTAATTAAATTATTTTTTAAATGAAACTTCTTTATAAATAGAATTGCTGGTTTCCAAGTACTTGTACTTTAATGAAAACAACTGTACATTGTAAGCCAAATTTTCCTCTTAACTACTTCCTTTATATCTTATACTTGATTTTCTTTAAATTATAGCTCTGTGTTTTGGGTAGAATTCTAAGAGAATAATAATGGATTTTATCTTGCAACCCCAAAAGCAGTTTGGCAATATAGGAGCCAGGTGACAGCTTTTTCCCTGCAAGTATGCCGATCCATAGTCTGGACGGGAATCTGTAGGGTTGAGCTAACACATTATTCTTTCATTGACGGCAGAATATTGACTCTGTCAGTTTCCAGCGGCCATAATGGAAATCAACCTAGATGCACAGTGGTACTTACTTTGCAGTAAGTGACCGACTACTTGACCAGATACACTCATGGTGCTTATGACCTGCCATTACCTACCCCAGAAGTCAAACTTTGATCGTCTCCCAGATTTTTCGATTGCATTATTAAGCCCGCTTGGCTTAAATAAAGCATGTTGTACAGGCAGGGTAAATTTTTGGGGGGGAGGAGATGGACTTTATTTTTAAGGAATTCTTTCTGCTGGAATTAGAGCCAAATAGTTGATTCAGAATAATCCATTTTGCTTACTTTCTACCAATAATTGTGTAATTTGGGAAATTATCTTTGTTGTGTTCCTTTTTAATGATGATCTGTCAGTCATAGAGGACCACGGTAAAAGCAGTACTTGATGCGTAATTACTTAAATTCTGCTTTTAGGAGAATAATAAATTACATTTATTAAGGCCTCATTATAGGCTAGGGTTTACTCTAAGTGCTGAGGCCCCCGTCTCCCGCTGTGTGGAGGCTCCACTGCCAGCAGTGATGGTTCTAGCATTTTCAGCGGAGGCTTCTGAGCCGACCTGTCTTTCTGCGTGATTTTGGTTGTACTTCTGGCTTTCTCGTGCCGTTTATCCAGCTTGTTCCCAAGCCTGTTTTTTCAGCTTCCTCATTTTGTATCCTTTTCTGCCTAAGTTCTCTGAAACTAAGAACTGTGATTGGTACAACTATTTTTGGCAAAAATTAGTCTCAATCTCTATTTGTAAATAGATACCCCCCCCTTTTTTTTTGACAGCATTGGTTGTCAAAAACCTGGATTTGGGGGCTCCTGGGTGGCTCAGTCATTTAAGCGTCTGCCTTCGGCTCAGGGCGTGATCCTGCATCCCTGGGATCGAGCCCCACATCAGGCTCCTCCCCTGGGAGACTGCCTCTTCCTCTCCCACTCCCCCTGCTTGTGTTCCCTCTCTCGCTGTGTCTCTCTCTGTCAAATAAATAAATAAAATCTTAAAAAAAAAACAAACAAACCTGGATTTTAGTGAAAGTGTCAAAGGGAATTTGAAGGGTGGAAAATAGAAGTTTTAATACTTTAAGTCGTGGTATCAGAAGGAAACAGCAATGAAAGTCTGATGGATACTATTTTCAAGAAAGTGTTCCTAGTTTTCCGCACACTAAAAAAACTCAAGGCATTTTTTGTAGATGTTATTGTTCACATCATTTTTATTTGAAAAGTTGTAGTTTGTATTGGGCATGTATTATTCCTGACATTCTGAAAAACATCCTTTTGATTTTCCTTTGAAGAATCCATCCCTTTTCCTCTCTTAGGGTCAGGCTATAGTCACCCACGGTCTCAGAGATGGTGGATGTGGTCTCCATCAATCAGCGGTCAGCACAGTGTGCCTCCTTGGACACACCCATTGGTCCAGACTGGCTAAGTACCGATCCGTATACTTTGAAAGATGGCTGCAGCGCCTTCGAGCAAGGACACGGAGGCCAACATGCCAGAAAGTAGAACTAAGATGGTGGGGAGAGAGAGAAACTGAGTCCTGATGATATATTTTGAGGCCTAAATCCAGTGAGGCCTGACATGATCCCGATTCCTACACTTTTAATCCTACGAGACAGTAGATTACCTTTTTGCCTTTGCCAGTTGGTTAGGTTTTCTGTCGCTGGCAATCAAGAGTTCTAGGTTCTTTGGAAAGGGAATGCTAAATCATCTTGAATTACTGTCATGATGCATTGCTACCAACTTTATGACTTTTTATTTATATCTTAATTATATAAAAATTTGGACCTGAAATATTAATAAGGAAAAGCAACTAATACTCGAAGGTGAATTACCAATCCAGAGAGAGGAGCATGAAAATTCAAATCTTAAATTCTGTAAAACTTTCAGGTAGCTGCATTTTTACTTTCTATATGATTTAAATCTGTGAAAGGTAAGTTGGGAAATGAAAACTTAAGAAAGAATATTTAAGGCATGTACAATGTGTATTTTAACAAATCTCATTAAACAAACACAATTACAGACATTTGCTGGATTATATTTGATTTGTCGTAAGCATTTCCCTACCTTTTATACTGTCTTGTTGCCTTATTATAGGACTTTCTACACTTTCGACATTGTAACATTGTGGTTTTCTATCAAACATCATGACTGAAAATAGGACTTCATGGATGAGAGTCCTGCCCCTTCCAGATTTTGTACGTAGATATCCTAAGTAGGAAAACATATCTATCAGTACCACCTTGAACTGCCCCAGCCCCATTCCGAATGCCCATATTTACCCTTCAGTCATCGTTCTGCAGCTGCAGTTGAAATAGCTTTTCTTCATTGGGTAGTAGAGTGGAGAAAGCAAAGAACTAACGAAAGCACTCCTGATGAAGGATGGCCTCAAGAGCAAACTCTCAGAAACCTGTGCGTCAGCCTTCTTTGGGTGCTGGCATCGGAGACCTAACACAGATTGACGGAGTCACAACTTACTGGCTCAGGTAGCAACTATGAAACAAGAGGTGAATCTCTAGCCTCCGTCACGGCAGGGTTGGGGGCTTCTTGTAACATCACCACAGCTGCGTCCCCGCGTCCTTCAGGGCTGCCTTGCTCTTGGGGGCTTTACTCTCAGGCAGGTGCTGTCCGTGGGCTGCTCGTGTCCAGAGCTCTAGCATCCTGACGGTCCCGGATTTCAGATCAGCATGAATGACTGTTGTTTGCCCATGGGACAATTAGAGATCTCCAGGCAAGCAAAGTCCCGGCCCTCCTTGGTTCTCATGGGCCACCAGGGTTTGGGGGAGGAAGGCCACGTGATTGATAGTATCCCACTGAATTGGAGGAGTGACATTGACAGGAGGGAAGTACCCATGTCCTCTTCTGAAGAGCTGCTCTCCTGCCCATGGCAAGCTGTTCCGCTTACTTGTATTTCCCTATCTACTATGCCATTCTTGAATTCGGTTAAGTTGCCTCCTTTTTAAGAGATGAAAATACTGCTTCTGGTAGGGGTTAGTTATTTAAGTTCAGTGTACATTAGATCAGAATAGTTTTGTACGTGTATCACCTGTATTGAAGGATTGGGGATTCGGGCCGTGGCAAGGAAAGTCTTTATTTTGAAGCATGGCCGTGTCACAGCATGGTGGACAGCGTGGACCTTGGAGGTCATGTGGACCTAGATATGACTTTTCCACTTCTCATCTGTATGACTTTAGGCAAGGCATTCCAGTTTTTCAAAGCTTGATTTTTTAAAGCTGTAAGATGGAAATAATACCTATCTCATAGTGTGGCTGTGAATCACAACGCCGAGCCCATAGTGGGTGCTCAGTAAGTGATGGCTAATATTATTCCCAGTCCTAATAATAGTAATAATAAACACTTGGCCCTTTCCACCTCTGTTTCCAAGTGGTCCCCAACTACCTAGAATTAAGAGTTCACAGTGGTTCCATAGTTCAGCTACATTAGGGCTCACATCAAATTTTGCAAAAGAGTCTGGAGGTCTAACTGCTGTTCATGACATTGGTTCTGTGGAGAAATTTTTTTTTCACCTTGAAGAAAACATATTTTTGTAAGATAACTCATTCTTCGGTGGAGTTGGCCTCTATTTGCTGTGTTTTTCAATTATATCTAGTTGTACCTTTTATGAGGGGCAGGCAGTCAAGTAAGGCAGGGTCAGAATCTGCTTAATAAATTCTAGAATAATGTATATTCACAGAGACTTCTGACTGCTGTGTATGAACTTGTATTATAGTCATGTGGCTTGCTTTGAGGGCTGCTTAACTCAGAGCCTTAATTAAGCTACAAATGAAATTTCAAGCTTGTTCATTTTGGTTATGTATTCAGCTGTTTAGCATTTCTCTTGAAAAGCCCTGTCCTAACTTGTGGCCCTTTATAGTGGTGGGCTGATTGACTCAATATGAGGAAATGTGGTTACGGTGAGCCGGCAAAGAATCCTCCTGACCTAGAGACTGTTTACTGTTATGAACACTGATCTCAACGAAAGCTACACAGATATGCCAGGATAAATGCACAGGCCACATAGTGGGTGGTCAAGTGGATCTCTTGTCCCTGGTTTTATCAGTAATATACAGTGCAGGTGGATATTTTTATAGGCTATTGGTGTTCAGAGAATTTCGAGAAATTGTACTTAGGCATATTTGCAAAAATTATTTCCCACTTTCAGTTGCTTTGTTGTCAATGCGAACAAATTCGTGGATCAGCAATTTTAGATATGCAGAGCTTTAAGGATGAATTTCTAGTATAAAAAACTTAATAGCCAAATCTCTTAATACTCCTATGCCCGCTTTGGTTCACGGAGGTGATTATGCCAGGATGTTAAGGTGTAAGAGTTATGGAGTCAATAACGTACTGTCTTACTTAAAGAAAGGAAGTTCACTGTTTATGGCTATAAACTGTGTATGGCATGCTGTTTTCAAACATCCCTCATGCTGTTACTAGTCACCGAAATACGTTATGTGTGTATGAGTGGCTCGTCCCAGTCTGGTATAATGATTGGAGAAATAGCTAATATAGTATATTCTGAATTATGTGTATAGATAGCATGTTATTAATTTTCAAATTTATCAAGAAGACACTAAAACCCTAACAAATAATGGCTATTGTTTTAGTGTGACAGATGATTTTCTAAATACAGCTTGGCAGCGTTGCTGTACCTTCTTCCTGTCTTCCAGTATGTACACAAATAACATCTCGATGATAAGTGTTTTCCCTTTATAGATCGTTAGTAATTTCTATCAGAAATGTATAATCAGGGGGCGCCTGGGTAGCGCAGTCGTTAAGCGTCTGCCTTCGGCTCAGGGCGTGATCCTGGCGTTCCGGGATCGAGTCCCACATCGGGCTCCTCGGCTGGGAGCCTGCTTCTTCCTCTCCCTCTCCCCCTGCTTGTGTTCCCTCTCTCGCTGGCTGTCTCTCTGTCACATAAATAAATAAAAAAATCTTAAAAAAAAAATGTATAATCAGGAAAGGATAATTTTTTCTGCCAGATAAGTATCCATCCTTTTTTTCTTTTCTGCAGTAAACACTTCTGGCATTTTTTAGTGGGGGGTTGTCTTTCCTGCTTCACATAACGTGGTTCACTAGGATAGGGTCTTCAGTTTTGGAGGAGACTGTAAAGGTTATTTCATTCGTTCCCCATCCATTCAATGGTAATGTGCTTTGGAGACGTAATATGAAATTAACACCTTGGGTAACACTGTTTACTTTCTAAAATGCCATTGTCTTTTGTGTAAGCAGTTTGGTTTTTCTCTTTCTTGCCAATAAGAATTACAAGGACAGTTGAGGACAAAATTTTATTTTTGCACAAACAATATATCTCTGGAACAACTTCTCTGCGTTTGCTACCTTTCTGAAAGTGCAGGGAAGTGTAAATTACCGTAGAGGCCCCCATGGAAGTGGCCAGTTACCCTGTGAGTAGAATCCACTTCAGATACAGAAGCACGTTCCATGACTTACCTACATTAAATATTGAGTTAGTAGTGGAGGTAGGCTTGAAGTGGACCAGCCCCGACCTCTCAAGTCAGTTCAGCCCTGCGCCAGAGCCATGGACGCTTTCTTTCCTTGTGCTTATCGCATGGAGGGCTTGACAACCAAAGATGTAAAGAGAGTTGCCTCACATTGTGTCCCCCTCCCCTCCACTCCCTTCCACTCCCTCCCTTCTACTCCCCTCTCCCAGACATAGTCTTGGTGATTTTTGATATTTTTTTTCTACCACCTATACACATTACCCCCCCCCCAATTTTGATTAGCTTTTGAAAAACTAAAACCTGAAGTCAAGTTATCCTCAGAAATGCCCGTTGCTTCCTTAAAGGGAAAGACTTTCATATTAGTCACAGTTGGAGAAAGAAGAGGAAAACTAGGAGGAGCGGTTTGATTTCGCACGTGCATTTTGGTTTCCTCCTTGCTATGTAGCTGGGACGCGTGCTTTTTAGTAGATGGTCGCCTGTAGTAGCCGGTCTCTTTACTTTACCTGATACTATAAAGGATTCCTAAGACTGGACGGACGTCAGTTTGGTTGCTGTGGAAATCATGGGAATGAGCTGCCACCCTGACTTACTGTAGCATTACATGTGGGGACTAAGAAGTTGCTGTTTGGTTTGAAGTCTGCAAAGCAAATCCCTGGAAGGTTTTTGATGTATCCGAAGTTCCGTAGCCTGTAAATGACAGAGGTGGGACTAGAACCTAACTATTTGCACTCTCAATCAAATTTTCTTTCTCCTGCATGAGACTCCACTTTTCTGAAAAGGAATATGAATGGTTCATATAGGGAAATGTTACACTGGGGCTTAAGTTATTATTCCTGCTCTCATACTCATGTAGGTGTTTTCTCTTCCTCCCTACTTCTCTGTATCTTCTTCATTAATTTCCCTCTTGGATCCAGTTCCTTGGCTGAATAGTGAGATATAAATGGCAAGTATTCATACCATTTTGAGGAGAAAATAATGTCTAATAATGTAACCGTTTCTTTATATTATAGGCAGAAGGAGAGCCAGAGGACAAATCTATCTTTCCTCTTACTCATTGGAATTTACAGAATATGTTAAAATCAATTGTAATGTACAAACAAAAGCATCATGCAGTCAGACTCCTTATGTGCTTAATAAGAATTCACACGATAATTAAATCGCAAGGTTTAACCTCCTTGTACTTCACTTTAATGTGACTATTTGATCTTCCTTATAATGGATGTCTGCATGTAAACTTTTTATTTACTGGGGGAGGTCGTCATATAGGATATTAAGGAAGACATTCAACTAGAACTCGATTTGCCTTATGAGCTCCCAGGTTCCCATAGCAATTTTAGACAACACATGCCATTTTCCTGGAAGAGTAACTAGAGGATAGAGTCTGATCACTCTCTCCCTCCCTTGGTAAGCCTGCTGTTTGTTTTGTGAATTTAGTAGCTAAAGGTGCATGATAAAACTTGCCGTCTCTGTTAGATGGTGCTAAGTCAGACAGTAATAAAATGGCTCCCAGGCTCCAGCAGCGCTTCTTTTTATTCCATTAAACATCGATTTTCTCGACGGTCATACATCTGGTGTGTTCAAAACCTTACTCCGAAAGCGCCGAAATCCACGGCGTGCATTTTAAACTCCAAATGAAAGGGAGAAGGGGGCTTCCTCATAAGTGCAAATGTTCTTCCAACAGATGCAAGAAAACAGAATTTTTCATACGAATTTATTTTCACTTTTCTGACCATCATATGATTTGCCTGGCGGTATAAACGATTCCCTGCAGTCCCTCCCATTTAATTGTTGAAGCAGAAAAGTACATTAAATCTTCATTAGCCATACTACCTCCGGTAGCAGCTGGTGTTACTGAGTTTGTGCCCGCATCTGGGAGCAGTGCAGTAATCATTCCTAACCTGGAGGAGAAGGTTCCACCGTTCTGTTTCACTGGGTAATTTTTCTAGTCTCTTTCAGTTATATGATTTGCTGAACAAAAATTATATGTTCAGTTACATGATTTGTTACAGAAATGTAATACGCAGACATACCCATATGCCTACCCATGCATAGACATGCGTTCATATACACACGTGTGTCGTATGTTTGTGGGTATATACGTGTGTTCCTTTCTAAATAGTAGTATATTTTATACCTTGGCAAAATAGAAAATAACCAAGAAAATAAGGCTGTGACGGCCTTTTTTTAAAGAAACTTAAGTTATGTCGTTGCTTTCTTAAGTACCTTCACGACACAGATATTGGGAAAAGTTGAGGATTATTAATTTGGTTTAGACATTTTTTTAAAGATTTTATTTATTTGAGAGAGAGAGAAAGTGCGTGTGTGAGAGACCACGAACGGAGTGGGGTCAGTGGGGAGGGGCAGAGGCAGAGGGAGAAGCAGACTCCCCACTGAGCAGGGAGCCCGATGCGGGGCTCGATCCCAGCCCCCTGGGATCACACCTGAGCCGAAGGCAGACCTTAACTGACTGAGCCACCCAGGTGCCCCTAGACATTTTTTTTTTTAAGCATCTGTGTGGTTTTTACTTTGTTTTCCTGATACTCTCAGTTATATGTTTGCTTCCTATTATTCCCAGTGTTTCTTACTTGCCTAAAACACTTTGAATTCTACCTCCACTGATTCTTTTCCCTCCTTTGTTAGTTTACGTGCATTACTGATGTGCTAGTATCTGAAAGTAAAAGGATTTAGAAACATACTTGAAGAAAATGTCATCATTCTTATTGTCGACTGACACTGTTAGCTCCTTGCTGGATTGTCTTCAAGTTATTGGCTACTAAGTGCTTCGTAATTAGTTTATGGTTGCAGTATATGGTGTTGTAACCGTGCAAAATTCGTGAAGGACATGTCTACAAGTTTATCAGGAATTTTTGGCCGACTGAACTTCTAAACTTCCTAATCCATTTGTTCCGCTGGGTAGTGTTGGAGTTGAAACAGCGGTTTTCACTTCCCTTATGGGTAGCTGAGCCCACGCACACATTTATCACCGATTGCCAGCACTGGAAAAATGCAGAAGTTAGATGAGTTTGCTCACTTACATTTAAAGGAGGTTGGATATTTTGAGGGAGTTTTCCTGAAAATAGGATTGGTGAAATAAAAACTAAGCTTCATATTGGCTTTACGGAGAGAAACTGCCAGAAGCAAGCCTCCTTGGCACATGTTTGAGTCAGAGATACGTTCCAACCAGGGCAGAGTCTTCTTTCTGACTTTCCCTTGAGAAGCAGGGACACCCCATGATGTTGGGCTGACAGGCATAAGGAAGCAATCAGCTCTTCTCCCCTCCCTTCCTCCCAAGTTTTATAAATAGAAATGTTGTGTCCTTGGGGCGCCTGGGTGGCACAGCGGTTAAGCGTCTGCCTTCGGCTCAGGGCGTGATCCCGGCGTTCTGGGATCGAGCCCCACATCAGGCTCCTCCGCTAGGAGCCTGCTTCTTCCTCTCCCACTCCCCCTGCTTGTGTTCCCTCTCTCGCTGGCTGTCTCTCTATGTCAAATTAATAAATAAAATCTTAAAAAAAAAAAAAAAAGAAATGTTGTGTCCAAGTAACGGCAGTGATACAATATAGCTTTTTATTCTCCTATTTTAATAAGTCTTTTTATTTTTTTAAGAATTAAGGTTCGTGAACTTGAAGAGAGAATGGGAAGTACTTTTTAAAACACTTCTGATCTTATTGAATTGAATTGGATAGATCTCTCTATTAATATAATTATTGCATTACTATGTACATTAAATTATATGCAATCTGGAATACTTGGTCTTTTTACTCCTATCATCTTGAAATAAACGTTTAGTTGTTAGGTATTACAAGTGTCTAATAGCTGTGTTTTGAACCGATATAACTTGCATTGTGATTTGTTACTGATAGTTTAGATGAATCTGTATATCCAAGTCTTGGCCCACTAAAATGAGTAATGTGCTGTAGAGTAGTAGGGACAGAGGGTTCTTGGCTTCCGGGATTCTTGTTGGGGGTCCTTCAAGAGATGGTGTAAAGATAATGTAGGTGTTCTTATTCATCACGTTTTCTCAGTTGGTTTCAGAACATTTGCCTTATGGGGGGGGGAATCATGATTTTTTTTTTTTTATATCACACTCACCACCTCTAGCATTGCTTTTCATTCTTTCTTTTGGCCGTTATTTAACTAGTGCCTGCATTGGCCAGACATCGTACGAAGCTCTAGCAGTAGGTGACCTAGTATTTCTTGCCATGATGAAGTTACGATTTAGTAGAGATGGCGCAGAAGAACATGGACTCTTAAGTCACACTGCCTTGGTTTTACCCTTGGTTGTACTGCTTCCTGGTGATGGGACAAGTCCCTTAATCACTTGTTTCCATTTTCTCCCTACTCAAATGAATGTGATAACTCTATATTAAATGAGATGACACGTATAGAACACGTACCGATCACTCAGCACTGATGTCAGGAAAGGGGACGTGTCAGCTGTCTCTAACCCTGTTACAAAAGTGACTCGATGAGCTTTATTCAGTTTACAATCATTTTGTTTCATTTTGGGAGCCTTTTCCCAGCTCTGCGATAATGTTTGAAATATACCCTGCTCACGTTTCCTTTTTTCTTTCAAAGAGCTCCGCACTTAACGTCTCCTGGCTGGACACTTCCATACACACTACACCCATGAGTCCCTGTTGCACACTGCGTGATGTTGCTTGTACGTGTTGCTAATGGGGATTGCTCATTTATTTATTTGAGTGAGACTGCACGGTGTCTTTTCAGTTATGTATTATTTGTCTATTATTATAAGCCCTTGGAAGAGAAGAGACCATACCAATCTGTGCAGTAGGCATTTAATAATGGGAAGAAGTAAAAACAATTTTCATTTTCAGAAGGAGGCATAAGCTTTTTCTCACCAGGCTGTTTATGTGGCTGAGAACAAACAGGGCTGTCAGAACTGTCCTATTATCTTATGCTTTAGATACAGAGGCATACCGGTTGGTATTGAACCTTTTGTAAAATGAGTTGCCTTTTTCATTCGTAAAGTATTTACAGTTGGAACTGTATTTTTGGGATCCAGGTACTATTTCTGCATTGTAGCTCGTTCGTTAGATTAAACTTTGGGAATGTCTTTTATTGTGAATGGTAATTTTCCAAGTTTTTACTTTTGTTTTGCTTTTTGATTTTTCTGCTAGACTCTTACTCTCTTTTCTGAGTTATTAACATACTCAACTTTGATTCCTTTCCCACAGCCATTCTACTTTTTTCTGTCTTACTCTAAAGTCTTTCAATGCTATATTAGATTAATAAATACTTTTCATTCTTCTTCTAATTCTGTGTGGAAATTTTCATTTTCATTTTTTCCCCCTACTTTCTTTACAGAAACAAGGATCAAGTATAACACTTTCTGGATAAGTACATGCCAAGGCTTTGTAAACTGGGCACTTAAGATTTTCATTGTTTTATAAGAGAAGAGGTTGTCTTAACTGACTACTGAACGCATGGGCTGCCATATTGGTGCGCCAAATCTGTCAGTTAAGACTGATTTTCCAGATAGTGTTCCTTGGCATAATAAAACCAAAGCTATAAAGTACTCTACATGAGCTTTAGTTCTAAAGAAGTGACATGAAAGTATTGCTATTATTATTTTGTAGAGCAAAAAGTAGGCTAAAGAGCTAAAGAGACTTAATTGTTATTTGTTCATTCATATTGTTAGTGGTATTGGCTAGTATGCGGTGGTATTACTAAACTTAAGCTCAAGTTACCTGTCTCTTTGTTGAGTTGTCAAAAATTAAAATCAAAACACTAAGAAAAAAGTCAATACTAAAAATACAGTAGCAATTGATAATAGTAGAACAGTGTGTAAAACTTTAGTGTAAATCATAGTATGCTTATTAAAACATTTAAGGGGCACCCACGTGGCTCAGTCTGGTAAGTAGCTGCCTTCGGCTCAGGTCATGATCCCAGGGTCCTGGGATCGAGCCCCACGTCGAGCTCCCTGCTTAGTGGGGAGCCTGCTTCTCCCTCTCTCTCTACTGCTCCTTCTGCTTCTGCTCTCTCGCTCATGCTTTCTCTCTCAAATAAATAAAATCTTTAAAAAAAGATAAAACATTTAAAATGAACTTCCTCAAGGCACTTCATAAAGGATTTTCTCTTAAGATTTTATTTATTTATTTATTTATTTATTTATTTATTTATTTATTTGAGGGAGAGCAAGCGAGAGAGCATGAATGGGGGCAGGGGGAGGGGTAGAGGGAGAGGGACAAGCAGACTCCTCGCTGAACAGGGTGCCAGACACAGGGCTCCATCCCAGGACTCTGGGATCACGACCTGAGCCACCCAGGTGCCCCTTAAAGGATTTGTTCTTATGTACCTTATTTGGCAGATTTGGCGGTCTTCTTTAAGATATTGCTAGTACTCATGCATGAAAATGGTGACATATTAATTAGAAAATAATATTTTATATAGTTACTTGCTTTATTAAATTTAAGCATTTAATGTTACTGCACACAAACACGCATATACAGACATAGTCATATGTTTATTTGTTTCATTTATAAATCTTTTTTCTGGAAAGAATAATAGTTCTTTGTTTACAAAGTTACTATCAACCGATTGTTGGGATGATACCGAGGAAGATTTGAAATACAATCTCAGTATTATCATGAAGAGGACATACTCAGTACTCTGAAGACTGCCTAATAAATTCGTGTGCATTTGTTGACAGGTAATAGATCATTCTACAAACTTGCTATTAGATATTGTTATTCATCCAGTCAAACATTTATGCATAGTCTGTCATAATCAGTGTATTCACAGCCCACATCCAGCCCATCACAAATCATTTTATCTCTGCTTACAGGCTATGTAGATGCTAAGTGTAACTACTTCTCACTACCTTTATCACTACTTCCTTATTTCAAAACCCTGTTTCACCTTCCTCGAGACACCTCCCCTGTGCATTGTATCTAAAATACTCCCACATTCTTCCCCCTTGTTCCACTTAATTTTTTTATAGCATTTGCTTCTTTTTGATGTTATATCTTTTTTTTTTAACTTATTATGACCTGTGTTTCATTGTTAGTCTCCCCATTAGAATGTAAGTGCCATGAGAGCAAGGAGTCTGTCCTTACTAATCTGGTGGTCTCCAAATGCCGAACAATGCCACAGTGCCTGGCCTACCTTAGGTATTCAGGAAAATGAATGTAGGAAGGAAAGATCGCTGTGGAGATATAGGAACTTGGTGCTGACCATATTCACCAGGGCCAAGCATCGTACCTTAACACACTTTTGCTTTTTGCATTTTTCGAAATTCGGGAATGAAGGAATGAATGAGCGAGCGCAGAAATTAGGCTTTGGTAGTCCACTTTGTGAAACTGTTTGTCATTATCTTGTAAGATTGAACATACATCTGTCTTGTAACCCAGAAATCCCACTTCTAGGTATATACCCAACGAAAGTACAGATATCGTGTTCCTCAAAAGACATGAACCGTGTTGTTCATAGCAGTACTCTTCATGAGAGCCCCAGTGTAGAAACTAACCTAATGTCCAAGAACAGTAGAATGGATAAAAATTGTAGTATGGGGATACAATGAAATATTCCACATCCATGACAGTGTAAGAACTCCAGCCGTATTTAACTCTCTGGATGAATCACATAAATACAGTGTTGAGTGAAAGAAGCCAAAGGCAAAAGAACACATGTTATGTAATTTTACTTATATAAAGTTCAAATCTGTGTTGTTAGATGTTAGGATAGTATTTACCCTTGGAGCTCCAGTGGCGCAATCGGTTAGCGCGCGGTACTTATACAGGATAGTATTTACCCTTGAAGGCATGGCACTGGAAGGGGACATAAGAGAAACTTCTTGGGTGCTGTAATGTTTTGTACCTTAAAGATACGTTTTATATTTAAAGATAATACAACACAACGATCCCAGCCTTAGAAGAACTAACTTAATAAAGGAGCAACAAACCAGCATTGGGCTGATTAAAATAAATGATGTATAAAGTGCTTTCAGTATGTAGAGGATGGAATTACGAATTTTATTGAGGGGTGTATAAAAAGATGACATTGTAAGTACTTCTAATGTCTTTAATATTGCCCTTTGTCAGAAGTGCCAAATGTTTGTATAGCATAAAACTTAGAAGTACTTTTCTTTTTAATGGAATCCTCAAAACCAGGTAGGTTAGTGTCGAATAGACTGAGCACTTTTTAACAGATATTGTCCTAACTAATGGCAAAACTACAACATTTCCTAAGAGGGAGAAATTTTACTTCTAGACTTAAACGCTCAATTTTTTAAAGTTTTAAATAAGAGCAACCTGAAAGTGACCATTAAAATACATAAACACCGTCACAATGCAGTGTCAGCACTAAGAGAAAATAAAATTTCATATCAGTAATAAATTTCATTGATGAACCAACGGAGTATTAGGTAACAAACATGGATGAGCTAGCATTTGGCGTACCCACCAAATCGACAAAAACAGGAAGGTCTGATACTGCCACGTATTTATGTAGGGAAATGAGAGCTCTTTATACATTTCTGGTGGCAAAGTAAATTGGTATAGGCAGTTTAAAAAGCAATAACCTAACACCGAGTGATTTTGGAGATGCACAGCCCTATGACCCTGAAGTTCATGCCTCCCTATAGCAACACCAGAAAGCATTGTATATCCATATAGGGTGATGATTATATTTGTAATAGTGACCAAGTGAAACGATGTGTTGGCCTCTGCTAAGCAGATGATTAAAGAGGTTTCTTTGTACACTGAGATATAACAGTGAAAATGCAAAAATGTGACTTCGATGTTACCAACATGGACAAATTTTTTTTTTAAAGATTTTATTTATTTATTCAACAGAGATAGAGACAGCCAGCGAGAGAGGGAACACAAGCAGGGGGAGTGGGAGAGGAAGAAGCAGGCTCATAGCGAAGGAGCCTGATGTGGGGCTTGATCCCATAACGCTGGAATCACGCCCTGAGCCGAAGGCAGACGCTTAACTGCTGTGCCACCCAGGTGCCCCAACATGGAAAATTTTAAAAAGCAGTGTTGATTTTTTTTTAAAGCAGGTTGCAAAATGAAATATACAGTTTGATAACAATTTTGTAAAATTGTACTTATTTTTTTAAAAAGATTTATGTATTTATTTATTTGAGAGCGAGAGCGAGAGCGAGAGAGAGCATGCCAGGGGGAGGAGCAGACCGGGAGAGAGAATCCTTAAGCAGACTGCCCGCTGAGCACAGAGCCCGACTAGGGGCTTGATCTCATGACTCTGAAATCACGACCTGATCCAAAATCAGGAGTCGGATGCTGAACTGACTAAGCCACCCAGGCATCCCAATTTTGTAAAATTTTAAAACAAAACAGTAGTGTGCTTTTTTATATAATGAAAGTAGCAAGTTTGATACTGTTCTCATACTCATAAAGCATCTCTACAGAGAAAATAATACAGTATGGGTTCCTTTCTTCTGCAAAGATTTGACTAGAGATTTGGGGGAAGAAAAGTAAAGTATAAAAGTTAATGTTATTTGAAATTGCCATTAACTTAGCAGAATTTCAGTTCATTGCCTGATATATTATCAGGAGATCATGTTAAATATAAGAATTTCCTAATAATTATTATTTAGGTTGCTGTTTTTACTCATTAGTAATTCATGTAAGTTTGTGTAAAAGGAATTTCTAGTAAGGTTCAAATCACATATATAGACATTTTTTAATTGCTTTTTCACATACATGCAAAATTTCAAATACATGGATTTTGAAGATCAAAAAAGGTTCAGCATATCTCTATTTTAAACTACATTTTAGGGGCACTGGGGTGGCTTAGTCAGTTAAGCGTCTAACTCTGGATTTTGGCTGAGGTCGTGATCTCAGGGTGGTGAGATCGAGCCCCAAGCCCCATGTTGGGCTCTGCGCTCAGCGGGAAGTCTGCTTGAGTCTGTCCCTCTGCGCCTCCTCACACTGCTGCCCTCCCCACCGTGCTCTCACTTGCTCGCTCTCTCTCTAAAATAAATAAATCTTAAAAAAAAAACACCGCATTTTATACACACAATCAACAAATTACAAAATAATTATACTATATGGTGATATTAAAAATTATATTATACAGTGATATTTAAAACTTGAAATATATACAAAAGGCAGTGACGTGCAGCGGCTGAGAGGACACGCATGGGTCGGACAGAACTGTGTTTGAATTCCAGCCCTGGCAAGTTAGCTTACCTTTCCCTGGTTTTCTCACGACTTTTGATGATCATTTGTGATAATTTCTATTTCATTGTGTTGATTAAATGAGAACATTTGTAAACCACCTCAGTACAGGGCCTCCTACCCAGCATACTCAGTAAACCATCAGTGTATTAGTTCTAACTTCTTTCTCCTGAAAAACAATCTGATAAATACCATTTAGATTTCTGTTCCAGTTCTCAGAAGCTGCCTTGATGGGTGATGTCACTCAGAGTCATATCAATAGCGCCTAGAGTGGTGCAGCCGTCTGTAGCGGTGGTTTGATGAGGAAATACGCTCAGAGTTGCGATCGGAGAACCCAGAAACTACTTTCCCCTCGTGAAGTTCTAGGCATCGAAGCAGGAATCCTCTCTGCAGGCACGCTTCTATCTTTCAAGGAGTGGGAGTCACTAAACACAGACACCTGAGCCATTGGTGTAGCTCTGGTTACCTGGGGCGGGAGCTCTTTGCAGGGGCCCTAGCAAGGAGGCTGAAGACGAGCGATGAGGTTCCAGTGCTAGGGAGGTGCCGAAACAGCATGCATGTGCTTGCCCGGGAGACGGATAAAGGAGAGAGTGAAGTGGGGGCCGGGGTGATAGGTGTAATGGAACTTCTGATTTAAAAAAAACAATACCAACTCTACACTCTTTCAAGAAATTATTCTTGGCATTTTGTTGAAATTAGGTAATGCATTCATCACAGTTTATAATCCCAACCTTGTTTATTTTAAGAGAACTAAGTGGATTTCTAATGGTCTGTCTTCATGTGACATGAGTTGGTTCAAACAGTGAAGGCCGTCTATCAGCAAGCCCACGTTAGAACTTTAATGATTACAGGAGTTGAAGAATACTGTAAATATATCTGGCACTTCTAACTACTTGTTTTAGGGTACCCATAATAAAACTTCAGCCATGAAGTTCTTTGTGGTCAGAAGTTTTAGAAATAAACTTAGTGTGGGATGCCTGGGTGGCTCAGTCCATGAAACATCCGATTCTTGACTTCCGCTCAGGTCATGGTCTCAGGGTTGAGAGACTACTCACAATCTCTCTCTCTCTCTCTCTCAAATAAAAATAAATAAATCTTAAAAAAAAAACACTTTCTATGAGAACCTCAGATTTGTCTTATGTTTCCACTGAAAGCACAAAAAAACCCCTTTCTGGTCCATGTAAACATCGTACTACATGATTTTATGGCATCACTTTTTTCTCATTTTTGTAGTGCAAATAATTGAGAAGTGAGTAAAATAATCTTCTGAATTAACAGAAACATGACAGGAAATATTGCAAATAAAAAGTCTAAAAATTCAGATTTTCTCCTCGATATGAATTCTGATCAGTTTGTTCTCTTTTCTTTTTCCAGTAATAAAAACTTTATGTAATGGTTAAAAATACATATTGAAGGAAAAAAGGATTTCCTTAATGTTAAAATGCTTCTTTTGTATGTAAAAACATTGTATCCAAAAATATTGGACACTGTGTTCTTTTAGGATTAAACCTCTAATCTGTGTAACTGCAGAAAATTATCGGTGCTGTAATGGTCTGCAGAACAGCTGTCCCCTTGATATTAAATTCTGTAAATGCTGAAGCTTTTCCTTTCCCACAGGAGGCAAACTCAAAGAGCTGCTTTTCTATTCCAGTCTCGATAGTAAGAAGGAAAAAACTGTTTTTCTTACAGGCACTCGGTTTATCTTCCAATATTTACACCAAAATTTTCCTCACAAAAGAAATCTTTAATTAAAAAAAAAAGCTCTGAATTGATCTACAAATAATTAGGCAATATTAAAAGTACCGATTATAAACAAAGGAGAATAAGGGAAAAAGCCATTTATTTTTAAACTAAATACTATGCTTGCATTAACAAAATATTGAATGTAATCTTCACCAATGTCTTTTTACCTTGACCATAATGCATCAGTACTAGCTATAACACTGAAAATATTCAGAGGTATTATCTTTCATGTAAATAAAGTTTCTTTGTATATTTCCATCTTAATACAATGCTGACTACACAGATAACAGAACTACATAAAGCATCATTCACATTTTATCAGTCACATTCATTGATGCGTTTGCATTAAAATATGAATTCACATTAAAAAAGAAATACCAATATATTATGAAAAAGCTAAATTAAAATATCAATTTCACTTTAAAAAAAGAAATACCAATATACTATGAAAAGGCTACAGATTTCCTGGACCGTAAAATTAAAATGAGACTGATACACAGACCCACATGGCGTCTTCATCCCTCCTGAGGTGAGTGCTGTCTGTCAAGAAAATGAGATGGCAAACCTCCGAAGGGGCTATGAATCCACTGGTCCTTAACCTTTGTGGATTTATAGACTTGACAGTACTCATAAATGCTACAGACCTCGTCTCAGAAAAAAAATGTGTGCGCACCTAGACACAAAATGTAGCAGACAATTTGAGAAGCTTCACAGATCTTCCGAACACAGAACCCATACCCTTTACACAGACACCTGATATTCACCGACTATTTGCATGGTCACCCAAAGGTCCAGGGCGTGTGGTCATTTGTCATTTTGCTGGGGCACACATTTGAGTCACACTAAAATAAAGGCCGATGTGAAGCAGCGAGTCTCCCGGTTAGTGGAGGAGCCTGGCATTCACATCTCTGTTTGACTCTGGCAGCTTTGCGACTCATCATTAGCAGAATAATTACCAAGAAGTGCTTTAGTGGTAATCATTAAGGTATTCTGAAGGTCTCTGCATTTCTCATAAGAAAAAGGGTTCACTGTGCTTTCATATAGCCTAAGGCTCCTCAACAAGTTACACCACGATTATTCTCTAAAAGAAACCAGGCTTATGAAAAATAACAAACCAATAAAAAAAAATAAAGTACATTATCTCTGTAGACAGTTATTCATTAATATTTATATTAATTCGATATTATGCTCTAAGTTTATATTTTTTAAGATTTATTAGAGCACACGAGTGTGTGCACAGGAGCGGGGGAGAGGGAGAGACAGAATTTCGAGTAGACTCCCCACTGAACAGGTAGCCGGATTGGGGCTTGATCTCAGGACCCTGAGGTCATGACCTGAGCTGAAACCAAGAGTCAAATGCTTAACTGACTGAGCTACCCAAGCACCCTATCATAGAAACGGTTTTTAGAGCATTAGGTAATATATTTATTGAAGACTCATATTGTCACCAAAATTACTATAAACAGCATAATTCATCATCAGTACGTTTCATGGATATCTAGCATGGAACTTTCTTTTTCTTTTTCTTTTTTTTTTTTTAAAGATTTTATTTATTTATTTGACAGAGATAGAGACAGCCAGCGAGAGAGGGAACACAAGCAGGGGGAGTGGGAGAGGAAGAAGCAGGCTCATAGCGGAGGAGCCTGATGTGGGGCTCGATCCCATAACGCCGGGATCACGCCCTGAGCCGAAGGCAGACGCTTTAACCGCTGTGCCACCCAGGCGCCCCAGCATGGAACTTTCTAAAGTGGATATAAATTAAACATACCAGTTCTGAATTATAATTTTGTTCAAGTTTTCATTATCTTTTGTAATTCCTGTGTTATAAGCTGAAGTAACAAAAAGGTGAAAACTTTTAAATTAGGTTTGGTAAGATTAGGGATAGATTTTAATAAATCCTTTTAAAGATACTTTTGACTACACACAGTCATTCAGTAGCTGTTAAGAAATAATGACATACATTTTTACAAAAGAGTTTTTTAATTCTGAAAGTAATAGATGACCATTATAGAAGATTTAGAAAATATTGACACGTATAAAGAAGGAAAGAAAATCCCCCCAATTCTACCACCCCAAATCAACCACTCTTAACAGTAAATTTAGAAATACTACTGTGTAGATTTCAGTTGTTTACAAATTTACACTGTTAAAAAACAGTTTAGCCTTGCACAGTTTCTTTGCATACTTACTAATGAAAACATTACACAATTTTCTAAGTAAGTTGACCCAACTTAGTGAACAAAATTAACGGGTCTTTATTTGGACCTTAAGGACAGTACACGGGCTGGCTGTAGGAGCTTCCTTGATGCAGGTTTGGCATATATTTTCTGGAAGCAGGGAAAGTGGAGTCATAAGTGTAGGCAGCAGTCTCTTGTGAGACAGGGTAGAACAAAGAATAGACCCTGGGAGAACCCTTTAGGGCCAGTCGTGGGTCTCACTTGTTTCCCCAAAATTCGTATGCTGAAGCCCTAGCCCCTGATGTGATCGCATCCTTTAAAGAGGTACTTACGGTTCAATGAGGTCATAAGCGTGGGTCCCTAATCCAATACGACTAGTGTCCTTTTAAGAAGAAGAAGAGACATCGGGGATACATTTGCACAGAAGAGGCCATATGAAGACAAAGCAAGAAGGTGGGGTGACCTGCAAGCCAGGGAGAGAGGCCTCAGTAGAAGCCAGCCCAACTGGTACCTGATCTTGAACGTTTTCCAGGACTGTGAGAAAATGAATTTCTGTTGTTTAAGCCATGCAGTGTGTGGTATTTTGCATGGCAGCTCCAGCAAACTCATACCGAGAATAAAGCTTTTTTTTTTTTTTTTTTTTTTAAGGAAAAGTATGGTAGGTAGAATAATGGGTCCCCCAAAATATCAAGTACTAATCCCGGGGCATTGTACATACTATCTTGTAGGAAAAGTGTCTTTTTAGATTTGATGAAGTTAAGGATCTTGAGATGGAGAGAATATTCTGGAATATCTGGGTAGGCTCTAAACCTAATCATGAATGTCCTTATGAGAGGCAGAGGGAGATTTGACAGACCTACGTAGGAGAAGCTGATGGGATCCCTAAAAATAGAGCCACGAATCAAGAAATGCTGAAGTAGATTCCCAGAGAGCACAGCCCTGCGAACACTAAGGGTTTGGCCCAATGCAACTGTCTGCGGACTTTGTGCGTGAATACAGTTCTGTTGTTGAAGCCGTCAGCTTCGTGGTGGGTTGTTACAGCAGCCGTAGGAAACTAAACAAATAGCTGCTAAATATACCAAGTCCTTTTAGCATCTTTCCAGGTAACATTAGGGTTTTGTATAATATGCTATTGGCTGTTTATTTTATGAAATAATGAATTATATTGATTATTTTTCTATTGTTGAACCGTCATGTTATTCTTGGATAAACTCTACTTAATTCTGGTATTATATTTTGGTTTTTAATATCCCAGTGGGTTTGAAAACATTTTGATGATTGTTTAGCCTTTTTTTTTTTCTGTATTAAGGAATGGAATTGGGCTCTAGTGTTCGTTGTTGATACCATCTTTGTCAGGTTTTGGTCTGAAGGTTATGTCAAGTAGGTTTGAATATGTAGCCAGAGCCCAGATTATGCCACCTTTGAAGCCAAGCAGAAAAGCCGAAGCTTCCTTGTGATAGGCATTTGGGAGCTATTGTTGGTTCTTAAGCAGTAGAGAGACTTCATATAACGGCCAGGGGTTAGGTACTAAGACGTAACAGTGGAGCCAGAGTCATCTGTAATGACCTGTAGAGCATTATCAAGTAATACAGTCTGAGGGAAAAATCCGGGTATTAAGTTTCTCAAACATACTCCCCTCCATTCGTGTTCTTCAGGAGTGAAGACTTAATGTGCGTTACGGGCATTCAGTCAGGAAGCAGAGGCACTCTAAGGCACCAGAGAGTGTCCTAGGAGGTGACTAAGAGTTGACCTATCACAAGTTGCCTTGTGATTCTTTCGTTGCATTCTGTTCTTACCTGGAAAAGGTAGGCATCCTAGAATAACAGACTTCGGGAATGTTAGGGAATGAGAGGAACGTATTTGTATGGATCAGAGTTTCTGAGCTGATGGCCTTGGCCTGTGGTGGGAGAAAGACAAGCCGAGTTATTTTGCTAAGGATCCGTTGACCTCTGTTGAACCCAAACATTATCTAAACACTGAAAAAATAATATAGCGCACATCTGTTAGTTCAGATTTTCAAAGGCGCTCAGTTATTTCATAACTCATCTAAATCACCAACCGAGCGGTTAGGTTTTTAAATTTGGTCGTTACTGTTTTTAAGCAACAAGTAGTAAGAACGTAATACCTCTTGTCCCATGGGAATCTGTAAAGGGTCTTGTTTTTGTTTTCGCTTTTCTAAGGAGGCTGTCTTCGAAATAAACGCCAGCCCCTTCATCTTACTGCCGAGGATATCCCTGGTGATAGATACTCATGTTTACACAGCTAGTCAGTCACAGACTCCTGGTACGAGCCTGTGTTTTCAAGATCCTTTAGAGGGGCGCCTGGTGGGTGGCACAGTGGTTAAGCGTCTGCCTTCGGCTCAGGGCGTGATCCCGGCGTTATGGGATCGAGCCCCACATCAGGCTCCTCCGCTGTGAGCCTGCTTCTTCCTCTCCCACTCCCCCTGCTTGTGTTCCCTCTCTCGCTGGCTGTCTCTATCTCTGTCAAGTAAATAAATAAAATCTTTAGAAAAAATAAATAAAAAATAAAACTATGGGGAAAAAAAATAAAAATTCAAGATCCCTTAGAAAAGCTATGAAAAAGACTCCTTAGATTTATAATACTAACTACGGGTGTTGAACTTTGACAAAGCGTAGACCGTGGGCTGTGTATAGATTGAAAGTTACATCATTGCTTTCGGAAAGTTACAGGATAGCTTCTGCTTTTATAAAATTGTTCTTAAATTAAAAAAAAATGTTTATGTACTTTCAATTTAGTAAGCTATGTTTGAGGTGGCTCTGCTGGTTGTTTCGGATGTTACGTTTCAGTCCCAGTCCCCGTTCTCAGGGTAGATTTTTGGAATCCTCTCTTTTCTGAGACTCTTTTTCTGACCGGAGGAAAAATAACTAGATAGATAAATCAGTAGATGGGGAGACAGAGACAGTTCAACCGGAAAACAAAAACAAAACCAAATCTGCACAGCAGGGCTGTGAGAAGATCTGTCCTGAGTCCCTTGATAGGTGTATGTCCTTCGGTGAGCACGGGGCATGGGGACGCCCGGTGCACCAGCCCGCATTGATTAAGTGTGTGAGTATGTTCCAGATAGATGTGTGATCAAGGGAAGAAAACTTGTTAATGCTCCCTGGGGTATTAAGGAGTTGGGGGGAAGGCGCAGAGTACAATTAAGAAATTGTGGTGTCTGTCTAGGGATAATTAAGTTCAATTTAAGCCTGTTATTCTATTTTCATGAAAATATTCCTGAAATAGAAAAGAATAAATAGCAAGACAGTTTATGTGGATCTTAAGAAAAGTTAGTTTTGACAGTTGGAATTAAGTTTTAATAGTTTAAATTGGCAATCTACTTATCCTGAAATCTCTGTTGGTAAAAACATGGAAACTTGTAATACAGGTTAGAATTATTTCGGTTAACAATTATGGTTTCTGTACCCATTAGACTATCAAACTCTTATATGCCAAAGGATTTTAAATTGACTCATTGAGTCATCTAGTTAAATGGGAATATGCTGTTAAAAGTAGAATAGAGTCTCCTTGTGGTCATAAAGTTGACACAATGCTTTATGAGCAAATTTAATGTTCTATTCAGGAACATGAGGTTGGACAGAAAGATAACCTTACAAGAAATTATCTCAGTTATTCATTCTGACCTTTTGTTCACAAAAGAAACTAGAATTCAAAAGAACACAACAGTTTTTTTTTCACATGACGATTCTTTTAGTTGATTGGTACCTGCAGATTGCTCTTAATTAGACTATATAAAATATCGAATAGCACTTTGTGTTATTTTAGTTTTGTTTGTGTTTGTTATTCCTTTCAAGTTGACATCCTTCACTGTATTTTTGCTGTTCACCTGTAAACTATACATTGCAAGCCTGTATAGGCATCAGATCTATTCTATATTAAGTGATATTTTTTTTAAAAGAACAGGAGAAGATGTGAGGAAATGAAGTCTAGGAACTACTTGGGAAGTGTCAGTGTATTTCTACTTATTCAGTAATGAGGAGTGCAAAATAAGTTAAATTTATATACTAAGGAAAAGAGCTTTCGCTACAAAATAATATGTGAAGCAAGAGGTAATGAATATGCTTATCCATATTTTACCTGAATGCCATTATTCAACAAATATTTATTGAGTTCCAAACTAGATGCTAGAGACTTTCCTAGGCTGTGGGAATACATTTGCAAACATATCGGTGAATCAGATAATTCATTTCTAATTAGAAATTTTAGGAGTTCTAAGAAGGAATAGCTCATGGTACCTTCAGAGCATAGTGCAGGGAGCCTTAACCTAGACCAGGGAACCTCAGGAAAGATCTAAGCTGAGACGTGAACTGAAACCGTACAGTTGAATAAGAGCCAGAGAGAGAGAAAGAGAAAAGGGTTTTGGAGGGCATGTGATTGGCAGTGGGAATAGCATGTTCAAAAACTCTGAAGAGGCTACGATGTATCGTAGGGAACTCTTCACGAAGTTCAGGAGCATTGGCGTGCAGGCAGTGATAGGAGGCAAAGCCAGACTGGAGTGATTAAAAAAGCAACACTTGAAATCATCTGATTAAAATGAAGTGCTCAGTGTAGCCTTAAGATCGAAGGTATCGTGGTTGGTGCTCCTTGCCTAATTGCTTCAAGCATTTTTATGTTTCTGAGAGCTGAACTCATTGTACATATTTTTTTTTTTTAAACGAAAGCATGTATTAGAAGCACCACTGTGAGTCTTTGGAAGTGGTTTTACTATTAATCTATTTTTTTTTTTTTGTGGAACATTTTAGAACAAGGCATTTTGAGCTTCCATCTCCAGGTCTCTTCATTTATGATGTTCTTTTCGGTTCTTCAGCCCAAGTCCTCTAAGGAAACTGAGTTTGGAAGTTTAACTCAATCCCCCCCCCTTTTTTTTTTTTTTTACAAATTGAACTAATAGTTTTTCATTGACAAATAGTCCACAAATCTTGCTGCTCAAATAAGTCATTAATCTATATGAGGACTTTGGTAGGGAACTTGCTTTGTGTGTGTGTTCAGTAGAATTAGAAGGATCTAGATAGGAACCACCTCTGTTTTTATTCATCATTGTATCTCCAATGCCCAGCCATTTCCTGGTCTATCATCGACGCTTTATAAATATTTGTTCATTGAATGAGTACTAAATTTTATTTTTGTTTCAATGCCTGCTCAGTGCTTATAGTTCCATGGTTCTGTGATAAAATCTAGGCCTAAGGTGGATGAAGTACTACAGTATGACTTGAATAATCTTTTAAATTTAAATATAAGATGAAGAGTATTATTTCAACATTTTATATATCCCATAAGAATCGCTATGTGAATCTTCAGCTTATGAGGGTCTTTTTGAAATCATTGTGTGATATTAAGAAGACATTCGTTGTAGAATAAAATGAATAAGAATTGTATTGTTCATGAAGTTTTATACTTTAATTTTATTGGGAATCACACAAAGCAGTTATGTGTTGTAAACTATCACATTTTCATTTGCAGGGAGACTGTAAGTTTACTAGTCTTATTATCAGACTTGAAAAAAAATAAACACTTCATTTACATGTTGTAAGATTTACCATTATCAGTGTAAAATTTAATAATTTTTCACCAATTCATAGAATTGTGCAACCAAAATCACAGTCCAGTCTTAGAATATTTGCATCACTCTAAAAAGTTCCCTTAGGGACCTTTGTGATCAGTCCTTGTCCCTGGCCCTAGGCAATTAGTGATGTGCTATCCGTGTGTATAGATTTGTCTTTTCTGGGAATTTCAGAAGTATGTGGTCTTTTGTGTCTGAATTCTTTCACTTAACATCATGTTCCTTGATATTGTGGAATATATTGGTGGTTGGTTACTTTTTATTGTTTAATAGTATTTCATTGTATAAATATATCGTATTTTATCCATTCTGCAGTGGATGGACATTTGGATTTTCTCCAGTTTAGGACTGTTACGAATAATGCTTCTGTCACATTCACGTGCTGGTCTTTGTGTGGACACATACTTTCATTTCTCTTATGCTAACACCTAGGTAGAGTTGGTGTAAGTTTATGTTCAACTGTTTAAGAAATTGTTGGACGTTTCTAAAGTGACTGTACTGTTTTACATTTCCACCAGCCTAGTGGGAAGCTTTCAGTTTTTCTTCCTCAGTAGCAGTTGATAACGTCAGCCTTCAAGACTTTAGCCATTCTGTCAGATGTGTCGTGGTATCTTATTGTGGTTTTCAATTTGCATTTCCTTAAAGACTAATGACGTTGGGCATATTTTCATGTGTATGTTAGTCATCATATATCTTCTGTGGTGGAGTGTTTATTAAAATCTTTTGCCCATTTTTTCTGTGTTGTCTCCTTATTAATGAGTTATTGAAATTTTATATATTCTGGATATGTAAAATTTATATATATATACATATATATATCTTACATATAAGATATGTTTTCTCCCAGTCTGTGGCATGTCTTCATTTTGTTAGTGATACCTTTGCAAGAGCAGTACTTTTATTTTGTCGTCCAGTTAATCAAATTTTTCTTTTATTGATTATGCTTTTGGTGTCATATGTAGGAAATCTTGGCCTCGCCCAAGGTCAAAACAGATTTTCTCCCCTATTTTCTTCCAGAAGTTTTATAGTTTTATAGAGGAAAGGATAGTCTGTCAACAAGGGGTGCTGGGACCATTAGATAGCCATGTGGTCTGTTCTTTCCTTCATATAATTCCCTGCTGGCACCTTTGTCGGAAATCAATTTATCATAAATGGAAGGGTTTATCTCTGGACTTTCTGTTCTGCTGCACAGATGTAAATGTCCACCTTTAGAGCAAAATACCACATCATCTTGATTACTGTAGCTTTATAGCAAGTTTTTGAAACTGGGTTATAAAATTCCGTCTATGTCCCTTTCTTCCTCAAAATTATTTGCCTACTTTACGTTCTTTGCATTTCTGTATATAAATTCTGTATATTAAGATTGGTTTGGTAGTTTTCAGTGAATAGATTTGTTTATGTTGCTAAATTTTTTGCTAAGGATTTTTTTTTTTGAAAGCTCTTATGAGTAGAATTGGTTTCTCAATTTCTTTTTTTTTTTTTTAAGATTTTATTTATTTATTCGACAGAGATAGAGACAGCCAGCGAGAGAGGGAACACAAGCAGGGGGAGTGGGAGAGGAAGAAGCAGGCTCCTAGCGGAGGAGCCTGATGTGGGGCTCGATCCCATAACGCCGGGATCATGCCCTGAGCCGAAGGCAGACGCTTAACCGCTGTGCCACCCAGGCGCCCCTGGTTTCTCAATTTCACTTTTGAATTGTTGTTAGTATATAGAGATACAAGTTAACTTTTACTATTGGCCTTGTAAGCCGTGACTTACCTCAGTGTGTTTATTAGTTCCACTAGTTTTTGGAGGGGGTGGATTTCTCAAGTTCTCTACATACAGGGTCAGTTGTCTGACAATACAAACATTTTACTTGTTGTCAAATGTGTTTGCTTTTAATTTTTCTTTCTTACCTTCTTTCACATTCCAGAACTACCCATACATTAGTGAGTAGACGTGACTGCAGTGTATATATATATATAGTTTGTTTGTATGAATCTTTGTACATTATCATTGTTGTCCTTGGCGTTTTGTGTGACCACATCAGTCATGACCAGAAGTTGAACTTACTCATCCTTATTGATTTTAATAGTATATATATTTTTAAAAAACCTTTAAAATTCAATAAAATTTGAGTGAAGTTTTTAGATATTAACTCATATCTCAGCTTTTCCAGTTTCCTGTCAATAGTTTATACTTTTTTTTTTTCTTAAGGGACAGCAAATTTCTGTTTTAGCTGACAGGCTGTCCTCAGTTTCTGTAATTTGTGTCTATGTGTGTTTAATAGTGCAGTTCAAGTCACTGTTCATTCTCACCACTGTCAGATTTCTAGGCATTTGGTTGGAATAATTTGGCATTGGACTTGTGGTCATTGGGGAACTTGGAATTAAAAGGCAGTGCACGTATTTTTTATTCTCAAAGGAAAATTTTATGTCCTGTGTTGTTGACTACTTTGTTCTGTTGTAAACTAACCAATCCATTTTTATGTTTTCTGCAGTGATTAGCACTGTACCTACTATGCATTTAGAATTTCTTGGTGGTTCCCAGGTTAAATCAATAAACAAGTTATTGTCCTTTGTATTTGATGTGGGAATGTTTTCTTTAAGGAGACTAGATCCTTTGTTTCTCTAGCTCTTCTAACATATTCCCTCTATAATATTAGTTATTTTAATATAGTTCCATGAAATTATTGAGTTTTACAGCTAGAAGGGAAACAAATGATTAGTACTACAATCTACTTACTTTACTGATGACAAAACTAGAGTACAACCAGGTAAAATGCTTTACTTGGTTAAATACTAATATGTCCGATCAGAACCAGTTCTTGAGTCTCGCTTCATCATCTCCTCTGCTACACCTGATTCTGCTCCCTCCTCGAAAGACTGACAATGACGTCACTTTTAAGAAGCTTTCCTGTCCCTTTCAGGAAACCATCCCAGAGGCCCCTGGGTGGCTCAGTCGGTTGAGCATCGGACTCTTGATCTCAGCTCAGGTCTTGATGTCGGGGTCCTGAGTTCAAGTCCCACATTGGGGGGATGGGGGTCAAAGTGTCAAAATGTCAAAATAAATAAAAAGAAACCATCCCACCGCCAAATTATAAAGTTTTCTTACTCTGTATATCTAGATTTGATTAGCACATACAGCTTCTTTTGTTAAGTTTTCAGAGTATCTTTAAGCTGCAAAGTACTTATTTTAAAAATTTACTTGGAATGAAACATCAGTATACAGTTGTGGTTTTTCTAAGAAGTGTAGAAGAAATTAGTTCCAGCATGAGCTTTGATTATAGAGCATGCTTATTTTATGTTAATTATCTATTAAGTGGAAAATAAGTATGGAGATGGGCAGATAAGTTAACAAGAATCAGCCTAGGTACGTTGTATAATACCTTATCTAGTGTTGTAACATAAGATCGGGGTATTGGAATACCCCAAATAATGGCAAGGATTCCTGTTGTCTCTCTGTCCCTGTTTCCTTCCCTCTCCACCTTCCTGCTTCCCTCCCTTCTCTCCTTCCTTCTTCCTCCCTCCCGTCCTTCCTTCCTTCTTTAACTAGTCTTGTCCTAAATCATAGCTCTTTTTCTTTTTTCTTTTTTTAATTTAAATTTTAGGTAGTTAACATACAGTGCAAAATTGGTTTCTGGAGTAGAATTCAGTGGTTCATCACTTATAAACATCACCCAGTGCTCCTGACAACAAGTGCCCTCCTTAATACCCATCCGCTGTCTAGCCCATTCCCCACCCACCTCTCTCCATCAACCCTCAGTTTGTTCTCTGTCTTGAAGAGTCTCTTAGGGCTTCTTTCCCTCTCCTTTCTTTCTTTTTCCCCTTCCCATATGTTCATCTGTTTTCTTTCTTAAATTCCATTTATGACTGAGATCAGATGGTATTTGTCTTTCTCTGACTTACTTCACTTAGCATAATCACTCTAACTCCATCCATGTCATCATTCATTCTTTTTGATGGCTGAGTAATATTCCTGTGTGTGTGTGTGTGTGTAACATCTTTTTTTATCCATTCATCAGTCAGTGGGCATTTGGGCTCTCCATAGCTTGGGTTTTGTTGATAATGCTGCTATAAACATCAGGGTGCATGTGTCCCTTACAGTCTGTATTTTTGTATCCTTTGGGTAAACACCTTGTAGTGCAATTGCTGGATCGTAGGGTAGTTCTATTTTTAATGTTTTGAATAACCTCCATACTGTTCTCCAGAGTGGCTGCACCAATTTGCATTCCCACCAGCAGTGCAAGAGGGTTCCCCTTTCTCTCCATCCTCCCCAACATGTGTTGTCTCTTGTGTTGCTCCGTGTAGCCATTCTGACAGGCGTGAGGTGGTATCTCATTATGGTTTTGATTTATATTTCCCTGATGATGAATTTGAGCATCTTTTCAAGTGACTGTTGGCCATCTGATGTCTTTTTTGGAAGAGTGTGTATTCATGTCTTCTGCCCATTTCTTAACTGGGTTGTTTGTTTTTTGGGTGTTGAGCTTTGATAAATTTTTTGTATATTTTAGATACAACCCTTTATCATATATGTCACTTGCAGATATCTTCTCCCGTTCCTTAGGCTGCCTTTTAGTTTTGTTGATTGCTTCCTTTGCTGTGCAGAAGCTGTTTATCTTGATGAAGTCACAGTAGTTTATTTTTCCTCTTATTTCCCTTGCATTTGGAGACATGTTTCGTAAGAAGTTGCTACAGCCACAAAGCTCTTTTTCTACAAGTCCCTTTGAGTGCAGTGGGACTTAGATGTTCGTTTTGAAGAGTTTTACAGTTTGGTGTAACGTTACTGTAAATTTACTCAAGGCAGAAACTTAGGACTCAGCCCTTAATTCCTTTCTCACATTCCCCCATCCATTTCTTAGTCATATTGCTTCTTTCTTCAGATTGTATCTTGAGGCACCCCTGGGCGGCTCGGTCAGTTAAGCAGCTGACTCTTGATTTTGGCCTAGGTCATGATCTCAGGGTCCTGGGATCAAGCCCCGCATCGGTGGAATCTGCTTGAGGATTCTCTCTCTCCCTGTCTGTCTGCCCCCCCCCACTCGTGCGTGCTCTCTCTCTAAAATAAATAAATAAATCTTTTAAAAAATTATATCTTGAATCTACTTCCCCTCCTATATCTATTGCCACCTGTTCCAAAGTGTCATCGTCCTTTGACTTTGCTGGCTCCCACTGCAGCCTCTCTAATCCATTTTTATACAGTTTAAAGTTGACCTTAAAATGTTATTTGGATCACATCACCCCTTGCTTAAAACACTTTGTCAGTAACTCTCCACGGTACTCAGCATAATCTCCATACTCTTTTCCGTGGTTTATGATACCTTGTTCATTGGGCCCCAGCTCTCTTGCTGTCCCACCTGATCTCATTCATTGACCACAGTCACACTCATATCCTCGCAGTTCCTCACAGGGTAGTAGTTTTCTGCTGCAGCTTATTCGCTATGCTTTTTCATCTGCTTGGAACTCTTCTTCCAGCTTTGCACATGGCTAGCTCCTTCTGTCACTTTCTTAGCTCAAACGTATGTCCTTAGGGAGGTGTGCCATGAGCACCATGCCCAGCCTATCCATTGTTAACTTCTTTTTCACCTGATATTACAGCTTGCAGTTCTTTTGCCCGTTTTCTTGGATTTTCTTCTTTCTAAAGTGTAAAGTTCATGAGGGTGAGAGATCCTAAATACAATGTCTCGTCCATAACCAGCATTCAGTTTTTACCAACTGCTTGAATGAAAGTTAGAGTTTTTTGGACAGGTAATGCAGTTTAAGCTGGAGAGTCTGTAGTGGGAAGAAAGAACCTGTAAAAGGTAATTGATTTTATCTAATCTAGCATTTTAAATGTGGCCATAAATTTATTTTGCCACTATTATATATAGCATTCGGTATGTAACATTAGACTGTAAATGTGTCTTAAAAATTTAAGTGCTGGTGTTCCAGACTACTTATCAGCTGAAATTATGTCTTGCTTAAAGATTTATCATTTTTAGATGATCGTACATAAACTAGCATGACCGTTTTGTATTTGGCCTTCTCATTTGTGACATTTTGTGTCATGTATGCTTATCATTTATTGCTTATTTTGAAGAATTTATTGTAGTCCATTTCCTATGGAGCGCATACGGAGAGTTTTTATAATTTGAGTGGTAAACAGTTCCCAGCTTGCACTTTTGAGAAGCCGAGTGGTGGTTGGGTCTGGAGTAAAGTAGAGACCGTGGTTAGGTTGTGGGCAGGATTCGAGTTCTGAGATCCACATTCCCATTCGTGAACTGGGGAATGCTGACTTCCCAAGGTTTGAGGGGAACCTGGAGGTCAGCCTGGGAAGACCAAAGTCATCTTCATTTCTTAGCCTCACTCCAAGCCACTCGGAAATTCCTCTTCTGCCCTTAACCTGAGGAGCTGTGACTTTCCTTGATGTGGAGGGAACCCTGGGGGAGTTCTAGCATATTGCAGAAACACTCATTACCACACAGCCCGACTCAGAATACTTGAACTCCGCTCCTCTCCTGGTGAGCCGCAAGCTGGAGACTGAGGTCGTGGTTCCTTGCCACAGCCTTCTCCCTGCTGCTGGCCTTGGCTAATGACACTCTCGGGTTTCCACTCTGTGCACTCTCAGTGACTCTGCCAGACAGAACGCTTCTGGAGCAGAGGTCTTCCCAAGACGTCCCTCAGCTGCAGCCACCACTTACCTTCCCTGGAACTTTGGATGAATTCTACGCTCAGTTCCATTCTTCATGCAAGGTTCAAGCCTAGCCGTACTTTCCTCAAAACATCATTGTGAGAATTCAGTGAGTTCATGAATAATGAAGTGTTTTTCACCGTAGGCGGCACTAGGCAAATACCATTGTTGTGGTTGTCATCATCATGCATAAGAAAACCACCACCGCCCCCCAACAGCACCATTAGAGATGTTACAGAGAGTGTCCCTGGCGAGAAGACTCCTTTACTAAGCATTATAGAATTAGAAGTCTATTCTAGATACGTGCTCTTCCCCTAACCTTCACCCTTTGCTAAATTTGTTCCCTCTCCCTTATCACATCTGTCGGAATAGAACAGTCTCAGAGACTCAAGGCACACCATTCTGGGGGTTCACGTGCAGTCATGTTAATATCTCTGTGATATTGCTTCATGTCCTACCTGTCACCCCAGTTTATTCCGGTAGTCCCCAGGGCTGTTTCACTGGTGCGCACAAGCTCCGCGTGTTGCTGTACTCTTGTCTTGTCAGGCATTGGCGGGAGGCTGGACCCTCACCACCTTCGCTGTAGCGCGTGCCTTGGGCAGCTCTTTGTCGTTAGAGATGTTGTCTCTTTATGCTCTTTCAGATGCAAATGTCAGAGCTTCCAAATGGCATTGTGTTCACTTTCATCCTCGCCACTGTACTTGGACTCCAGGTCTCAACAGAGTCCTTCCTGAAAACAACTTTTTGTCTGTAGACTCCCTTTGTATAGGCCCAGCCAAGCCTTTTCTAAACCCTTACCCCTCCTTGCCTCAAGCTGAGCGCCCGTCGGTGTCCACTCCCTGTGCCGATCAGGTCACACGTACACAGTGGATGTTCCTTCTCCCCCGCACTGTCCCACAGCGGGCGTCCAGAACCTCTGAGTCCCAGCATGACTTCAACCACACCGAAATCCCATATTCATTCATAAAAATCGCAGTTACGATTTATTATAACCACTAATATACTATTAGGAGTTTTTCATATAGAAAACAAGGCATTGATTTTGACAGTTTAAAACGTAAGCACTCACTGTCAGACTTCGTCTAACTGCTCCTTCGTTTTGCACAAATTCACATGATTTCTGTGCCCAAGGCCCAAAGTGTTGGTGAATATACCTGTCCTGCCCACACTGCCTGACTCTCTCACTCTCTCTTGCCTTCCTTGCTCATAAGGGTGGTAAGCGGGATCCGTTTGTAGCAGTACTGCAGGCTCACTATCCTCGGTACAAGTTAGAATCGGTCATTTAAGAAATATCATCCCTTAACTACTGGATTCGGGCCACGGACAGAAATCCTTTTCCCTTTATTTCTCCTTATTTCAGGGTCCCGAGCCTCTTCCCTAGTTCCCTCCTTGATAGAGCTTCGCATTTTCAACTGATGGGGTGTGGGTTTCTTTGAGCAGACATGATTATTCCTACCAGTAATTTTAATAACTTGGGGGTAAATTGGTTATGATTACCCGCCTGTCCTCTTTCTTCTCCATCAGTTCATTTGGGGTCCTCTTCTACTTTACTTTTTCTATCTTTCACAGTATCTTTGAAAGACTCCTTGATTTTGCATCTGTAATCTGGTGCTACCTGCAGAGACTTCTTATTCCACTCATACTTCCTGATAAAATAACACTGAATAGTACTCTCCTTGAAATTCCTCATTTATGTTTTGTCTCAGATGCCTCCCAGCGCCAGTCCACTGTTACCTGTGGGGAGCAGGGAACAGGGCCAGAAATACTAAGACCACCCACTTACGTGGTTTCATTTCTGTTATCTTCATTTCCCAAGGTAGTGGCTTCGGGATTTTTTTTTTTTTTTTTAAGCTTGTGTTATTACAGGGCTTCGTTTTCCAACTTGATTGATGATGCCAAGCATTCACTGCCTTTCAGTTTCTCAGTTTAGAAGCAAGGAATTTTAAATAGTCACTATCGATGCCTTTTATCATGAAAAAGACAAGTAGAAGGAATTAGTCTCTCTCACCCAGGGATGTCAGTGTGTGTATACCAGTGGGAACCAGACAGCGTGTCTAGGTAAAATCACTTATCACAATGCAGCTACTTTTTCACTATGGTAATTTTAGCTGAACTGGGTCACGTTAGAAATGTCAACAAGGCAAGAGAGAGAATAAAATGTCATCAGAATAATGCACATATGCTTACCTTTCAATGGAGCTGAAAGTCTTTTATAGGAGTCAGGATTAGAAGGGGTGGTTTTTTTTTTTTTCATTGTAGCAATAAATGTGAATGTGGTTACTGTCACTGGGACTCTTAGGTGTTCATTCTGGCCTCATTCCTTCTTTCCTTAAATTAGAGAAAAAAAAAATCTCCATTTTGCCAGTGGAAGGTGGTACAGGTAGGCGTTTTTCAGCTACATAGGTAATAGTCATTATGGTGGCTTGATTTAAAAATACACTTTGAATTCACCTTTAAAAGGTGGGTTAGGAGAAGTAAAATCTAGTGTAGTGTGGGCCACAAATGCACCATTTTGATCCTAACATCGTTTATATTCTAGGCCAGAGTTTTCAAATTGGAAAAATAGAACAGTTTTATTCATGATTGTTGATTTTGCATGACACAAACTAGATGTTAATTTTAATTTAAAGTAATTTAGGCAAAGTAATTAAAGTTAAGGAAATAACACATTTATCATGTTCATAAATAGGAATTTTTTTCTCATTTCAAGTAAGAGAATTAGAGATATAAAAGGTGTAATAAAATAGATTTGTCAAAGAACCATTAATAGGCTACTGCTTTTTTTTTTCCTTCAGTTTCAATTAAATCTGAAGAGATGATAAAATCCTGCTATGACTTTAAATGAATGTTTTCGTGGCTGCATAAATTGTGACTTGTCATGAGTCATAGGATTGTAGATGACAATTAAGCCTGGATTCTGATCCTTTTCCTCTCAAGCTTATTAAAATAGGACCTTTTGGGACTGCTGTGACTATCTCCTCAATTAGTTTCATGTTATAACTTAACCCTGATTATAAGCAAGCTTTAACTACTTCATAGTTCAGTTTAATCTTTCTGCATGGGCAAAGAAAAATTTATTCACTGTAAATAAATAAGCATTGGGACATGGTCTTATCTTTGGAAGATTAACTTACTATGAGAATTGTGATTTTGATTTTGACTCCCAGCTCGTGATAGGATTAAGGTCAATTATTTTATCTCTTTACAAAATAGTGTAAAATAAATATCTGTCTATAGGCATGACAATTCAGTTGACCTTCACATTTGGACAGGACCATTGCCAGTACAACTTACCTAGTTTAAAAATAATTATTTTTTTTATTTCCCTTCTTAACTATTTTTTTAAATTCCCATTTATCCAATGCAAGATACAGGCAGTGAACTTACATATAGGATTGATCATTTGTTTTGCGTCAGGTGCAGACGAATAGTGACGAGTCTGGTGTAGGTATTTTGGGTTCAGTCTCCGGGTGACAGGTACTCGTGTGTAATAAAACTCACCACTTGAACTGGCATTGATTGTGGTCGTTGTTGATAATCCTGGCAGGAGCAGCATTGATTGAATAAATGTAAAGATTGAATTTGCCTTCTTGTAGCGCGGTGGTCACAGAAGCAGGACAAAGTATAAAAGCTGACAGCGCGACAGCATTCAATCCATTCAGCTGTACTTCAGAGAACAGAAATGACAATGATGAAGGGTCCTGTTCGATTGCACGAGCATTTACCGAGTAGTTCTGTAGCCCAGCACTGTGGTAGCTGCTGAGAGAGAGAAAAGGAGAAGGCAGTCTGGTTTGCCCTGAAGAAGTTGATCGTCTTAATTTGGGAGACAAACGATTCATAGATGAAACAGCTGGAGAACAAAATATAACAATATATAATCTCGTGTGGGTTTGTTGGCGCACCAAAGACACGCGCAGTTTGGCAAGTGAAAAGGTAGATTTGTATCATGTAAAATTCTGTGTGGTGACGTGAAGTGACATAGCCTGGGTGAGTGGAGGTTTTTGATTATTTAAAATAAAAAAAAAGGAATTTAAAAGGTGTTTATTTAAAATGTCATTGAGCCCAACGCAAACACCAGTTAGATACATGAGACAGTAAATAAATTCAAGTACGCTTGACTCCCTTTTTCTGGCTCAGTCCATCAAATATAAACGTCATTAGGTTTTATCCAGTATTCGTTCTTTTCCTCCGATATCCTAAAGGTTCGCTCAGTAAGTCTTCTGTGTGTTCGAAATATGGTTTATTTTTCCAATGTGCAGGTATTCTGAATTGTGTTTGTTAGAAAGTTCCCCTCAAAGAGCACAGTCCTCTGCTTAGCTTTGCTGAAGGAGGCCGTGTGGCCAAGCAGCCTCACTATCTTCTGGTTTTTTATTTTCTTTTCTTCGTTGCTCTCTGAGTGGTAATGGTCTAGGAGATTTATTATTATTATTATTGTTGTTGTTATTATTATTATTATTACTGTGGTAAGAAAACTAACAGGAGATCTTCTCTCAACAAATTTTAGTTTTAATACAGTGTTGTCAGCTGTAGATAGGTGCAGTGTTGTACAGCACATCTTTTTTTTTTTTTTTTAAAGATTTTATTTATTAGAGAGAAAGAGCAAGAGAGAGAACATGAGCAGGGGGTGGAGGGGCGGGTAGAGGGAGAGGGAGAAGCAGACTCCCCGCCGAGCAGGGAGCCCGATGCAGGGCTTGATCCCAGGACCCCGGGATCATGACCTGAGCCAAAGACGCTTAACTGACTGAGCCAGCCAGGCGCTGCTGCCCCGCAGATCTTTAAAAGTTAATCATCTTGCGCAACTAAAACTTTATGCTTATTGTTTAGCAACTTCCCATTCCGTCCCCCCCACCCCCAGCCTGTGGCAGCCAGCATTCTGCTCTCTGCTTCTATGTGTCTGACTACTGTAAAGACCGCACATAAGTGGAGTCATGCAGTATCTGTTCTGGGACTGGCCCATTTCACTGAGCATAATGTCCTCAAAGTCCAGCCACGTTGTTGCATTTGGCAAGATTTTTTTTTTTTTTTTTTGGTAAGGCTGAAAAATACTGCATTCCATTCCACATACCACATTTTCTTTATCCGTTCCATCTACTGATGGACATTTGAGTTTGCTTTGACATCTTGGCTATTGTGAATAATGCTGCAGTGAACGTTAGTGCAAATATCTCTTCAAGATCCTGATTTCTGTACTTTTGGATAAAGGCCCAGAAGTGCAGTCGCTGGATCATATGGTATTTCTTTTTCTTTTTCTTTTCTTTTTTTGGAGGAACGTTCATACTGTTTTCCACAGAAGTTGCACCATTTTACATTCCCATCAACAGGGTACGACAGTTCCAGGTTTTCCACATCCTCACCAACACTTAATGTCTCATGGGGGTTTTTTTGATGACAGAATACAGCCATCCTAACAGGTGTGAGATGATATCTTATTGTGGTTTTGATTTACATTTTCCTGATGACTAATGATGTTAAGCATCTTTTCATATACCTGTTGGCCATTTGTATGTCTTCTTTGGAAAATTATTCAATTCCTTTGCCTATTTTTTAATCTAGTTATTTGTTTTTTTGCTATTGAGTTGAAAATGTTCCTTTTATATTTTGGATATTAACCTCTTACAGATATTTGGTTTTGCACTTATTTTCTCTCATCCCGTAAGTTGGTGGTTTGGAGTGGCTCAAATTCAGAATAAATGCAGTTTACTCCCTATCACGTCATACTCTTAAAATGGTTTTGCCAACTCTTAGAGCCTCTCAAATAGTCTAAAATAAGGTTGAGCTGATGCCACGGTCTATTGGTACTAGGCATTATTGCTATTATTTTGGCTAAACATTACTGACATGAAATACAATCTTTAGTCCAATTAATAAACTTACTAATTATTCACCTGGAATTTTTGGTGTTGCAGTTTTTCATAGTAGAGCCTCTTAACGTCCGCTAGTTTAGTTTTGGCCAGACTGTATTATATTACTTAAGTGCTTAAACACCAGGATATTTGGAGACCAACACTGTCTGGCAAATAGGAAATCTTGTATTTTATTATTTTGAGCTGTTTTCCTCCGAGTCATTATTTCATTACTCAAGTTATCTAAGTTTTCACTTCCGTAGGTGATATTTCCTGGCTATGAATAATACAGGCAAATCTCCAGTTCAATTAAAAAGAGTGAAATTTGAAGTTTTTGCTTTTGTTCACTGGGCTTTCCCTGAATACCTGGTTCAAATGCCAATTGAGACAGTATGGTTTTGGTCTTCTTCTGACTGTGGTATGTTAGTCTTAAAGGCACTGACATATCTAGGACGTTATATGTTGCGGGTGTAGTAGCTACAATCGTACCTTTCTGCATCCATGGTGTGGTCAGTGCTTAGCAGAAGGTAACACTATGACCATTTTTTTCTTTGTTCCCATTAGTAGTACTCCTTAGACATCAGTCACTTCAAGCAGTACCCTGAATTGCTATCTAGAGCATTGTTTTAAGCATTTTAAAAATAAACATTTTTGGAGCATCTGGGTGGCTCACTTGGTTGAACATCCAGCTCTTGGTTTCGGCTCAGGTCATGATCTCAGGGTCATGAGATGGAGCCCCGTGTCAGCCCCGTGCTTGGCAGGGCATCTGCTTGAGATTGTCTCTCTCCCTCTCCCTCTGCCCCTCCCCACCGCGCTTCTCTCCCTCGTGTGCTCTCAAATAAATAAATAAGTCTTTAAAAAATTAGCATTTGAAAAATTCAAGTGATTTTATTAATGGGACACCAGATAAATTCTTTCAGCTTCATTAGATTTTTATCCGTTTGTCCAAGTCCACCTCAAATGTACTTCCTTTTTTTAGGCTTTCCATTCTTTTCTCTCCTCTCCATTCTGTTTTCTGTTTGTCATCCCGAGTTCTCCTTTCGCCTCCCTATTTCCTTCTCCATTTATCTACCTTTTCCCATGGTACCTCTGCATTCTGCATCCACCTGTATTCACTTCCTTTCTCATTGCTACGTATCTCCTTCATATGCTTTTCTGTCTTCCCTTTACTGAATCTAAGAAAGGACACACACTGACAAACCCTGTGTTGTTCTCCTCTTATCTGCCTGGCTTGTGTTCATTTTTATGTGACAAAGTTGAAAGGAAATAAGAGTTTGGGTGGGTGAAATAGAGGTTCGTTTTTTAAAAATATTTATTAACTGTAACAGATATTGTGAAGATTGTTAATTAACCTAAGAGTAGGGAAAATCCATGATGATCCTTGTGTGAAAAGTTATGTCAGTATAGATTTTTGGCTGAAAGCCATGATTTAAACCAAGTACAGATTTGTGACTGACATTATAAATATGCTTTGCCCTTCCCTTTTCTTTAATTAAAGAGACAGTAGTTAAGAACATTGATCTCTTCAGTGGAAGACAATTATTTTTTAAATTCAACTTGTTGATGCAGTATGTTGCTACAGGATGCCTTGAATTACTCTAAGCTTGAAACAAAACCAAAAACAAAACCTGGGACAGCTAAATGCAAAGGCTTCAGAGCACTTTGGGATCATCCAAATGGTTAGTCCAAACAAGTGAAGGCATTAAACAGATCCACATTTGAAAATGACAGAAATGATTACTGGTTTAAGTATTACCCAGTAGTACCTTGTCAAAGCTAAGTTTCCACCAGTCTTGGTTCTGTGTTTTTTTGGGCCCATTCCCTGGGTGTTTGTCCCATATAAGGGGTATGGGTTTGGATTTTCATATTGTTGCCAACAGAAATGGGTTTTTATACCATAAGTAGAATTGATATTGCTCACTTGATTATGAACTCCTAGAGAGGGCACGCATTAAAAAAAAAATTTTTTTTAACCAACTGTTAGATTAATGTTGAAATATACTACTAATCCTGTTACAGCATAGAGGATACTTGGTAGTGAGGTTCTTGGAGCAGAACCTTGAGGTTTGTTGAATAAAACTTAATGGGAATTTAAGCTGGTTTCTAACTGTTAACAGATGTAACATTTAGGGGAACATTTTAAAATTACATTAAACCAGTTAAAAGTGGTCAGGACAATCATCAAAGACGTTAAAGTTGCCCAGTCTAGATTCATTGAAAACTCCTGCCTTTAGCCTGTTAATCTTGAGAATGTTCTGTTCTTAATTATCATATGCTCCAGAAAATTTGGGCAGTTTTTCTATGTCACCAATGCTGTGAACAATCAGGCTGACAATTTCCTGATAATGTTTTATGGTGGTTGCAAGCCATTCTGGAAATAGTATTTTAAGAAATGTCTTGCTCAGAAGCATCATTTCTTCCAGGAAGGAGCCTTTCATACTGGTCTAAAAACTTCAAAGGTATGGCATCCCGTTGGAACTCTTGTGAATTAGTATTTTTAGACCTTGTTTGTGTGCAACATGAGCCATATTGATTTCCAGATAATATGAATTTATTCAAAACAGGAGATTGTTGCATTCTAGGACCAGATCATTTTTAGTCTTACTAAATTTACTTGGATTATAACTAAGAAAATTACTTGGAAACATCGGTGACATTATATTGGTACCCCTTAGCTTTGCTGTCATTTAATCTTAACCAAGGATTCTACTGTTAGCCTCACTCTTCTCAGTAGGAATTGATAGTATTAGTACAAATCAGGAGACAGAAGATTTAACAGTGTTGACTTGGAAGAAGTGCAGTACATATTTATTGCATTTTTAAAAAATAAATATAACCAACTGAACCTTGCTAAATAATAATTTGGCCATATAATAAAAGGCAGATTAGAGATAAGAACTACTTACATGATTGAAATATTTTCTGGGGCACCTGGGTAACTCATTCATTAGGCATCTGACTCTTGATGCTCAAACGTACCAGGGACCTTCTACTATATGGTCTATCACTTTCTAACATACTGTGTGATATCTTTATTTCTTTTTTATAAATAAATTTTTTTTAAAGTTTTTATTTATTTATTCAACAGAGATAGAGACAGCCAGCGAGAGAGGGAACACAAGCAGGGGGAGTGGGAAGAGGAAGAAGCAGGCTCATAGCAGAGGAGCCTGATGTGGGGCTCGATCCCGTAACGCCGGGATCACGCCCTGAGCCAAAGGCAGACACTTAACCGCTGTGCCACCCAGGTGCCCCGATATTTTTATTTCTATTTTATTTTCTTTTTTAAGAACATAATGTGTGAAATAAAACACAGAAGGCTATTCAAAGATAATCGATGTGCACTACAGATAGGAAGTTACGGAAATAATGATTTTTTAAAAATCCCTGAAGAGGGGCGCCTGGGTGGCACAGCGGTTGGGCGTCTGCCTTCAGCTCAGGGCGTGATCCCGGCGTTCTGGGATCGAGCCCCACATCAGGCTCCTCCACTATGAGCCTGCTTCTTCCGCTCCCACTCCCCCTGCTTGTGTTCCCTCTCTCGCTGGCTGTCTCTATCTCTGTTAAATAAATAAATAAAATCTTTTAAAAAAAAAAAAATCCCTGAAGAAAACTATTAATCTTTAGATGGAAGGGTTAAGCAAATATCAAGCAAAATGAGTGAATAAAATATTCCCATATAAATACATACTCTCAGAGTTTCAATCCGCCAAAGATAAAGAAGAAAATCTTAAGAGATTCCAAAGAAGGAAAAAAATAGGTTACCAACAAAAGAACATGAATCGAACTGTTACGGTCATCAGCAACCCTGAATTCTGGGGCACAAGGAGGAAAGGTCGTTATGGCTTTATACGAGACTAGTTTTGAAACTAGACGTATATATACCCAGCCAAACTATCCATGAAATGTGAACGCAAGCAGAGATAACTCAGACGTGGAAAAACTCTGAAAGTTGCATCTCCAATAAAATGACCAAAGATGAAGAGATGAGAGTGAGGCAACAGTGACTCTAGCCCCAGGAGTGTAATAGGAAAGTAAAATACCCGAAATACATATGAGACAGCTTTGCAGCTATCCGGAGCGGGCAACCAATTTGGACTGATGTTCACCATCTAACAAGCAAGCAGCAGTCCCACAGTTAGCAGCCTCAGGGAATTACAGCTTTTATAATTCTGAATCCTGAAGGACCAGAGAGACCCCTCTAAAGAATTAAAAAGTATTTACTATCTCCATTTAATCTCTTTCTGAATGATGAGCTGCTTATTAGCCCACACTCTCTCTTCTTAACTGTATCAGTGTTTTTTGTTTTTTTTTTTTTAAAAAAGGTAGATGAATAGATTCTGGCACATTTCACAAATGGAAGAAAATAAACAGTGATGTTTATTGTATAGAAACTATGTATAAAAAAAGACAGATCTGAAATTATATCATACAAATGATTGATATGTATGTCCCCTTCAAATAGTACTTCAAGGTTGAAGTTCGTTGGTTCTGTATAGACATCTGGATAGATGGAGTGGGGGTTTTCTAGCAAGACAGCTGTGACTCAAACTCTTCTCCAAGTGGCTGGTTAAGTAGAGCTATTGCCCCAGCACCCCCGAGGCTCCACGTCTGCTGCTCCCTGCGCTCCGCCAACCATTTTATACTTTAAGGGAACTCTTCACAAAAGGGGCTCTGAGACCCTTTTAAAATCAGCTCTCTTTAACCTTAAAGACAAAATTATCCTATGGGGTATGTTTTTAGAACTCATACTATTTTTTAGCTAGTTCATAACTCGAGCCATGTTTAAATTATTTACAGATGAGTACAGTTCCAGCCAAATTGCCCTATTTAAATGCATCGTTACTGGACACTTCAATAAAGTTTATCCATTGAACACTGAATTTTACTTCATTTCAAATATGTTTGCCTAAGCAGTCTGTGTCATTCCTTATTCATCCATTTTACTGTATTAAAGTAGCAGGTTTGCCCATCTTCAAAGCCATATGCATTAGATTATTGCTATCATGAGAATTTGTGTGTAAAGTATTTTCCTGTTTTCATGACCTTATTTTAATGATTGTTCCACAGTTGAAATGGTTTTCCCTTTCAGTGCTATCCAGTCCTTTTTTGTTTGTTTTTAGAACAGGCGGTCTTTCAAATGCCTAACTTAAGAGTGTCTGTTAGTTGGCAAAGTCGCCCAAATGGCGTTCTCTGTCTTTCCCTGGGAGTATTTCTTTGAGGAACTTATTATGTCGCTGTGGTGCTGCTGACTCTGTTTGCCCCTTGTTTCTGCCTCTACTGTCAACCTGGCGACCATAGCAGATTTTGATCCGGACCCATCTTCCCAGCCACAGTGCCAGTGAAAATTTAGCCTCTTCTCACTTCCTTTCTTACTGCCAAAAGGGACCCTGGCCCTTGGGACATGTTCACTTCACTTATTACCATCGCCCTATTTTTGTTTGTTACTCTCAGCCTGATCTGTTCATGGAAAACCTCAGTTTTCTAGTTACCAAGGATTCTTACAGAGCCCTGAAAACCCCACATACTTTGCATTTTGGTTTTCTGTGCATATCCCTCAAATGGCTTCCCATCTTAAAACAGTTGCCAAGACCCTAACACTGGCCTTTTATAATGTGTCCCACTACTTTCTCTCTTAAGTAGTCATCCATTAGTTTCCCTCGTGCTTACTGTGTTCCAGTTATAATGTCTCCTTGTTGTTTCTTAGAGATACCATACATCCTTTCTCCTCAGGGACTTTGTATTTGCTCATTTCTTTGTCTAGAATGTTCTACTCCCGGACAATCATGTGGTTTATTCCTTTACTTTTGTCAAATCGTTATTCAAATGTCACCTTATCAGTGAGACCTTCCCTGTCTACCTTAGGAACTAATAATTCACCATGTTTTGGGCATACCCCCATGCCCCATAGCTTCAGACAAGCTATATATTTTATTAGACCAGTTACATATTTTACGTATTTGTTTATTGTCTGTTAGCCTCCCCTGGAATGCATACTCCACAAGAGCAGAGAGCTTTAGTTTTATAAACTGTTGTGTTCTGAGCCCCTTAGAGTGGTGCCTGGCGCACCAAAAATAAATATTTGTTGAATGGATGAATATAATAATTGCTACTATGCTCCATATTTTTATATGGGTGTACATTTTAGCTAGAATCGACCAGTCTCTTCCAGTATGAGCATGGAATTACAATCCAGTTACTTGGGTTCAAATACTATTCCTGTGACCTTATACGAGTACTTAGCATCTCTGCGTCTCAACGCCTTATCTCATAGGTTTCTTGAGGATTAAATGAGTTAATATGTATAAAGCAATTTCAGTAGTGTCTGGCACACATAAGTACTTTATAATTTTATGTCTAAGAAAATATTCAACATCATCAAATTTGCATTTGTCACTTTTTTCAATTTATCAAGCATTTTTTTAAAAGATTTTATTTATTTGTTTGACACAGAGAGAGACAGCCAGCGAGAGAGGGAACACAGGCAGGGAGAGTGGGAGAGGAAGAAGCGGGCTCCCAGTGGAGGAGCCTGATGTGGGGCTCGATCCCAGGACTCCGGGATCACGCCCTGAGCCGAAGGCAGACGTTTAACGACTGAGCCACCCAGGCGCCCCTTATCAAGCATTTTTATTTGTGACTATTTATGCTAAGGTTCTTTTCAGCCTAGAGTACTGGTCTTGACACTGTGGCCTGAATTCTGTTCTAACTCATTTGTTTACCTTTGTTCTCTTATGATTTTGATACTTCAGTATAAAAAACTTTCTTTAGAACAGAGAGCTTTAGCTTTCACGTCCCAACAATGTTACATAAACCCACTGGTAGGCCCCTGCCTTGTCACACCTCTGAGGCCTTCCATTTCGGATCCAAACTGCTTTGGTTCAGCCCAGTTTGGTTCAAACCAGAATGCCGGTGGATCAGTCACAAAAGACCGCTGACAGTGCTGCTGGTAACAAACACGCAGATGTAGCCCAGACTTCTTCAGTAGCTGCAGTACGCAGCCCTGCCATGCCCGTAGGAACACGCCCTTCAGAACGAGGCAGCGAGGCTGGTGGTTGTCCAGCTCCCGTGGAAAATTCAGCTCATCTGAAGTGGCTCTTGAGCCTGACGCGGTGGAGCCCAGCTCGTGTAGAGACCGTCCCTGCTCTGGACGCAGTGCGAAGCACTGTCATTCAGTTCAGAAATACTTGTTTTCATACGTATCTTCAACGGTTCTTTAAATACGACTTGACTTTTCTTTTATGTGAAAAACATTTCATTTTATCCTCTTTCCCTGTTCGTTTCTAGATTACGTTGAAGTAATTGCTCCCGTGTTCACGGTCACCTCTTATTACTTCCAATTCAGTTGGGTTCTCTGAAGACTTTTAAGTTTCCAGTGACAGTTCTACATAAATTAAAAAAACACACTTGCTAATGATTTTTCTTAAAAAATGGGAACATTTTAGCAATTATACTAAAATACTTTTATCTTTCCTCCTTGTTAAGGTTTTATGAAAAGTCAGAAGCAAAATTTGCCCATCGTTTAGGAAAATACTACATTCATCTTCAGACTAAAGTTGCTGAAGGTGCCTTTGGTCTCTGTATGTTTTAGCAAAGTAGAGCATACCTACAGCTCAGTGAGTAACCACAAACTGAACGTGCCTGTGTAACCACCACCCGCTGAGGAAGGGGAACATCTGCATCCCCACACGTCCTCTTACTGATTCCTAACCACTGCCCGTTCTTGGCTCCCCGAAGCTAACCACTCATCCTACTATTCTAATGTGCTGGATTAGATGTATTGTTTTTTAAACTCCATATGCGTTGAATCAGTCAGAATGTACCGTTTGGTCTCTGGGTCTTTTTGCGCAACTTCGTGTGCGTGAACGTCCTCTGTATTTTGTGTAGCATTGCTTTTGTCCCTGGCTGCACGGGAGTTCACCACAGGGCCATACCGGAGTGTATTTAACCATTTGTCATATTGATGGAAATTTGAGTTCGTACTATGATTGGAGCACACATACATGCATTTCTGTTGAGTATGTACTTAGACATGAATTGTTGGAATGGATCACAGGTTCAATTGCGTAGATAGTCAAGTTTCCCAGGGTGGCTGCACCAGTTCGCTTCCCACCGGCTGTGTGTGAGAGCTGTGGTTGCTACACGTCTTCTTCAAAACTTGGTATTGTTAGTGTTCATAATTTCGGTGAGTTTGTGGACACGTGTCACGCTGAACTCATAGTTTGCATTTCCTTGCTTATTAGTGAGTTGAGCATGCTGGACACGTGCATTGACGCTTTAGATAACCACTGATATAAAGTGCCTTTTCAAATCTCTTGTTCATTTATCTATCAAGTGGTCTCATTTTTCATGTTGATTTGTAGATATTCTAGATACAGGTCCTTTGTTGAAATTATCTTTTTCCACTCTGGTATCTTTCGAGGCAAAGAAATTTTTAATTGTAATGTGATACAATTTATCTCATTTATTTCTCAACCTTTTCTTTCATGGTTTCTACTTTCTGTGTCCTATTTAAGAAATAATTCCACTCTAATGTCATGAGATTTTCTTCAGTGTTAGTGTTAGAAAATTTTATTTTTTTACCTCAACCTTCCTCGATTGTATACCCTATCGATAAAAATTTAGGAGTATGAACGCTCTACATATAATTTATTTATATTTGTCATATGTGGGCAGTCTACTCATTTTTACATAAAAAAACAGAAAATAGAAAACAAATACATGTATGTCTTTACTTCCTCACCTCGGTATGTTACATTATGCATTTCTTGATTTATACACATCACACTTTATGTCAGACTTTTTGGAATCAAATAATACTGTCAAGTAAGTTATTTAACCATTATATAGTAGGGAGCCACCCCCCGCCCCGTACTTGCTAGATGGGGTACAGCCCAATTCACGAATCACTTAATAAAGCCAAAAAGATCTTCAAAATAAATGAATGAATAAACGCAAATATACTGTCAAGTAGGAAACTTCACTCCTTGACAGTCTAGCCAGAAAGTTTTATTTGGAAATTCACCTGATGTCAGTTTGAGGAAATATTCTGTAAGATAGAAGTTATTCCCCAGATTTTTACAAGTTGTAATTTAGGAACTACCATAGTCTCAAATTATTTAGGCATATGACAGACCCTCAGCAAATACTTGATGTTTTCCAAAATGCAGATTTAATCGTTTTATTTCCCTGCTTTAAATTCTCAAATGATTCACCAAACAGCTCCTCACATTATACACTTGCTTAAAGATTTTCTTATGTCTATAAGATTTGCTTGGATAGATTAAAGACTTGAACTAGCCATGAAATGTTAAGGGGAAAAAATGGCAGTTTTTTTCCTTTAAAAAAAAATATCTGAACAAAGACCTTTATATTTTGAAGAATTGTTCTATCTTCCCACACATAAATTTGTGGATTATGATGACTTCAGTCACTAAGCCCAATAGACGTCCTCCAGCTCTTTCTTTGCTCAGAAAGCTTCTTATATGTGGGATCAGCAGTCTCAAAGTTAGACCTTTTACAGATGGTGTTTTGGAATAAAAGCACATTTATATTATCTGTTTTCTGCAGGAATTCACATATTTTAAAAGAAATCTTCTCTCAGCTCAAAACAAACTCAGAGTTGTCTGTTTATTTGACCTTCTAATCTGTTCATATCTTGGACAACTTAATTTGGGATCTTTACCAAAAAAAAAAAAAAAAGTAGAAAATAGGGGTTATTTCTGGCTCTTAAGTTATTATCATTTTAATGTTTGAGTATTCCTTTGCATCAAAAATAAAATCCTATGACTTTTTCTTAATCTCTATGTGAGGGTAAGGTCAAAAGAATATGTTTAAAGAATATCTTAGTATTAATTAGGTTCAAACAATCAAGAAGGAAACAGGTTTCCTGGAATTACTTAAGCATCTGGTTTTCTAATAACCTCCACTATGTAGCCATTAGTTTTTAAAGGTGATAACATAGTTATCAGAAAATCTGAATTCTGATGAAATGGAATTTTAATGCATTTGGGCTAGAGTAAAACATTGTGGGTTTGGATATAAAGAGTGAAAAACAAAGGCTGGTATCATCAGAACTCGTACTGAAGGCACTTTCTGAAGGATATGCGTTTCATTAGCATGTATACGTAGTCTGAAGGTTGGTGAATTGTATATGTTAACATCAAAAGATCGGTGTTATTATTATTATTATATTCATATGAGCTTACTCATTGCAGAATAAGTAAGAAACTAGAAATTATTAAGGTGGAGAGGTGCCTGGGTGGCTCAGTCTGTTTACCATCCGACTCTTCATCTCAGCACAGGTCTTGATCTCAGGGGCATGAGTTCAAGCCCCACATTGGGCTCCACACTGGGCATGGAGCCTACTTAAAAAAAAAAAAAAAGAAAGAAAGAAATTAAGTTAGAATAAAATCCATTGCAAAAACATTATAAACATTTCCAAAAATGTAAGAGAGATTGCAGGACACAAATTTCAAACCAGACCACAATACATCTGACCATTTCTAGGCCACATTATCTGCTTAAATCCAAAAGAGGGGTACCATGCCAAGCCACTACAATAGATCCCCTATAATGACTGATGAAGACTTTCTTATCACTGAGAGATGTTTTTGATGGAACAATTATCAAAGTTTTTCCTTCACATTGCTGAGTTCCAGACCATCTTAGGGTACCCCCTGGACTCTGCCAGGATGTATCATTGAGTTCACCTGCACTACTTTTCACCAGAAACTCATGCTCTTTGTCATGTATTGCTTTTCTTAACTGCATAAAGGATCCAAACCTGCGTATTTTCCCCTATACCATACTACTGTGTGCTCACATCAGAATATTCATTAAACAGTCATCCCTCTGTGACCTTGAATTCCCCTTAAATAAAACTTTAGAGTGCATAAGTTGACTTCAGCATAGCTTTTGGGCAACGTTGAAGTTTCACTTCTGATATGGATGAACTGCAGGGCAACCCTGTGAGGAATAATTAGAGAAAGTACAACATCAAAGTCAAGAAAGGTGATGGGGATTAAGGAGTGCACTTGTGATGAGCACCGGCTGATATGTGGAAGGAAGTCTTGAGTCACTATATTATACACCTGAAACTAATATAACACTGTTAACTGGCGTTAAAGTCAAAACTTAAAAATCAAAAAAAAAAAAAAAAAAAAAAAAGAGAGAGCGAGAGAAGAAAACCAAGAAAGAAAGAAAGTTAGCAGAGGTAAACTGGATGACAGAGGAAGAATAAAGAGTCTTACACCAAAGACATGGAAAGGTCAAGGAAGACATGAGAATGTAAAGCTGATCTCTGCCAGGTGTTCCAGACCCTATGTAGGCATCCGAACAGCCTGCGCAGTTTTTTTTTTTTTTTTTTAAAGATTTTATTTATTTATTTGACAGAGATAGAGACAGCCAGTGAGAGAGGGAACACAAGCAGGGGGAGTGGGAGAGGAAGAAGCAGGCTCATAGCAGAGGAGCCTGATGTGGGGCTCGATCCCGGAACTCCAGGATCATGCCCTGAGCCGAAGGCAGACGCTTTAACCGCTGTGCCACCCAGGCGCCCCTACGAACAGCCTGCGCAGTTTTTGATGTAATTTTATTTTGTTTTAATGCGTCTATCTTGGTCTAAAGATTTACAGGATCTTTGAGAGTGACCCTGAGCACAGAAAAGTATTAATGGTAGTCCCTCTTGGTTCTGTTAGAATCAGAGTTGAAAACCACTATGGCCTGGCAGTGCAGATAATCTTATTTTCTTTACTTTCCCACCAGTCTTTAAAAAAAAAAAACTGAAGTAAAGACCAAAAATCTTTCAGTACACATAACTATTATGCCGTGTTAAATGTTAGTAATATTTGTCTTTAGCCATTTTTATTGCTTTTAGTGAAAGAAAAAAAATGTATTAAACTATGGTATTAGTTCGCTTCAAAGCACGGTTACCAGCATATTCTTCCTTTAAAGTCAAAATTTTACCACATACTCTCTTTACCTTGGTCTATTCAAGACTCTTACAGTTGGGGCTGTTTCAAATATATAAATGATTGCAAGTAAGTATTTACTTTTTTATTGAAAAATCCTTGACTTTTTGTTTGATGCCGACAGTTAGGTAGGTTCCCAAATATTATTCCAGTGATTGCTGTGAATCAGCGTTTGGATCTTTCATCTTTCAGACATCTGGATAAATTAAATGAGCTGGCCGTGCAGATCACAAAGTCTGATTGTAGTGCGAATTTGTCTTACTGTAGGATCCTAATTCCAAACACATTTGTCTCATGTAGGATTTTGAAGTTACGGCAATATTAAATGAAAAGTAACTTTTATTTCTAATGGTACGGAAGCACTGAGAGTAAAGAACTGAGAGTAAAGCACTGAGAGTAAAGAACTGAGAGTGTGAAATTGACTAGAGATTTAGAAATGAGATGACATTGTGGAGGTCCGTTTATTCCCTTTTTCCACCTCTACCATGGCCCTCCTCTTCCACGACATTAAATTTGAGTTCTAAAACATTAAAAGATAATGCCAGCATGGCAGAGATGTTCTGTGGGTTTAGATCACAGAAACTATACTATTTTGTAATTCTTTAGAATGTTTTTCTATAGCTTATTAAAATCTTAAAAATAGAGTATAATATGGTACAGACTTTAAGATGCCTTTATATGACTTGTGCTTCTTGTTATACTTCTGTTTCTTTGGGAATTGTTGGCTAGAGATCAGTTCCACATCTGATTTTATGAACCAGCAATGAGACAATGGCAATAAAGTAATAAATCAACATAATGATTCAATTAATTGTGATTCACATCGTCACTTAACAATCATATTTGTTATTCAGTGGTGTGTTTGTCATAAAGTTAGTATCTGATTGTAGAATTTTTAAAGGTTATATTATTGCTATTTTTTTTTCAAATTTGATTTTATGAATAATGGCAAACTGTGTTTCCCCAAACTTCCACATACTATTGTCATTGATCCTTTTCACTCATTGCCTTCTTGGGGGAAAAAAAAGCGCAAGATTTTTATTTTCATTATCTTGCTGGTAATTGCTGAGTTAATTGGAAAAAATACATTTTATCTTTTAGTTTGTAAGGAAACCCTTGAACTTGAAACAGAAACTGAATCTTCTTAAGATTCACTGGAGGGATTAGGTTTTCTTAAGTAAGCATTGGGTGTAGCAATAGTAATTTGTTATCATTCAGGTATGAAAATCACTGCTGATTTCCCATCAATTTATATTAAATTGAAATGCTGTGGACTTTTAAAATTTGTTTAGAGCTGAGAAAGGTTAGCTGTTCTACAAGTTAGCAAAGACTTGAACTCACAGTTACAGGCACTAGCTGGAAGAAGTCTGGTTAAAATTTTTGAAAAGTAGTCCCAGCTGGTATAAGATGGAGGCCTGACTGGACAGGTGGACTTCCTGTCCCTCCTGACACTTCACGAAAATAGACACATAGGAGCACCTAAAGGAGGAGATCCATGAAGCACAGAAAAGCAGAGAGACTCACTAGTGCTTGCAGGTTTTCAAGAAGTTAGTGGGAGAAGGAAAGATGGGAGTGAGCTGACGAACGAGACAAGCCCTAAGGGGGCCACAGAGGTGAGAGGACACCCCTCTACCTGGCTGAACCCGAAAGAGCCCATGTGCTGAAAATCTGCAAGTGTGAGCAAGGGCAGGAAGATGATTTAGAGCTGAAAACAGGAAGATTCCTTACAGGTCTGTACATGAAACCAGGACAATAGACTCCCTACCCAACGTCTACATCCCCAGGCCAGAAACCAGAGCCTCGTCCCAGAAGAAAGGGAGCAAACCTTAGGGGAAGGGGTAAGGTTTCTGTTGTGCATCTTGGCACCGCACAAATAGGCCCGCATTATTCTGGCCTTTGAGGGCTGACAGCCTGGCAGACGGCTTCCTATGTACTCACTACGGCTCCTGCCTAATATGGAACCCGCCTGTGGCCAGGCGCAGCTGTGCACGCAGAGCTCCTAGTTAATGCTACCATTCGGGCGGGACTACAGAGGAAAACTCATTTTCATTATTTTGAGTGTCCGTTGTTTCTGAAGCCGCCATATTATTAGAAATGCTCAATTTTGTGTTACGCTTTTATTTTTATTGTTCATAAAGTATTCCCTATTGTACAGATTTTTCGCAGATTGAAGCAGACCCTCTTTTCAAAAGTAATTCACTTTCAGTGACCCAATCTTAGGAGTCTACTAGAAACTACATTTTTCCTCTGAAGACATTTTCTTTTGGTCATTTATTGATGGGGTATGATTTAGGAACAATTAGTCTTTACATTTCATGATCTTAGTTTGAATTTAATGATCACATAAGCTGACCGTGATATTTAATAGTATACGTATATGCTGACTGCAAATTCAGATTTATTTAGACTCTTGGATTGTATCTTTTTGCCTGTAAGAGATATAAAATGCTTTATTAAAATATCGAGAAATGTTGATCTCTTTAAGTGGGAGAGAAGAACATATTTCTTGTCTTTGAAACATTTACTAATGTGAATTGAGTTGCAGTGTACAGAAACACTGCAGTTAGATCCAATCTTAATTTTTCTCATTTTCTTACATTTTCATGGATATGCATATGGAGCTATTTTTGTATTCATTCTCAGCTAAATAAATTAGCCCAAATATGCATGACTGAAATTACCTTCTATAAAAATTTCCAAAAGCATTTGAAAAATATCCCAAGGGTGACAAGTCCATAATATTTTACCATATTAAAATCCTGTGCCTGCCTTCTGGATAGATATATGATCAGAGGAAAAGAATCCAAAATGTAATGGAAGTTGACCATACTGTTGTAAAGTACAAGATGATCTTGTATCACTGAATGAGACCGAACTTGGGGATTTGGGGAAACTTCCCATGGTACAGTTTGCAAATTCTCTGTTCATTTTGGAGTTACTAAATATATGAAGAACACTGTTATGCCTGTTCCTAAAGGTCGGTAAGCATGGACAAGGTTATGCTGAAGTATAATTTGGGTGTTAGTTTTAATCTATAATAGACTTTTATGTTGTATATTTGGGTGCTATAGAAATTACCAGTTCCATGCATCTTTATGACAGTTGAAATCTGAAGAGTGTTGGTCAGGGGCGCCTGGGTGGCTCAGTGGTTAAGCGTCTGCCTTCGGCTCAGGGCCTGATGCCAGGGTCCTGGGACTGAGCCCCACATCAGGCTTCTCCACTGGGAGCCTGCTTCTTCCTCTCCCACTCCCCCTGCTTGTGTTCCCTCTCTCAAAGGGCTGTCTCTCTCTCTGTCAAATAAATAAATAAAATCTTCAAAAAAAAAAATGAAGAGTGTTGGTTAATGGTCCTTGGATTTATGTTTCAACTTCTCCCCTCTGTGTCATATTGACATTTTTTTAAAGTTTTGTTTATTTATTTTAGAGGGGTTAGGGACAGATGGAGAGAATCCTCAAGCAGATTCTCTGCTGAGTGCAGAGCCCAAAGTGGGACTCGATCCCAGGACCCTGAGATCATGACCTGAGCAGAAACCAGGTGTCGGGCATTCAACTGACTGAGCCACCCAGGTGCCCCATATTGACATTTGAAACAAGATACAAAAAAGTCAGGGGCACCTGGGTGGCTCAGTCAGTTAAATGGCTGCCTTCAGCTCAGGTCATGATCTCAGGATCCTAAGCTCGAGCCCCACGTAGGGCTCCATACTCAGTGAGGAGTCTGCTTCTACCTCTCCCTCTGCCCTTACCCCTGTTTGTGCTCTCTCTCATTCTCTTTCTCTCAAATAAATAAAATCTAAAAAAAAAAAAAAGATACAAAAAAAGTCTTCAAAGGGGCACCTGGATGGCTCAGTCGCTTAAGCATCCGACTCTTGATTTCAGCTCAGGTCATGATCTCAGGGTCATGAGATCGAGCTCTCTGTAGAGCTTGCCTCTCAGCGCTGAGTCTGCTTAGGATTCTCTCTCCCTCTCCGTCTGCCTCTCCCTCCCCCTTTAAAAAAAAAAAGTCTTCTGAATCTTATAGAGATCTTTTATAGATACCTGAAGTATATAGTTTGTTGTTTGCTGAATAGTGTTAAAAAAAAATTTAACTGAGTACATTTTAGATTTTACTAGCCTTTTTTTCCCCAACCATTTATGAATCAGGCAGCATCCCATCTAGCAGATAGAAAGGAATTCCAAAGAGCAGCACAAAGATTTTTATAGGCAGGAGGAAACAGCATTTTTAGCAGAGGGCCCTTTACCTGAAGTCATGATGCTAGTTTAGGACTTGCTGTTCTTTTTAGTAAATACCAATTCTTTTCAAAATTATGTACATTTCTTAGAAAAATAAGACATCAAACTTGTTTACTGTTTGTGGTGGGTTCGAGTCAATTTTAATTGGAACATTAGCTATAGATAATTTGAAGATTCTCATGTATGGACTGCTTTTATACAATATAACTTCAAGATCAAGATTCTGTGGTCAGGAGAGGAAGATGGATGGAGAATAGAAGGATCCTAGGCTTTCCTCATCCCAAAAACATAACAATCATCCTAAATACCCCAAAAACTGACCTGAAGACTGATAGAACAAACTCCAAAACTAAGGAGAGAGAAGAGGCCACATCAAAGAAAGTAGAAGACACGAGTGGCTTTTCTAATACACAGAAGAGGCAGAGACTTAACAAAAATGCCAAGAGGGAGGAATTTATCTCAAATGAAATAACAAGATAAGGCCATGGCCAGAGATCTAAGCAAAATGGATATAAGTAACATGCCTGCTAGAGAATTTAAAGTAACAATCCTAAGGATACCCACTGGGCTTGAGAAAAGAATAGAAGACAACAGTGAGACCCTTACCGCAGATGAAAGAGTTTATAAAGAACCCATCAGAGATGAAGAGTGCAGTGAATGAGATTGGAAACAGGCTTGATGCAATGAACAGCAGGCTGGAAGAAGCAGAGGAATGGATTAGTGACCAGGAAGTCAAAGTAATGGAAAATAATGAAGCTGAACGAAAGAGAGAAAGAATTATGGAGCATGAGAACAGACTTAGGGAATTCAGGACTCTATCAAATGTACCAACATTCATATTATAGGAACGCCAGAAGAAGAGAGAGAAAGGGGGCAGAAAACTTATTTGAAGAAATAATAGCTGACAATTTCCCTAACCTGGAGAAAGAAACAGACATCCAGATCCAGAAGGCACAGAGAACTCCCATCAAAGTCAACAAAGCAGGCCAACACCAAGACATACTGTATTTAATTTGCAAAATACAGCAATAAAGAAAAAAAAAATCTTAAAAGCAGTAAGACAAAAGAAGCCCTTCACTTACGAGGGAAAACCCATAAGGCCTAACTGCAGATTTCTCAACAGAAAACTGGCAGCCAGAAGGAAGTGACATGATATATTTAAAGTGCTGAATGGGAAGAATCTGCAGCAAAGAATACTCTATCCAGCAAGGCTGTCATTCAGAATAGAAGGAGGCTCAGTTGGTTAAGCATCCAACTCTTGATTTCAGCTCAGGCTGTGATGTCAGGGTCATAACATGGAGCCCCGCATCAGGCTCCACACTCAGCGGGGAGTCTACCTAAGATTCTCTTTCTCCCTCTCCCTCTGCCCCACGCTCTCTCTCTCTCCCTGAAATAAATAAATCTTTAAGAAAAGAAAAATGGAGAGAGAGCTTCCCAGAGAAACAAAAACTAAAGGAATTTGTGGCCACTAAAGCAGCCCTGCAAAAGTATTAAAGGGGACTCTTTGAGTGGAAAGAAGAGACAAAGACAAGAAAGGAGCAGAAAAAATGATAAAACAAGTAATAAAATGGCAAAAAATTCATATCTATCAATAATTACTTTAAATGTAAATGGATTAAACGCTCCAATCAAAAGACATAAGGTGTCAGAATGAATGAAAAAAAAAAGAGACCCATTTATATGCTGCCCACAAGAGACTCATTTTAGACCTAAAGACACCTGCAGATTGCAAGTGAGGGGATGGAGAAACCTTTATTATGCAAATGGATGTCAAAAGGAAGCCAGAGTAGCAATACTTATAAGACAAACTTGACTTTAAAATTAAGGCTGTACCAAGAGACAAAGGAGGGCACTATGTAATCATAAAGGAGACAGTCCAATAAGAAGATCTAACAATTGTAAAGATTTGTGCACCCAACATGGGACCACCCATATATATAAAACAATAACAAACATAAAAAAACTGATAATAATACAATAATAATAGGGGACTTTAGCACCCTGCTTACATCAGTGGACACATCATCTAAACAAAATAAACAAGGAAACGATGGCTCTGAATGACACACTGGGCCAGATGGACTTAGCAAATATATTCAGAACATTCCCTCCTAAAACAGAATATACATTCTTTTCAAGTACACATGGAACATTCTCCAGAAAGATCACATATTAGGACACAAAACAGGCCTCGACAAGTAGAAAAGTTTGAAGTCATACCATGCACCTTTTCTGACAACAATGCTTGAAACTGCAAGTCAACTACAAGAAAAAATTTGGAAAGACCTCAGATACATGTAGGTTAAGCAACATGCTACTAAAACATGAATGGGTCAACCAGGAAATAAAGAAGAAATTTTTAAAAATACATGGAAACAAATGAAAATTAAAACACAATGGTCCAAAACCTTTGGGATGCAGTAAAAGCCATCCTAAGAGGGAAGTTTATAGCAATCCAGGTATACCTCAAGAAGCAAGAAAAAATCTCAAATACACAGCCTAACCTTACATGTAGAGGAAGTAGAAAAAGAAATAAGCAAAGCCTAAAACCAGCAAGAGGAAGGAAATAATAAAGATTAGAGCAGAAATCAATGATATGGAAGCTAAAAAAAAAAAAAATAGACGAGATGAAACAGGAGCTGGTTCCTTGAAAAAATAAATACAATGGATGAACCTCTAGCCAGGCTTATCGAAAAGAGAAGAGAAAGTACCCAAATAAATAGACTCACAAATGAGAGAGGAGAAATAACTATACCACAGAAATACAAACAGTTATAAAAGAATATTATGAAAGCGTATAATCCAACAAAGTGAACAGCCTAGAAGAAATGGATAAATCCCTAGAAACATGTCAACTACCAGAACTGAAACAGGAAGAAATAGAAACTTGAACAGACTGATAACCAGCAAAGAATTTGAATCAGTAATCAAAAAACTCCCAAAAAAAGTCCAGAACCAGACAGCTTCACAGGCAAATTCTACCAAACATTTAAGGGGGAGTTAATACCTATACTTCTCAAACCATTCCAAAGAATAGAAGAGGAAGGAAAACTTCCAAATTCATTCTGTGAGGCCAGCATTACACCTTGATACCAAAGCTAGATTAAGACACCACTAAAAAAGAGAATTACAGGCCAGTATCCCTGGTGAACAACAGATGCAAAAGTTCTCGATAAAATACCAGCAGACTGAACCCAACAATACATTAAAAAAACCATTCACCACGATCAATTAGGATATTCCTGGATTGCAGGGGTGGTTCAGTATTCGCAAATCAACCAATGTGATATACCACTTTAATAAAAAGAGCCATATAATCATTTTAATAGATGCAGAAAAAGTTATTTGACAAATTCAACATCATTTCATGATAAAAACCCTCAACAAAGTAGGTTTAAAGGGAACATACATACCTCAACATAATAAAGGCCATATATGAAAAACCCACAGTTAATATCATCCTAAATGGGGAAAAACTGAGAGCTTTTCCTCTACAGTCAAGAACAAGACAGGGGTGTCCACTTTCACCACTGTTATTTAACATAATACTGGAAGCCCTAGCCACAGCAATCAAAAAACAAAAAGAAATAAAAGGCATCCAAATAGGCAAGGAAGAAATAAAACTTTCACTATATGAAGATGACATGATACTCTTTATAGAAAACCCCAAAGACTCCACCATAAAACTGCTGGAACCGATAAACAAATTCAGTAAAATCACAGGGTACAAAATCAGTGTATAGAAATCTAGTTGCATTTCTGTACGCCAGTAATGAAGCAGCATGAAGAGAAATTAAAGATCAATCCTATTTATAATTGCACCAAAACCCATAAAATACCTAGGAATAAACCTAGCCAAAGAGGTGAAAGACCTGTATTCTGAAAACTATAAAACACTGATGAGAGAAATTGAAGATGACACAAAGAAATGGAAAGACATTCCATGCTTATGGATTGGAAGAACAAATATTAAAATGTCTGTAATAGCCAAAGCAGTCTACACATTTAATGTAATTCCTACCAAATACCAACAGCATTTTTCATAGAGCTAGAACAAACAGTACTAAAATTTTTATGGAACCATAAAAGACCCTGTGAATAGCCAAAGCAATCTTGAAAAAGAAAAGCAGGGACGCCTGGGTGGCTCAGTTGGTTAAGCGTCTGCCTTCTGCTCAGGTCATGATCCCAGCATCCTAGGATCCAGTCCTGCATCAGGCCCCTTGCTCAGTGGGGAGCCTGCTTCTCCCTCTGCCTGCCACTCCCCCTGCTTGTGCTCGCCCTCTTGCTCTCTCACAAATAAATAAAATCTTAAAAAAAAAAGAAGAAAGAAAAAAAAAAGAAAAAGAAAGAAAAGCAAAGCTGGAGACATCATAATCCCAGACTTCAAGTTCTATTACAAAGCTGTAATGATGAAAGCAGTATGGTACTGGCACAAAAATAGACACATAGATCAATGGAACAGAATACAAAACCCAGAAATGAACTCATAGCAATATGGTCAGTTAATCTTCGACAGAGCAGGAGAGAATGTCCAATGGGGAAAAGTCTCTTCAACAGATGGTGTTGGGAAAACTGGACAGCAACATGCACAAGAGTGAAAGTGGACCATTTTCTTAAACCATACACAAAAATAAATTCAAAGTGGATTAAAGACCTAAATGTGAGACCTGAAACCATAAAAATCCTAGAAGAGAACACAGGCAGCGACTTCTTTGACATTGGCCATAGCAACTTTTTCTAGATATGTCTTCAGAGGCAAGGGAAGCAAAGGCAAAAATAAACTCTTGGGACGTCATCAAAATAAAAAGCTTCTGCACAGTGAAGGAAGCAACAAAACTAAAAGGCAACCTATGGAATGGGAGAAGATGTTTGCAAATGACATATCTGATAAAGGATTAGTATCCAGAATCTATAAAGAATTTATAAAATTCCACACCCAAAAACCATTCCAATTAAAAAATGGGCAGAAGACATGCATAGATATTTTTCCAAAGAAGACATACAGATGGACAATAGATACGTGAAAAGATGCTAACATCACATCATCAGGGAAATACAAATCAAAACTACAATGAGCTGTCACCTCACACCTGTCAGAATGGCTAAAATCAAAAACACAAGAATCAGTAGGTGTTAGCAAGGTTGTGGAGAAAGGGGAACCCTCTTACACTGTTGGTGGGAATGCAAACTGGTACAGCCACTCTGGAAAACAGTATGAAGGATCCTCAGAAAGTTAGAAAGAGAACTGTCCTGCAGTCCAGTGATTGCACTACTAGATATTTACCCGAATAATACAAAAATACTAATTCAAAGGGATACATGCACCCCGATGTTTATAGCAGCATTACCTGCAATAGCCAGATTATGGAAACAGCTCAACATCCATCAACTGATGGATGGAAAAGGAAGATATGGTGTGTTTATGTATACAAATACATATGTGTGTTACATATATAATAATATATAATGGAATATTACTCAGCCATAAAAAAGAATGAAATCTTGCCATTCGCAACAACATGGATGGAGCTAGAGGGTATTATGCTAAGCAAAATAAGTCAATCAGAGAAAGGCATGTGATACCATGTGATTTCACTCACATGTGGAATTTAAGAAATGAAACAAATGAGCAAAGGGAATAAAAGAGACAGAGGCAAAGCAAGAAAGAGTCTTAACTCTAGAGAACAAACTGATGGTTACCAGAGGGGAGGTGGCTGGGAGGATGGGTTATATAGGTGATGGGGATTAAGGAGGGCATTTGTTGTGATGAGCACTGGGTGTTGTATGGACAAGTGTTGAATTACTGTATTGTACACCTGAAACTCATATTGCACTGTATGTTAAGTAACTGGAATCTAAATTAAAGCTTAAAAAAGTAAAATAAAATATGAAACCTAAAGAAAATTCTGTGGTCATCTGAATTTTGGAGGACATATTTTCCAAGAATTAATACTGAACCTTTCTGAGTCCTAATTTCATATATCTGATTTCTTTGTTTGGTTCCAATCCATATAGGACATTCAATGCCATATATTATCATTTTTGTCTAATTAGTTTTAAAGGGCGCTCAGTAGCTCCAGGAACAGTATTATGGTGATTTTTACGTACCAGTAAGGATTTAATTGATTTTTAAATATGGGTATATCTGGAGACAAGCAAACTCATATTAAATATAAAGGTACAGAAATTGAATCTTTTTTTCTTTGTTGAGCATTTCTTTGTATAACTGAATAAAAGGTATATTTTGAGAACATCCAAAAGCTTTTCTGTTACTCAGTGTTGGTATTCTTTCAGAACAGTATCTAGAGCTTTTAGTATATGTGTATTATTTCTTCCCTGGTTTTATTTTAAAATACTTTTGTACTTTAATTTTAGATTGTTATTTCTTTTTCACATTATGTATCAGTAATTATTTAATTTTAGTTTTACTAAATTTAATCTAGTAAATTGACTTTTACTGCTTTTCGACATCACAATTTTATTGTCCCCATTGATTTATTGTTTTGTTGTTTTAATAGAATTGACCATTTAGTTATTCTTTTAGATTGTATCTGAAGGTATAAACTAGCCTGAGTCTGCATGACTGAAAATGTGCATTTAATCTTTCACTTGATTGCTTATTAGACTTGACAGAATTCTCCATTTAAATGACTATACATTAGAGTTTTGAAAACATTGCTCTAGTGACTTTCATTATCTGATTTTGTCAAAAAGAATTCTGATATCAATATGATTTTTATATTTTTGTAGATGACCTGTTTCCCTCTCTCCTTTGGTCTCTTCCCCTCCTCAACCTCCCTACCCCCCAGAAGATTTTGAAATTTGTATCCACAGAGTTTTGTTATTGTACCAATATGTGATTAAGTATTTGTTTTTTTATTATTAATGTTCTCCTGCAGGTGCCTCCACCCACTTTGTCTGAAAGCCTGAATCTAAGCCAAGGGAAATTTTCTTATATTTCTGTGATTACTTTTTCACCCCCTTCTCTCTGTTTTATCCTTCTGTTAGGTAGCTGCTGGAGCTTCTGAATCTACCTTCCATTTCTCTTGATTTTTAAGAAAAATCATGAAAAATCAAGAAAAATTATGTTTTTCTCATTTTGCAGTGGATTGTGGAGAATCAGTCTCTTGTCCTTCTTGTTTAGGCTCAATGATTTGATCTTTAGATGGGTCCTTTATGTTTACGGTCCATTTTTTTAGGCTTTGTTTTGTCATTATTTTATCAGGCATGTTTTTAATTTTGTAGAAATCTTTTTCAAAATAGCCTCTTTTTTATTGAAGTATAGTTGACATACAGTGTTCTATTAGTTTCACATGTACAACGTTGTGATTCAACAATTCTGTACATTATACGGTGCTTACCACAAAAGGCATAGTGATCATCTGTCACCATACAAAATTATTACAATATTATTGACTATATTACCTATGCTGTACTTTTAATCCCTGTGACTTATTTATTTTATAACTGCAAGTTTGTGCCTTTTAATCCCTTTCACCTAATTCAACAATACATTAAAAGGATTATTCACCAACATCAAGTGGCATTTATTCCAGGAATACAAGTATGATTCAGTATCTGCAAATCAATTCATGTGGTACACCACATTAACTAAGTGAAGGATAAAAGCCATGTGATCATCTCAGTAGATGCAGAAGCATTTGACAAAATTCAACATCTGTTTGTGATTAAAAACTCAACAGAGTGGATATAGAGGAAATGTGCTCAATATAATAAAGGACATATATGACAGACCCACAGCTAACAGCATACTCATTGGGGGAAAACTGAAAGCTATACCTTCAAGATCACAAACAAGATAAGGATGCCCCCCTCGCCACTTTTATTCAACATAGTACTAGAAGTCCTAGCCACAGAAATCAGATGAGGAAAAGAAATATAAAAAGCATCCAAATTCTTAAGAAAGAAGTAAAGGTGCCACTATTTGGAGATGACATGATACTATATATAGAGAGAGAGAGAGAGAAAACCCTAAAGACCACCATAAAAAATATTAGAACTAATAAATGATTTCAGTAAAGTTGCAGGATGCAAAATTAAAATACTTTGCATTTGCAATGCATTTCTGTTGCATTTGTATACATTAATAATGAAGTAGCAGTAAGAGAAATTAATAAAACAATCCCATATGCAATTGCATCAAAAAAGAATAAAATACCTAGGAGTAAATTTAATCAAGGAGGTGACAGACCTGTACTCTCGAAACTGTAAGACATCGATGAAAGACAGTGAAGATGACACCAAAAAAAAAAAAAAAAAAAAGCGAAGATATAAACAAGTGAAGATATACCATGCTCATGGATTGGAAGAGTTAATATTGTTAAAATGTCTATGCTACTCATAGCAATCTACAGATTTAATGTGATCTCTATCAAAAATACCAACCGCCTATTCCTTTTTTTGTTGATGTTCTATCTTTTCATTTCACTGAGAATGTTAATTATATTTTACTCTGCTGGTATGTTATTTCTTCAGTTTAAATGTGATGACCTTGCTAATGTTTCCTTAAATGGTTGGTGATTGTTGGTTGTTCATGTGTATAGTTGAAACTCTAGGTCGAGCAATTTCAGTGATTGTATAGTATTTACTCCTCAGTCCAAATGAGAATCCATTCTTCTTTATTTCTTGGGAGTAATAATATTCATATTATAGAAGCCTTCATCCAGTGACTTACAGAGCAAAATGAGAGAGTATGGCTGGGCAGGGTGTACTTCATTGTAGGAATTTGTCATCTGGGTTTAGGACTTCCTTCCCATAAGTGACCTGCCACCTTGCTCTGTTCCTCTGATCCCACTGTCCACTCTGGGACTCTGCATGGTCAGAAAGCACATTTGAGAAAATATGCTCCTCCTTTTATTATTTACTGATCATGAGCTTTGTTTTTCTGAGCTTATATAGTAGCTTCTCTTTTGTTTATTTTTAGTCCAGTGTTCTCGGATTTGATTTTTTTTTTTTTGTATTTAATCAAATCTCCTCCGATTTTGGGGCGCCTGGGTAACTCAGTCAGTCAAGCATCTGACTCTTGATTTTGGCTCAGGTCGTAATCTCAGGGTAGTGGGATCGAGCCCCATGTTGGGCTCTACACTGAGCACGGAGCCTACTTGGGATTCTGTCTCTCCCTCATTCCGCCCCCTTGCGCTCTGTCTAAAACAAAACAAAATCAAAACAAAACCAAAAAAATCTCCTCTGATTTTTAGCATATAGAATTTCCTCAAATTTTCTGTTCTGCGATGGTATTCTTTCTTGTTTTCCTGAATTATTAATGTTCGTTTTCTTAATATATTCTGTTTGGAATTTGAGGGGAAGGTAAAGAGGTAAATGTGTCCTTGTTTGCCATCATGATACATTTTCTCTTAAAGTAAAATTGTAAAAACATACAGATTTTGAAATTAAGAAAAACTAAGAAAGTGATGAAACCATTTAATGGAGGCTTATCAACATATTTTAATGGGAGGAAAACGTTATGAATGTTTATAGTGCTTAATAAGTCTGTAAAAGCTGTTTATTTAGTGTTAACCTTTTTCGTGGGTTCATTTTCTTCCCCCGAGATAATAAATTTAAAGTACCCACTTATGAGTAATTTCTTGAACATTGTTTATAGTTAGTTATCCTATTTAAGGAGAACTTGCTTAAGTGGAATTTTTATTCCGAGGTAACATGGAATGTTTTGATATATTCAGCACTCAGTTGACCCATTTTATTAAGTAGGTATGTTGTTTTCAAAGTAGCATGGCATATCAGCATTTTGATCAGTGCATTTTAACTATCAGTGTTAAAAGAAGTAAACATGTATGTTACTGGGCGTTTTAAAAGAATGTCCCTGTCTTATTCTAGACAAGACTCAATAGAAAGAGAAAATCAGGTATTAATAGTCAAGCAAAGCAATCGCTAATCTGCGCAAGTAAATTATCTGCTAAAATGGACAAATTGATTTCTTTATAACCTTATTTTAATTAATTATATTTTTGGAAAATGAATGCAATTTAAAATTAGACCTCAGGCTTGAGTTTGTCGTATTTTTCTTAATTGTATTTTAGAACAAAGTTTGCTAATAGGTATTTAGAAAAGAATAAGCAAAGATTTTAGTTTACGTGGTACTAAATTGTTTATGGGATAGTATTATATGCTTTTTCATTAAACTTTTCAAAAACAGGAAGATGTGAAGTAACACGTTCTCTTTGTGAAAGTTAGAAATTAACAATTCAGTAAGAGTGGTTTTGTACATGATCTGCCTCATGGAGACTTAAAAAATTTGATTTTACTTTTTCTAGCAAAACCAGTTTCTACTTTAGAGACATCAGTAGCCCATGGAAATTTGTTGCTTTTCTTTTAAAAGTGCACCTGCATCCAAAACCGATTAAAAACATACTTAAAAAGAAAACTGCCATAATGAATTACATTTCTCAGTACTACCTAATTTGCCAATATGACTAGTTTTGATTAAAAAGAAGTTGATTATAATGTTGAAAACTGTTTATTGAACAGAAAAGCTGGATGCAATCAGAAATCAGAGGTGTACCCATGGAGATACTGAATCTGAGAATCTTGATGTGACAATTGCTGTTTCCTTTTAAGGTTTGGCCAGTCTTGCCAGGGTAATACTAAGTAGCTCTTCTGCAAGTATTTGGAGGATTTTCTTGGGTCTTTTTGCAGGGGGGCATGGGCACAGCGGAGGGAGGTGATGTTTTTTATTATTAGTTTTTAGTATCAAGGTTAGAGGGATGTTAATGTGTATTCTTTTCATATGTCAGTAAACTTCTTTCATCGAATTGATCGGTCTAGCCTGCAGCTGGGTACTTCCAAAAATATGTTACCATGACCAGAAGTTTACATTTCAGTACATTTATTTGACATCTTTCAGCTTATTAGTGACCAAAACAACTGACTCCTGCCTCTTTTTTTTTTTTTTTCATCCCTTCTTTCATTGTTACTTTATAGCTTTGTGCATATGTATAGATCTCTGGCTTTTTCATTCCAATCAGCCAGTGCTAAGTTTTAGTTTCTTACTTTCCATGCTCCTGTTCTCTGTCTTCCGGATCTCTCCTCAATCCCTGGTATTACTAGCCAGCCATTTGTAGTGTTTGGGCTTCAGAAATAACCGTGTTTCCCTTTGTTTTTAATAATATTAGCTAATGTTTATTGAGCACTTACTTTGTTTCATTTGCTATTCCAAGATGTTACGTGTCATACGACCTTCACTATAATCCTGAGCAAAGTTACTCACAGATGAGGAGTGTGAGACACAGAGAGATTACTTTCTGTGAAGCCCTGCAACTTAGTAATTGGTAGACCCAGGATTCAAACACAGGCGGTCTGACTCCAGGGCTGGGACTTTTAACTTCTCTCATCTTTTTCTGTTTGAGTCTGTTTTCATGTCATTTGGCCCACATTCACCTATTATGTTAAAAATTTCTACATCCCTCAGGATGCCTGGGTGGCTCAGTCGTTAAACGTCTGCCTTTGGCTCAGGTCATGATCCCAGAGTCCTGGGATCAAGTCCCACATGGGGCTCCCTGCTCAGCGGGGAGCCTGCTTCTCCCTCTGCCTGCCACTTCCCCCTGCTTGTGTTCCCTCTCTCCCTGTCTCTCTGTCAAATAAATAAAATCTTTAAAAAAATTTTTTTCTTCATCCCTCAAAACTGTCCAAATATCAGTTACTGTAATTTTCAACAGAGTGAAAGTTTAATACGTGTTACGGACAATTTTCTTTTTGTTGCCCTTTATAATTAAGTTTAAGAACAGTCATTACTAGGTTCAAAGTTAGGCCTAAGAGGATTTATAGGTGACGTACATACTTTATCGGTAAATCATTATTTCTTAATTGCCAGTACCATAACAAGATATTATAATGCTTGGATTTTATCATTAGCGATTAAGGTATGATTTTCTTAGAGTTGAAGAGTGAGTGTACGGCCAGTTTTTTCAGTGCTAATTATTTGGAGATGCCGGACTTCACTCATTAGAAGTGGATTATTGCCTAAGTCTTGGTTGTCAGGTCCAACTCTGTGCGTTCCCACGTCTTTTATTCTGAAGTGAGCTACATTTTGTACCTGCACAGTGAACATCATTTTTTCGGGCTTTGTTCCTCATTTCCAAGATAACCTGAGGTACAAGTTAGGCCCATTTGTACAACATTTGGCAATATTTCTATGTCACATAAATCTACAATCTTGCTCTAAAGTGGCCAGTGTATTATCAGGCACCATTATTTCCTTGGTGGAAACGAGCATAAAATTTAAAAACGTTGCTTTGGAAATTGTCTCTTTAGTCTCTGTAGTAGAAGCCGTTCATGTAGCAAAGGAGAAAAACTCGAAATGAGGTTCGATGGTTGGTTGTCCTGACTGAACATGTCTGTGGTTTTACAGAAGTCCTTCGCTAACACATAAGCAAGTTTTTATTTATACACATACACACACATTTTAGAAAATAAATAGTACATACTTGGCTCTTCGAGGACTTTTCTCGAACACGTGTTCAACGCTAAAATGTGTTTGAATCGCCGCAAATCATATTCCTCTGAAAGATTAAGAATTAAAGAGAGCTGGACTTTCTCCGGAGTGTCAACCTGGTACTTGAGAGCCTTTTACTAATAGCGTGGCCCCTAAATCAACCAGCCTGTCCCACGTTCTACCCACCTCTCTCCGTGTAGGGCGCATCTGGCCCCGCTTTCGCGGGTGTCCCTTTTCCTGAGGTGACGCCTCGTGATTAAAGTGCAGGACCTGATGGCCGGTGGGGGGAGGGTTTATCTGCCCCGTTGTGCAGCAGTAATTCAGGTCCTCATTTGAACGTACGTAGGAAGCCATACTACTGTTTAAGGTTCTAGTTCATTCCCTCCAGGAGTCAGAAAATGCACTGCTTCGTGCAAGTTCAAGTACTCAGGATATCCCTTCCCTAAAATCGTGCTCTGCCGTTTTGCAGCATTTCACAGCACCTACCACTCGCGTTGTACCCCCACCACAGCATTTACCGCAGGAAGACTTGATTTTCTACGAGTCTTTGTTTCTTCTCTTATCAGAAGATAGAAGGGCATTAACCACATAGCCATCTAAAACACCAATCAAGGCCTAATCCGAAAATAAAACCATGCAGGGTTTTTTTTTTTTTTAAGATTTTATTTATTTATTTGATAGAGAGCACAAGCCGGGGGAACGGCAGGCAGAGGGAGAGGGAGAAGCGGACTCCCCTCTGAGCAGGGAGCCCAATGTGGGGCTTGATCCTGGGAACCTGGAATCATGACAGACGCCTAACTGACTGAGCCACCCAGGCGCCCCAAGCCTGCAGTTTTGAGATCTCCCTATTGACAGAACACACACAGCATTGTAATCTCCATTATGACTGTCGGGTCTGAGCCCTGTATTAAATTGCTGATTTCTTGCTTGCCTATCTTAGCATGTATTTTTCCTAATTAGGAGCCTGATGGAGAGAGATACTGTTTCTGTCACTTTTTGCAAAATATCTTGGCCTCTTTGAAAGGTAGGTGTCCTCTAAATGCAAAATGTGGTCCGTTCTTTCAGTGTGAGACATCATTTGGTTTACTCCTTGCCTTTAAGAATAATATTCACTTCTTTGAAACAAATCTGTACTATATATATGGCTGCATAGTACTAAGCCACAAGTAAGTTCATGTCCTAAAAGCCTCAGATACTGACTATATTTGGAGTGGTGGCATTGCATTTTGTTTTCATGTGTTCATGAAAAAGAGTAGTGAAAATATTTCTCATACTAGTATTACAGCTTCATCTCTGGATTAGGTCACCAGTGCACATGAACTCCGTAGACTCAGCCTATTAAAGTCATTTTATGTACTTCACAAAACAGTAACAGTTTTGCGTTGTTTGGTGGTCTGTGTTCAAGAGACATTACATCCCAAAATAGCTAGAAGTTGCAGTTTTAATATGAAGCAATGTCGTGTGGGAAATGAAGGCAGCCTTCCCCATGCTCTCGGCCTAGAACGTGATATTCTGCATACTGGCTTTTTTTCATTCCTTGTCCAGAGTTGGGATCTTTCATGCAGTTCTGATAATGCTGTTGGAACTGACCTTCATTTTAGATGTGAAGGCTCTCTGACACAAGCTGTAGGTATGAAAGTTGCTTTCAGAATTGTAACCATGTTCAGATTATATCCACCTAGTGCTATTACACCCTTTCCAAAAAGTTAATGTATTTGGACAACATTTATGTAACTCTGTGTGTTTAATTATTTATTGCTTATTTAAAATGTTATATTTGAGAGAGTTTTTGCTTTTATTTTCCCTACTCAGTATTTTACATGAGGCTTTATTTTCCATTCGATATAAAAAGCCAAAAAGTAGTCTATTCAACTTAGCAAGCATATATTAAACATCTGTTCTATTCAAGGCTCTGGGCTGGGTACACGTGGAGCATAAAATATGAGGATGGTGATGACAGTGACTACAAATGCTTGCAGTCATTGCTCTTCCCTGAATCCCAGACCAGGTCCCTGGTCTAAGTGCTTCTACATGTAACACTTAAGTAATCCTCAGTTCCCTGTCAGGTAGGTGCCATTATTATCCCCATATGACAAATGAGGAAACTGAGGCATAGAATATCTCGTAATTTGCCCAAGACCGTGACTTATAAAGACTGGTTTAAAACACAAGCAGTCTGACACCAGGGGCCACACTTTTCACTGTGGTGCTCTGTATATGAAAGCGAAGACAAGATCCTACCCTCAAGAAGCTTCTGTCCTCCTAGGAAGGTGATGATGTATTTGGGGGGGGGGGATGCAATAGCAGGTAGAATGTGTCAGGTGCTGCACTCCTGCCTTGAGTCTGGAAGATATCGAGGCTCAGAGGGAGAGTGCATTTCTTTTGGGGGATGAGGGAAGGCCTCATGGAAGAGGTGTTTGAGCTGACCCCAGAGGAATGGCAGGATTCGGGCACGTGGACGTTAGTTAGAGGGGTGCTTTCTCATTGAAGGAGGCAGTAGGACCAAAGGCATTGTTCTGAGAAAACACAAGTGTTCCAGGGTAGTAAGTAGCAAATTTGTGTAGCATCCTTGGGGAGGTGATAGGAAGAAGATAATTCAACTTGAATTGTGGAAGGATTGAAGTGGCAGCCTAGGGAATTTGGACTTCTGCCAGTAATGAAGAATCTTCGAAAGACGTAAACTCTAGAAAAAGAAGTCCGTGATCAGAGTTGGATGGATTGAAGCAGGAAAAGAAGAGTGGCCATGGGGCTTTCTAGAAGTTGGCCAGAGAACATATTTAGGAACTGCATCAAATAGTTAAAATATATTTTACTCTGTAAGTCCATGAAAACTAGGGTGGCCAAAGTTAGTTTGACCATACAGAAAAGAAAAATCTTTGCGCTCACACAGATCCTTGAATATAATACACATGATCTTACTTAAAATTGGAAACTTTACATCATTTTAGAGGTGTTAGTAAGTTATAGATCCTAATTATAGATTCTTTTAAAATTGAGTTGCTACATTTTTCTTCTTTAAATGTTGAAGACTAGTTCAATGGAAAAGAGTTATCCAAACCAGAATCTGGCCAAGGTGCTAAGGATTCACATCGCTTTCTTATAAAATATTTTACAGGTTTCAATGTTGGTTTACCTCTCATCTTAAAAGACAGTATCTATAGCTGAACTAATAGGTCTGTGTTGATGCAAAAAAAAATAAACCTACCTTCTAAAGAACGACTCTTCATACACTTTTTAATTTAAATCTCTTTCTGTAACTTGCCAATATTGAAGGTATAACACTAGAGAGAATTGCACTCACAACAGAATTTCACATTTGCTGTCATGTGCGTGCACGTGAATACCTTGCTTCCAAGTACTGAAATAGTATTCTCGGAACGCAGTATTTCTAGAGGGGGGATCTCCCTACCAAGCCTGTCAGGGGAAAGCTGATACACTTGGAGAAATCTTGGGACACCTACCAAACCCGTGATTTCCCGACCCAGTTTATGAACCAAGTTATCCTGAGATCATTACGCAGTCTGTGAGTCCTCCTTATGACTTTCACATTATACTTCATAGGTTATACTGACCTTTGGATTTCAGGCAGTAAATAAAAAATCTTACTCTGTTCGTGTTAGAAAAAATGGGATTAGTCTGAGCTGCATTTTTGCCTGGTGTCTTCGTCAGGCATTTTCATGTTACTTTTTGTGATATTTTTATATAAATACCACACTTATTCTTTTCAGATATTGTAGCCCCTTAAACATCCCCCAACTTTTCCATGAATGTAGCTATGTACTGAGAAATAATTTTTGCCAATTATTTTGGTTCCTTAGATTGCAGGCCATCTTGGTTTGCATGCATACAGGTTTTGCATACATAAGGAGATGATTGTCTCCTTACCCCTCTGATCTATGCCTTGCCAGTCTTCGTTTTCTACCTTTTGGTAGAAGAATAAGGGATGGAGGTGGGAGAATTAGTGAATACTCTTAACCCATTTCTGCATATTCACATTGTATCTCCAAACACTTGGTCTGATCTCACCTCTAGCACAAGTTTGAAATGAGGGTATAAGAGGTATTAATTGCCATTTCATTGTTACCGTCTTATTTTCAACTTTCCAATCTAAGATTAATAAATGGGTAACATTAAAAAAATAATTAGTCTTGGGGCGCCTGGGTAGCGCAGTCGTTAAGCGTCTGCCTTCGGCTCAGGGCGTGATCCTGGCGTTCCGGGATCGAGTCCCACATCGGGCTCCTCCGCTGGGAGCCTGCTTCTTCCTCTCCCACTCCCCCTGCTGTGTTCCCTCTCTCGCTGGCTGTCTCTCTGTCACATAAATAAATAAAATCTTAAAAAAAAAAATTATTCTCGGGGTGCCTGGGTGGCTCAGTCGTTAAGCGTCTGCCTTCGGCTCAGGGCGTGATCCCGGCGTTATGGGATCAAGCCCCGCATCAGGCTTCTCCACTGGGAGCCTGCTTCTTCCTCTCCCACTCCCCCTGCTTGTGTTCCCTCTCTCGATGGCTGTCTCCCTGTCAAATAAATAAATAAAATCTTTAAAGAAAAATTATTATTCTTATCTTGGTGTAGTTAATAATTCTATTTTTACATTTTTAAGTCTTTTCTTCATTGTCTCTGATTTCCTACTTTACATTTTTATCTCTAGTAAGTCTTCATCCTCCTCAAGGGAAGGATGTGGGATGAGTGGTGGCAGACTTGAAGTGTATTCTTTATGTACTCTTTCTAAAGGCAGGATGGTAATATGAGACAGATTATAGGTGTTGGGATAATACACGAATATCAGCTGTATTAGTCCCTATAACTTTAATAGTTTAAATATTTTGTAATTAAAAAGCGAAAGATAGACTGGTACCAGCTTATTGAAAGTTTTGACCTGAAAGGCAGAAGCGGTAGAGCTGTAACTGAGGGTCCTGATGGAGATACTGACCGTTTTCGTTATAAGAGCAGCCTAATGAAAGCCATGCTTTACAAAGCTGAATTTGGCCTCCATATTTAGAATGGTCTAGAGAATGATGAGACTGAGGAAATGGAATTGAAGCAATTCAGCAGCCTGGTTTTTGATAAATAAGTTCTTGGACCAGGTAGTGGCATCGAGAATAGAAAGGAAAGAGGAAGGAATACTGCTGCTTTCTATCATCATTTTTGGTAAGCATTCTGGAAGGAAAGTTAGAATGTATTACCAATTCTGCTTAACCCATTTTGGTATACTCCCTATCTCAGCTTTAGTTGTTAACTGCTTGAACATAAGCACTCTCCATGAACTGGGTGAACATTTCCAAACCAAGACCAGAGATCATGACCTGTGATATGATCACGCCTGTGGACGATCGTCGAAGAACACCTCAGTTAGCTGTGTTACCAACAATACGGATTTCAAGTTAGTCTGGCCCGTCTACATGGAGCCTGTGTCTATTTGGCAGAGCTCTGATTTGCAGCATAGTCTTTGGCCGCTTCTGCAAGTTTCTGCAAACTTTTATTTAAGCCACTCTCTTTATAAACACCTAAAAGAGAAATCCTTATGCCATTATTTCACCCCACCTTCAATAGCATTGCTCCAAACAAACATTCTGTGTTTTTACAGAAATCACTGACTTTTTCCAATTCTGTGACAGAAATGAGTAGTTTTTTCACAATTACTTGGGTAAATCCTGCCAGTCTTATCAATTTTATATTTATTAACTCAGATCTGACTTGAAAGTAGAAATTACCTGTAATCACTTTGGGGTTAAACAGATT